>NW_026947507.1:19817500-20417500 GCF_034190915.1 Cavia porcellus
TGTTAATTTAAATTTAAAACAGCTGGAAACACAATACACGGCATAAGCTTATCTTCTTATCCTTCAACAACTGCTTGCAGATGTCACTTGAGCTGTTTAACTGCAGTTCTGAAACTCGTGGAATGTTTAGAGGTGATTCAGTTGGCTGACATACAGAGTACTCGTTCTTAAGAGATGGGCCAACACCATTTTAAATGTGTACAAGTTCTTGTCCACTGCTTAGAGTTTCAAGTTAACATTTTTGGGGGGAAAGTTTTAACATCAAACAATAGATAAGAGATACATAATATTAGTTCAAATAATAATTTTTTCCTAATAAACCATTTTTCTTCCATTTAGATTTTTGTTTAGTCATGAGTTTTTAGATAGCATCCACAGGCCAAGCTGTAGTACACAGAAATTTTTTTTGTACTTGGAATCAAACTCAAGACTGCGCATTTGCCAGGCTGGCACTGAGCCTCTCAGCTGTAACCCTGGCCGTTAGGTGGTAGTGTGTAAGGAGTGATTAAAGATTCAGCAGGTATTCTCCCTGAGGTATGCTTCCCCTTCTGGATGTAGATTTGTTACCCTCCACTCCAGGGTAAATATTTAAAAGTCACTTCTGCCACATTATTTCCAATTTGACGGTTTGTTAGAGTATCTCTGAGTCCACGGTATTGGTGTAGTATATTTCTTATGTTCAGGGTACTTTCACCATACCAGTTACTTCAGCATAGTAATTTGGAAGATTATCCTAGATTTCTAAGATACACTCATCTGAGAGTCCAGAGAATAAAAATCACGACATGTCAAGTGCAGGCAGGACCATTAAAATGGGTTCTGATGGAGTATTTAAAGACATAATCATAAACTGAATTTTTACTAACTGAGTTTATATGGGAAGATCATTTTAATTTCTAGAACTGGTCAGGTTTTTTATTTCTTGATTCTTTGAAATTTAAAATTTTAGTTTTTATTCTGTTTTTATGTCATCTCCATTTATTTTTATACAAAAGTAATTGCTTGTCACAAATAAACATTCAACAAACTCCACATGTATAGCGTAATTGACATAACTAAACAGGGTGGCGAAGTATTTCATTTGTCACAGAGGCTCCAGATGTATTAACTACATTACACATTATTTTCTATTCTGCTTAAAAACTAATACTTTACTAAACTAATGAAGTTAATTTTCATAGTTGGTTGCCGAATTTAATAAATTGAACTATCAATCAGAATTTTTACCTCTATGCAGTTTCATTCTATTAAAAATCATGCTGAACATATTAAATGATCCTATGACATATATTATGTACAAATTGTAAATAATAGCATAACATAAATCAACTGCATAATATGAATTACTGATTTTATTTTTACTTTTTTTCCCAGCAATACATTAGGAATGAGTAAATTTCAAAAGCAGAGAATATTAACTTGCAATTTATTCAGTGTTAAAATTAAATGAAGCTATCCTAATAAGTAAACGTTCCAGACTCGTGAAATTAACATTTTTAAGTGAATAACTCAAAATTTTTATTGTGTTCATTAAAATATATTAAGCACAATCTCATTCTAATGACTTAGCTAAAATTATAAAAATGAATTATTGCTACTTCTCACTGGCATCTTTACTTACTGCTTCTAATATTTGCCTTGACAAATTTTTAAAATTTGCATTTATTTCTTCTTTGGTCCCCTTTCCACATACTTTGTTCCTTATTTCTGTCCTTTAATGCTAGGAAATATATTTTTATTAACTATGGTCAAACCATAAAAGAATTTTACTTCTGTGATTTTAGCAGCTATTTTGAGAGTATCAGTTAAAATGGAATTCAGCCATTTGGAACTAAACTCTTGACTATAGTGGATTAAGCAAATTGAGTTTATTTTTTTACAATAACCAAAGCTCTCCATGGATAGTTACGGTCTGGTCCAACACAGAGCTCTATCAAGTCATCAGTGTCCCAGACCTCTGCATTTTGTTTGTTTGTTTGATTAAATCAGCCTTAGGGGGTGACTTTCTTCTCAAGTTTGTAGCAAAGTTAAAGCCTTGATAGCACTATGTCTGATTTTAAAAAAACAAAGAGGAAGATAAACTGGTGCATTAGGAGAAAGTCAAAATCTTTTTCAGAAATACCTTTCTGAATAGAACTTCTTTTCGTCATCTCAAGGTGAAAAGGATGATGACAAACAAAATTAAAGAAATGATAACAAGCAATATTCAAGTTCTCTTTTTAAAGAAGGAAAAGAGACTGGACTTTGTGTGGGTTACCGGCAGTGTTTGTATCATGTCTCTGCGATTTCTAGGTATTTGTCCTCAATGCTTGCTTGCACCTTCTGTGCATTCTTTGTAGATTGACCTAAAAGATGAATGCCATTGAAATACTGATTTTTAAAGTAAGATGAATTTTACCACAAACAACACTTAGACTGCCCAAAAGATTTAAAAACCAGTTTGGAAGCTTACATGAAATATATGTGGAACATGAGAATTTACACTTGCTAATTTTATTGTGTCAGAGATAAGTAGCGAAAGAAAATACCTGGGAAGGACAGTGCTGTTGAAGTTTTCAAGTAATACAGATTTTGACTTAAGACAGATGAAATAATAATAAAGAAAATATAACGTTTATTTTTTTATCTACCATATTGGTGTTGCTTTTCATTATCCCCACTCTGTTTTGGTGTGATTAGAAACAGAAATGTTTGAAATCTACTTGACTTCTTTCTGAGTGCTTCCCATTGCTTAATGTGTAAACCACAATGAGACTTTCTTTAGCCAATACGCTCACTCTTCCCACAAGTGTCCATGAAAATTGGGGGGCAGCTGTCATCAGTTTACAGGCTACTCTGATAATGCAGAATACTGCAATCTTTGCCATAACCACCCCCCCCCCAAAAAAAAACCAAATAGAACTAGCTCACCAGGGGAATAGGTGCTTAATAGTTGGATAGTAAACCAGGTATAGGTCCAATGCATCATCTTCACGGTAGAAAAGCAGTGGTTCTTCTTCCAGGTGGAGCGTCCATGATATTAGTACCAATATTGATACTAGCACCTGGGTGCTGCAGTGTCTACCTGTCCTTCCTGTGTCCTTTTACTAACATTTACTAAGAAAGAAAATAAGGGAGACATAGCCCAAAGCGTACTTAGTGTGTTTACAACATAAATGGAAACCTTGAACAGTATTTCCATATGACTTGATGTTTTCCTCTATCGATTTTTCAAATGTGTAACCATATATATTTACATTTTTCCCAGTAAATATACTTCCTATCCAACTTAATAGGAATTTGATCTGGAAATAATTTAGAAGACCACAGGAAATAGATACTCTAAGGGCATTTGAAATTTGGATACTTTCCCCTGCTTTATTCCCGTAAATAATCAACTGACACAGTTTATAATACTTAAATGTTTCCATTGCAACTGCATTATTTATCCTTAATGTCTTGAATTATTCTTGTTAATGTGCCTAATTAGGTAACTGTCATATATGTTGGTGCTTTCAGTTGAATCCCCATTAGAATTTCTCTCATGAGCTGATTTCTGTTTTTTAAGTTTTTAAGTGTATGTTCTTGAGGAATGTAAAGTTTGCATGGTTTTGCTTCAGTTATTTATACATGCATTTGAATGAAAGATGAGAGTAGCTTACATTGGTCTCCTGAGCACCTCGGGGTCAAGGCCTCTGTGAATGGGAGAGGAGCTGTGGGGAAGGCGCCCATCATAAGGAAGTCCAAAAAGAACAAGTAACATACTCACCAGTGTTGCAGAATTCTTGTAACTTTTATTGCCCTTTATTTCGTAATCTCTTTAAACTGCTCTAGGAGTGTTAGTTGCTAAAATTGGAGCTCAGTTATTTTCTGGGGCAATGGTCCAGAGGACACTATAAAAGAAACAGATAATTTCAGACTTACAAATAAATAGTATTTTTATTCTTTGCCTGGAAAGGTTGTATTAGGCTTTATTCTGTTGTGCTGTCTCAGGGAAATACCCCATTTAGGTCACTGGAAATACTATGTCAGATCATAAAAGAGACTTCATATGAAGCCAAGTAAACCTGCTAAATATATTTAGAAAATGGATCTAGTGACTAATACTTTAAACTCTTTCCATAATAACAATTTTAGTAATATTTAGTAACCCTTTTGCATTGGAAATGACTTGCCAAATTTGAAAAAAAAAAACACTTAGAAAAAGCTAAATATACTTGCTAAGCATGTTTTGAAAGGAATTTTAATAATATGAAGTTGTTTTTAAAATATAACCTGTTAATTTTGAACAGTTGTATTGACTGAAGTCATTTGGTCCCTGTGGAGAAAAGTTGATCTGGCTTTGTTACTATAACTTTTATAAGTATTAAAGTCAATGGGAAAATAGAGATAAGATGTGATTATGGTTAGAATTTAAATAGTTAACCTTGCATCAGAATTTATCTTCCGAAATTACTGTTTTAACTATCAGATATAGCTATAACATATTTCTTCCCAAGATGCTTACAAATATATTTTACTACTATTGTTCTTAGTAAGAGTTACTAGGAAAATAATCTTTAGAGAATACAGGGACCCATGTTTAATTCCCCCAAAACGCAAGTGTACTTTCTTTAATTATTCTGTTTTTTGCTGTTATTAGAGTTTTGGGTAATGGAGACAGCTTGGATTTGGACTAGGCACTAGATTTGAGTTTAGCACCTTAAGAACTGTGTCCCCATACTTTATCTTTTAAAAACTGAGGAAATAGTGGGTACTTTACAACAATGTAAGAGAACTCATTTAATGCATTGTCTCTTGTTAGATACAAGTAAACTTTAGTCCTATCTCCAGGAGGTGCCAAAATTATTGTATCCATCACCATGAGTCACACTTTTGCCTTCAGAGCCCACAAATAAGGATTTTATAACCAAAACACCACAGATGGAACAAAGGTCATGTAAATATCCATTTATTAATATAGTAAAATTGCTAAATTGACAGCCATTAAGTATAAATAATAAATCACTATTTTCAAGATGCTAGTGGCTTCCATGTTGTTAAAACCAGTCTGTACATCATCCATGTCTCTGTTCTGTGTCCTCTCATGTGATGATCAGCCAAATGAAGCCACTAAAAGAGAGGCAAAAAATGCCCAAGAGAAGAGAGTTTGTTATACTCACAAGCTCTGAAGAGTGGTTCATCCCATGCCTTACAGGGTCACCTGATACCTTAGTCTGTCATGGCCACTGGAACAAAAAAACACTTTGTAACCTGAAAACAACAAGAATTTATTGCTTAGTATCTTGGAGGCTGAGAAGTCCAAGATGGAAGCCCCATGACCCTTTATTATTATGTCCTCACATGGCAAGAGTAAAAGAATAAACAGGATCCCTCAGTCCTCTTTTATAAAAGCACCGATCCCATTCACAATGACGGGCTTTTATGACCATGCGCCATGTTTTAATACCAACATGTTGGGTATTAGACTTCAGTGTATCACTCGTGAAAGGACTCAAGTGTCCCTTCACACTGTGGGGAAAGTGCCATATTTTGATCAGGTGGTAGAAGATAAGAATAATGCCTTTTTGGTTTTTCTGCTGGAAAGGTAGGCAAGATAGGTTAAAAATTTAGGATTGACTAGTTTTAATAATTTCAGCAGACCTTAAGCTATAAGTTTGATACCTTACTGCTTGGTGGCCCTTTGGGGAGAAGGGGCAGAGGAAGATCGCTTCCTTGGTGTAAGGGGCCCCTAGCAAAGGTAGTCTTCTACTCTGGTTATTTTGCATATAAAAGCCATGCTCCCTACCAAGCCCCTTCCTGTCTCTAAGAATTAGCTGACCTTTGGAGGAACAAATTTTTTCAGCCAAGAAGAATTTTGTTTGTTTTTATTCTACTTTTACTTATTTTAGTTTTTATTAGTACATATTTGCAGTATATAATATTTACATTCCTCACATGAGGTTGGTACCTGTACATAACACATCTAAATTGCTTTCTACATTCCATTTCTTCCTTTCTCTCCTCCCTCCATCTCTTGATCCACTTCTCATTTAAGAAAGATTTATCTCTCTACTTCCTATTATCTTTTATTTTGTTCTTTATTTATTACTTGGGTAATTATGACAATCAAAATATGATACCAGAAAATATAAAGGGATATAAAATACATCTTCATGCCAGCATTTTTTTATCTTTCAATTCCATGTTTATGCCAGTTATGTTACTGTTACCTGTCTTCATTCTCCACTGGAACCTACTTTTCTCCTTTAACTTTTTAATATTGAAGAATCCACGGCCAATCCCACTCCTCTACCCCATTTTCTATCAAGAAATTTATTAATTAAACCACATCCAAATTGTCAGGGATCCACTATTCTTCCATAAGTCTTCAAAATATGCAGAATCGAACCACCTCTCTCCAAGTCTACTGCTCCCTCTGCTCTGAGCCACCACTTTATCTCACCTAGATCATAGCTGAGTTCTGTTCGCTGGGTATCACTGGTTCTACTCTGAGTCTCTAGACCATTACCAAATAAGCACACTGAATAATTCCTTTTAGAAAGTAACTCACACTGCATCCGTATCCCATTATATATAAGACCCTAGAGTAGCGCCCTGTTTCATGAAAAGCAAGAGACAAAATTTCAGCCAAATTAAAGTAGTCAGAATCCTGGCAGTGTTTGAGTTAGAAAGGCTTTAATGACTGGTCCATGATATAGATGTGTGCACAGTCTTAAGGAAACAAAGCAACAGAACAGAAAGCATCAGTAATAAGCAAAAGTGTGAAGTCTTAACCACCCTTGTCCTGAAGGATCTTGATGGTGTCTTGGTCCTAGAAGCCACGGAGCTGCTAACAGGAGCTATCACTGAATGCACTTCTGTACCTGATTAACTCAGCACTCTGTACTTTTTTTCTCCCTGTGGCACTGCAGTGTTGCCATAGACGGTGTCTCTATACAGATTCCTTCTGAACTCTTTAATTATTGTGCTTGATTTATGTTAACACACTGTCCTAAATTGTGTAGTTTTATGTCTTCTTCATATATGACACAAATAACTCCAGTTTGTTGTTCTTTAATATTATTGGGAAGGTAATGATTCTAAAAGTGGATTTGTGGAAAGCTACCATAAGCAATGATGAAATTTCTAATTTAGTCCTTTTAAAACTTACTATATAAAGTTTTTTCTTTTGCTGTAGAGCCAGGCCCCACACATCTTCCTTGTTACTTAAGTGTCTTAGTTACTTTTCTCTTGTTGAGACAGAAATACTTGACACTCATAATTAAAGGAGGAAAGATTTATTTATTTCACAGTTTGTAAGGTTTCAGTACATACTTAGCTGGCTCCAAGCCAGGATGGCACGACAGACAGGGATCACAGAAGAGAAACAGTTCATGGTGGGCAGGAGGTAACCAAGCATCCAGGGGTGACCACAGCTCACTCTATCCCTTCTATCTTACTCAGGCTATTTAGGGCAGGTAGCACTCACAGCCTTCATCCTAGTGCCCTGTTATTACACTATGAATTCCAATGTCACCTGCTCTAGAACAAGCCACCTCTGAAAAGTCCCCATCTGTGTCTTCACAGTGCTTTAGGGGGTTATCTAGATACAAGTCATAGCATTAAGTATGTGACATTTTTGAAGCTATTGTAAATGTTACTTGTTTTTGCATTTAATTATTCTAATTATTTTCCTGATTGCAACATTTTAGAGTGACTTTAATTTTCTTTCCATGCTTTAGACATTTTCCCATTATTTTCTGATTTTCTTTGTTTTCATTGTCAATCATTACTGCTTCTTTAAATAAGAAATTATTTCATTGTGAGTTTTTAATCCTTTCTTTGTTTCTAGAACACAGTAGCTTTTTTGTACACACATTTCTGCTATCTTTTGTATATAATCTGATAGAAGTTTATAGTAATTGAATCTTGAATGTATAGTTCACTGACTTTTACTTTGGAAAATATTAGACATTATTTCCTTAAATATTTTTTCTACTCTATATGCTGTATCCTCCTGTCAAGTGTATGTTAAATCCTTTCTCTGTTTTCTCTTGTCACTTTTTGTGTTATCTCTATATGCTTTTTCTTTGTTTCTTCTAGATATTTTCTATTGGCCAATCTTTTATTTGGCTAATCCACAGCTTAGTTGTTCTTATTTAAATAAATTCAGGTCTATTTTCAGCTATTAAACCTCATATTTCTCAGTTTTCTAATTTTTAAAATAATTTCTATTTGTTCAAAATCTTCATTTTTATTTTATTTTCTTAAACAAATTAACAGCAATGACTTACAATACCTTTTTCTATATTTGGATACTCTGCAGATTGATTGATAGATTGGCTGACTGAGGTACTGAGGTTTGAATCCAGGGTCACTCTACCACTGAGCAATATTCTCAAATTTTTTATTTTGAGACAGGGTCTCACTAAGTTTTTCAAGAAGGACTTAAATTTATAATAATTCCCATCAGGCTCCTCAGAGTTTAATTTATACTGTTTATTTTCACTAGTTCTTTTGTTGTTTTTTCTGTTAGTCTTATTTGTAATTTTGAAATTTTTTGCTTGAATGTCTAATATTGTACATGAAATATCTTAACTCTCTGAATTATGCTTGTTTTCTTTTAGAAAGTGTTTAATGTTTCCTCTAGTAGTCAGCCAGAATGGGAACAGGTCTTTCTGGTATGTGGGAGCATCAGATGGCTAGCACATCCTTTGTCTGCAGTCTCAGTGTAAGACAGCCTGACTTGATTGACACATGTGGTGTGAAATCTGTTATGCAGCTGACCTCTTTGAGAGCTAGTGAGTTTATGAGATCCTTCCTCCTTGGTGCGTCCTGAACTCCAGTTTTGTAGTACCATGAGCCTGTTTTAAACATCCTTGTGCTTTTTCATATTTTTGCTTATTTGGCTTCTTTATATTTTGCTCTGACTGGTTTCAAATGTAGCTAACTTATCATTAGGTTTACTTCTCTTGTCTCATCAATTCCCCATGATCTGAGTGCTTCATATCTGTTTTTCAAGTCCTAAAGTCCAATGTTTTATCTTTCCAATGCTATGAAAATGCTGAGTGTACTAGTTTTAACCTATTTATTATTCTCTGCCTATATTTTCAAGTTATTACCGTCCAAGAACTACCGTGGAGAAACATATACCAGCTCCCATCTCTAAGTTTTTGTTTGTTTGTGTCCAAGGTCATTCAGACTGATACCTTGACTGCCTCTATAGTTTTATGTTCAAGTGGATAGTTATTGTCTTTAGTTTCACATCATAGCTTCTCATCCTCAGAGAGGCTACTCCATCATGAACAGAAGTGAAAGTTACTAAATAAGACATCTTAGTAATTATTTTTATACTGAATATTGTTTAGTGATGAAGGAAACACAGTTTTTTTTAATAGGCTATTATGGAAACACAGTTTTCCATAATAGCCTCTTGGCTTAAGATTCTCTTACTGTTTTTGAGACATTTTTCTGTTAAAAACGTTGTTTTATCATCTGTGATAAGAAAATCAGACCTTCTTAAATAATTCTATTATAAGAATTAATTGGAAGGCATAAATATAAAAATATTACATAACTATCATATACCAAACAATAAATTTGCCTGAAATGCTACAAAATCCTATGGAATGTTTAAGCTTAAAATAATACATTTCTGAAAGTAGAAATAATATTTGAGGTTTATTGCTAGTGGGTTAATACTAAGACATTTGAAGATATTTTTATTAAATATTTACTATATATTAAATAATATATAACATATATATGATTTAAAATCAATCAAACAAAGGCCATTGAACCAGTACTCAAGTTACAATTACCAATTATTTTGAGTTTTAGATATACATATTCCTTGTAATTATTTTGTTGAATTTTGTTTCTCTTGAATTTCATCCATTTGGAATGATATGCATTCCTCTGTAGCTTGTTTTGTTTACTTAATTTCAATCTCTGTGATTCATCCACATTGATATTTAAAGCTGTAATTCCTTTGTGTCCCTGATTGTCTCTATAGTGAAATTATATTGTAAAAATATCCCTCAAGCATTTATTTCCTATCAAATTGGTTGCGATTTCTGGTTTTCCATTTTGGGCACATTTTTTCTTTGGAAGTATGTATTTGAGAATGAGTTAAAGATGAATTTTTCTAGAGTTTATTTATGTTTATGTTAGACACTTGTGGCCACTATAAATACACAGACTACTTTCCGTACTGTTTTGGTTTAAGGCTGTTTGAATCACACAGGTAGTATTATTTCAGATCACAGGCCAGGATGATTGCTTTATTGTGATTGTGTTACAGAAGTTTTCATCCTCTCTTCATCCAGAACAAATGTTAAGACAGACAAATTTCCCTCCTGTCTCTTTCAGTGGGCCTGAGTAGGGGTGGGTTGTTTTGTTGTTGTTGTTTTCCTTTTTTCTATTAATTTGTCTTTCTATTGAAGGATATTGCTATGCAGTGGATCCTCGAAATTCATGGAGTTTACATTCCTAGAGCACTTAAGAGTTGGGAAAAATCAGATAAGGTCAGAAAAATGCTTGACATTGTATTTTGGCATAACTTATTGGTTCCCTTAGCAAATCCAATAGTTCAGCCTTCTGCTGGACTTCTACTGGGTTTTTGCCAGAAGCTTTAGAAGACACAAAGTGTTTTGAGGACATCTTAGGGATCTTGGGGCTCTAGGAACACTCAAAATAGCTACACACAGTACAGCACCTTGTTAAGATGCAGGAATACTGGTGCCTTTGCCAGAAAAGTGAATTACAGGGCAGTAGCCAATCAGCAGCATGGAGAACTGATCAATGCTTTTGGATTGGATGTTTGCACCCCCCTCCCCAGCCAATTGCACAGAATAATTGCGGTTTCCTGGAAATTGTTATTAGTTATTGTTAGTTAAGTTTTAAGGAAAAATAAAGGAATGACGGAGGCCAATCTCAATCCGAAATCTCCCCACAGAGCCATGTTATTGGTCTTGTGGTACTGGAAGGTGATGGAATTTTTAAACTCTATAGGCCTGGTGTGAGGTCTTAGGACATTGGAATTGTGCACTTGAGGAGGACTTGGGAGCCCGGTCTCTTGCTCACACTTTTTCCTGCATCCTGTATGAGGTGAAGGTTTGCTTCTTTTCACATGCCCTGAGAAGATGAGCCGCCTCACCCCAGGCTTACAATGGGGCCAGCTAGTCATGAGCTAAAATTAAACCTGTGAGCCAAAGTAAAGTTTTCTTCTTTATTACTTGATTATCACAGATGTTTTTGCTGTAGTAACAGAAAGTTAACACGAGTCCTGTGCATTCTGGGGCTTTATCTTGACTGAGGATTCTTCTGTTAGACATTCTACCTTAGCAATTCAGCTCTCTCATGAAATTCTCAACTGTGAAGGTCAAATTCACCAACTCAAACACATGCTTAAGATGACTGTGACTTGATGTTTTATCAGTCTCTAAATTGTATTTGTTATTTCAATTTTAGCCTTCTAGGATCTTCACTGCAGACACACAAACACACGAACACACTTACATGTAATAGGTATGTATCTAGATATTTACAGCTTTTAAAAACAGGAAAGTCTTAGCTTGTTTTGTGCTTCTGTAACAGAAACCGTGACTGAATAATTTGTAACAGAAGTTTATTTATTATAGTTTTAGAGTCAGGAATATTAAAAAAAAGGGGGGTGCTAACAGGTGCAAAATCAAAGTCTGATGTCTGAGTGGGACCCAGTCTCTGTTTCCAAGACAATACCTTGAACACTGCATTCTCCAAAGGGAAGGAGCTCTTTTCTTCTCATGGCAGAAGAGATGAAGAAAGAGGACTCCTTCCTGAAAACCCTGTTTCAAAGGCATTGACCTCACCTCTTAAAGACCCCACTTCCCAATATACTGACAATTAAACGCCAAATTGTTTTGTAGGGGACATTCAAAACATTGGAAGAAATGACTAAATTTTTTTGCAAGTTCAAAACTGTTTTATTCTTATCAAACTATCTTTGAAAAGATAATTGTATAAATGATGGCATGAAAAATGAGCTTTGGGCAACCTGAAGAATGTACATTATTTACATGGACACTTGGAAAGGAGGGACCCAGCCCACTGAAGACAGGTGATGGAGGGGTTGAGGCTTTGTGGCCACTGGCTTCCCAGAGTAGCTAGCAAGAGACAAGCTGTGTTGAAGTCATTCAGTGACATGTGCAATTTACAGAGACCCCTGGAGGGTGCCCTGTACCCAGGCCTGGGCCCAACTGGGTGCAGTGGGTGAGTACCACAGCATGCAAGGCCTGCAGCAGGGCCCCACGGTGGATGCCCCGCTGTGAGGATTGCTCCTTTGCTATGGGGTAGGTGGGGCTTCTACCAGACAGAGAAGCCTGTGGGAGCAGCAGGGGGACCCAGCTACCACTAATTTTATTTTTATAAGGTATTTTAGGGTGGTCCTTTAGGCCTGGTGATATTAGGAATTCATATTCTGACTTTTGATCTGTAAGCAACTTCAGTGGTACAAGCTGCGTACCCCACAAGCACCTTCTGTATGAGGTGAAATAGGAGATTTTCACTTCCTTCCTGAGCTTAGCTGGTATACAGGTGGTATACCAAGTGACTGGTTAGCCAAAGGTAATTTATTCTAAATAAAACTATAATAATAATACTAATAATGACAATAATTGAAAGACTGCTGACCTTACTCTATTAATTTCTTATGTTTTTCTACCTCTATAAGGCTTCACTGAATTGCAGTACTCGGTGTTGTTTTATTTGTACTCCATACCTTCCTTTGATTCCTTCCATCTGCTTAGATGCAGGCACCTTTTATAATTTCTTGTCCAACAAGTTCTGATTAATGTAAGGGCTAAGTGTGCATTCATATTTTTAGAGTTACATTAGCGTGTGTAAACCCTAGGGAGACTGGCTGACAGAGACAGGAAATACACACACACGTACACATGGATTACTTTATTGTCCTTGACATACTGTTGAACATTACATACTCCTATGATTGTACCTGCGTGGTGCCACATGACGAGAATCCTAGCACTCTTGGAGACTGAGGCAAGAAGATCACAAGTTTGAGCCCAGTCTGGACATTTAGCAGTTTAGCAATTAAGCAAGCCAAAGAAATTCAGGAGGAGTATTGGGTAAGAAAAAGAATCAGCTAAAACCTTGCTATGGAGAAGAGCTCTTAATGCATTTTCTTCTTACCCGGTACTCTAAGAAGGATTCAGTTAGTTGGCTGTTAGTACCTGTTAAAATTACAGAAACAGTATAGCCTAAAACATCTGAAGACATTTCAGCTAGGTTTAATTCAGTTGGATTAATTGCCCAGGCACTAAAGATGGCTCTGCCTGAAGAAACTCTTTATTTGGGGACACAGGTATAAGGGAAAAGCGTACTGCCTAGCAACTGACTTGACACATATTCATAAAATCCATTTAAAATAAGACTTATTTTGAATTGTTTTTCTAATTATAGAAAAGATTTCTTTTAAAAACTTTGTACACATTTTTGAAAAGTTGAACTATATTAAAATACACGTCTGGAATGACACCATCAGTTTGCCATTCTTTGCTCTAAAATGCTCAAAATAGCCTGAATTTTAAATATAACTCATCCTGATACTTATATCCAGAACTTTGGATATATGAGGTTAGTGACCACATTTTGTTTAGTGCTTTACTTGATTTTAACTATTTTTATTTTTCCCGTGGAATAGATGAATATCTCCTTAAATGTCTTCACTGATAGTTTGAATGCTCAGGCTTCTTCATTGATATTTGTGTTTACTTTTGCTTTGTCTCTTCAAAAAGTATTTCTAGTTGTACTGATCTGAGCATCAAAAGTTTATTTTGTATTATTATTATTTTAAATTGACAAATGAGAAGTTATACATATATAGTCATGGTATAAACACAATGTTTTTATTTGGTTATATGTTGTGGGATAACTAAATGTGTTAATCTAAGTGGCACAGTCTTTACCTCACCCACATTTACTCTCTTAGTTGTTGTTTCATGATAGTAATCACATACATTAAATCTACAGAAAGGATTCTTGCTAACTGAATCTTTTTTGCAGTAGCACAGATCTTCCCGTCTCCTGCTGATCTCCAAAATCCAACCCCTGGTAATCACTAATGTACATGCTACTTCTGTGATTCCATACATTTAGATTCCACTCATGTGATTATGTAGTTTTTGTCTTTTTTTCTTGACTTATTCATGGAGCAGAGTATACTGCAGGTTCATTCATCTTTTTTGTAAAGGAATAATTTCATTTTTTTAAGGTTGAATAACATTCCATTGTACCCATATCCAGTCCATCCATCCACTTATCCATCCATTTTGCCTTGACAAGCTAGATAGAGATCACTTTTTAATCCACTCATACATCATTGGACATGAAAGCTTAATTCCATATCTCGGCTATTTGAATAATGTTACAATGGATATGGAAGTATCAGTATCTCTTCTAAATACTGATTCAATTTCTTTTGAATATACTTTGTAATGCAAAGTGCTAGATCATATATAGTTCTAGTTTTAATTTTTGAAGAACCTCTATACTGTTTTCTGTAATGGCTATAAGAGGCATTCTGTCTAAAAGGTACAAGGTTTCCTTTTTATCTACATCCTCAGCAACACTTCTTGTTAACAAAAAAGCCATTCATTCTTTCAGACATGAAGTAAATCTCTTTTTTTTTTAATTTGCATTTACCGGATTTATGATATTGAGTGCTTTTACATAGATGTGTTGACCTTTTGAATACCATTTTCAGATAATGCCTGGTTAGGTCCTTGGTCCACTTATCAATTGAATAATTTTTTCTCACTATGCAATTTTGCATCACTGATTACTGTGGCTGTAAATATCTTATCATTTATATGGCTGACAAATATTTTCTCTTATTCTGTAGTTTGTCTTTTCCTCTATTAATTGTTTCCTTTGGTGTATAAAAGGATATTAGAATGATACAATTTGTCTATATTTGTTGTCTTTGCCTGTACTTTGAAGATCATACCCAAATTTTCCTAAAACCAATGTCAACGAGCTTTTCCCCCTATTTTCTTCTAATAGTTTTATGGTTTTGGGTCTTATTTTTGAGATTCAGGTTACTTTAGCTACATTGTTCATAGTTTTATATTTTTAGCTCTTCCTTATGAAAAATTGATTGTTTTATACCTGTGTATGCGTGTGTATCTCACACTTGCCTTACATGTAACTCTCATGTGTGTGTATGTGTGTGTACCTCTCAGTTCTAGGAAAGGCAATGTAACAGTGTAAGTGCAGAAAAGGATTAGAATTTAGGCATCCAAGGAGAAAAGGTTTTACTAGCATGGTTATAAATAAAATCTGGTATTTTATTTTCAATACAGGACAAGAGGGGAACATCATGGAAGGGCCTCAGGCTTTGCAATGTGAAATATAAGCAAAAGTCACTAATAACCAGGACTGGGAGAGGAGCCTGTTTTCTGGAAACAGGTTGCCTATTACAAGAAACGCAGCAAGTTCATAATGGTCTTGATTTGGGAAATAGTTTATTACTATGCTTTATATCCTTTATGGCTTTTGTCAAGATTAATAATCACACCTCAATCAGTTGTAGTTCTTAAGATTTGCTAGCACCAGCTGCCCAAACTAGAGGGCTGTGCATGCTCTCACTGTTAAAAGTATCTGCAGTGATACATGCTTAGTTCTTGTTTATCTAAACAGAAAATTAACTAGTGAGAAGTAAATAAACTTCTGTATATTCACTTGGTAGATCAAAAAGATAAGTAAAATTTCACAGTCATCGGACTGATTAAAAATGAACTTTATTAAGTAAAACTATGACAATGTTATTTATCTTACAAAAATGGACCCTCAAATAGGCCAACAAATATTATATGACCCTCATAACAGATCTTTGCTACTTTCTACCATTTACTCATTTAGGAATGTTTTTGTTTATGATTCTAATGAGATCATTTCTAAATGATTTACTTCCCTCCAGAGCGTTAAAAAAATTTTATTCATTATTGGGAAATAAACAAATGTATGCTATTGAATGAACAATGATTTACAAAAGAAAGTGCTGAGAGTAGCATACATAATTTCAGATCTGAAATACAGCAAATGTTTAGCAAAATTATGTTTTTACCTTTATGGAAATTAATGAAAAGACAACATAGTAAATATAATGAGCAATATTTCCCCAAAAGAGCCTGAATGTATAAATTTTCTGAATATACATTTTTCTAAAAGATACCAATATACTAAATCATTAAGTAATTATAATTTCAGATGAGTTAGAGATACATTGCTCTTAACTATACAAATAATTACAATAGATTTGTGAAAAAAGTAGACAATAAAAATAATAGTGTAATGTGTATTGAACTTAGGTAATTTAAATTTGAAATCAAGATGATGAGTAATCATGAGAAATAGTAATAAAGAACATGCAATAAACATATGCACTTTTTGGTTCTTTAACCCTACTAATGGATGCTTTAATGTTTACACTGGAATTTAATTACATATGATTCAACCAATATTGTTTTAGAAATGTGAGTATAGCTTGCAGTTAATGACTATTTAAAACTGTTGATAAGAAATCAAACTATTCATTGTATTTTAATGTCCTGTTCTTGATGTGTCATGGCTTAATTAGGAGACACTGATAAAGTTCTCAGAATGATATTGTAAATTTTGTCTACTAATGTGTATAACAATTATTGTCCACTCCATTCACCTGACATTTAACATGTGTTATCTTGAATACAGGTACCGTTTGTGTGACCTTTTTGTCCTCTAACAATCCATAATCTAGTTACAGAGATCTCAATTATGAATCCTGCTCAGAAAAATGTAATTAGCAGTAATTTTTCTGCTTATTTTCACTAACAATTACATTATCTGTTCATTTCCCCTCTGAGTTTATCAGGCTACATTTACTTATCTTGTCACTCAGCATCTGGCTACCATTTGCTAAATAATATGTGACAGGCCATGGGGCATGGTGTGCAATTCATAGAAATCTTCAAAATAAGATGTTCATTTCACCTAATTGTTTGAATTCTAGCAAATCAGCAAGTCAAAGGTTTTCTTCCTCTAAAATGTATTCTGAGCCAATTTATTTACTGCATTTTACCTGTTGCTTCTAGAAAATCAAGTTGTTATCAGTTCATGCTGTAGTCAGGGGTTACAGGGAGGAGACAATACAGGACACATAATTTATAGTATTATTTGTAATAGTCGCCCAAGAGTTAAATACAAAAGTTGCAGGAGATCTGTCCACACATTAAAGACCTAGAGAATTTAGCTGAGGACCTGGATCCCACAGCAGTGTCCTGCATGAGTCCAACTGAAGACCTCTAGCCCATGACAGTGCCCCCAACGAGTCCAACTGGAGGCCCAGAGCCCACAGCAATAACTCGTACAATTCTGATTTATGGATCTTTACTGGAAAAGCCTAAAAGTCAGCAGTGGAAGCTAGAGAGTCTCTGCCAGTGGGGTGAAGGATCTGTGCTAGTATGTCAAGGGTTCTGCACTGGAGCCAAGAAGTGGCACTGAATGTAAGAATCAGGGCTCCCCGGAAAAGTACCATATGAACTGGTGTTTAAATTGACCACCAGTTTTTAAGCCACCACAGTCCATGAAATCTTGATCACAACAGAATCTAATTGTAAGATCATTTTTATCTATTTACATCCTTCAAGTCTCATCTGCCTGTGACAGCTGGAATGTTTCCCATTGTAAGATAACCTATCTAGATCACCATCTACCAAATGCATCTTTCCATAACATTTAGACTAAGATCCAAATACCCCAACATGAAGGATGACATCTATCCTGATTTTGCCCAAGTCCCTCTTTGACTTCATTCCCACTACTAAACTGTGCCATACCGACTCTTGTCAAAAGTTTGAAACCTTTCCTTTTGGTCTGCCTTGTAACCACATTTTTTTCATAGAACCTGGACTGTCTTTCCCTAGATAAGCATAGCTGACTTTTAATTTTGTTTCACCTTATGTTTCGATGTCTTCCTTCAATACTAACTCCTTAGAGAACTGCTAGGGTTATTTCCAAAAGATGAAAAATATTAACAAAAGATGAGAAATACAAAATAAAAAGCGGCCTTTATTCTGAGAACACGGAGAGAGATGACCGGCACCCCCACCGCTGACTTCCGGCCATCTCTGGCGTGGGGGCCTGTAAATAGCCTCGGTTTGGGGTGGAACCCAAGGCGGGCACTAGGGATACACAGGTAGCCCATTGGTCCTAGGTTTGGTGCCATATGTAAATTTCCAGGGGTGGGAAGATGGCGTCACAGGTAACTTCCTAGGGGCAGGGGAGATGGGGCTTCCTGCTTCCGGTTGTGGCTTTCCTGGCTACAGTGTCCTATCTGGGCCAAAACCCTTTCAAGAACCTCTTTTTATCTTTTTGTAAGTAGCTACCCTGTTTCTACCACAGCCCTCAGTTGGTTTTAATCTTTGCTTTATTTTTTTTTAAACTGGCTGGCTTATTTCCTAATTGATACTGGAAACTTCAGAATAATTTGAATTGGCTTAATATTTGTGACATTTAAAAATGTCTAAAGGCATTTACTACTTTTCATTAAACAAGAATATCTCATTTGCAATACCATTATGTTTATTGTTACTATTGTCATCTAATAAATCTAAAACATCAAGGATTTGAGATGTAAATTTGAATTATCCAGGGGGTTCTGGCAGAGTTAGAATTTGAACTCAGCTCTGCTCAGGGGAGGACTACCCTTGGGAGGTATTAATGTGATACTTGACAGGCTGAGTTAGTTCCCACAAGAGTGAGTTCTTATAAAATAGAACTCACTGGCTTCTCTGCCTTTTTATGTCTCCATCTGAGCACTCCTGTACTCATTCTCATTGTGTCATGATGCTTGCCATGTCGTGGCATAACCAAAAGGCTCTCACCAGGAGCCCACTTGATGCTGCCCAATCTTGGACTTTCAGCCTTTAGTATTAGGAGCTCAGCGATTCTCTTTTCTTCATGTATTATCCAATGCCAATATTTTGTTACGACAACACAAAATAGAGTAGATACCCTTGACTATGTATGCAAGGTATCATGTATGTATTACATAGTTTAGTATTTGCATTGCGTGCCAATATGTGATGAGGATTATTTTTTTTGTGGTACTGGGGATTGAACTCATGACCTAATGCTTGCCAGGCAGGCACTTATGCCGCTGAGCTAAATCCCCAGCCCGTGATGAGGATTATTAAAAATATTGTTATTAAGTTTCCCTACAGTTAGACTTGAGGCAAAGAGATTATTGGAAGGTAATTCTAGGGTACCTGGCAGGGAAATAGTAAAATAAAACAGCATAGGAGAGAACTCCAGTGTGGCACATCGTTATCAAGATGCCACTGTGGGTCTCTGGAGTTTAGTTCTACTGGAGGTCTCTGGGATCATACAGCAGGATCCTCTGAGATATTCTTTCTGACTTCCAGACAATATACTGAGGTACTGAGTTACTCGTTTTATGTATGAGCTGTGATTAGTCTGTGACTAAGGGCTGTTTTGATGAGCATGATTCCTAGCATGTCCTTCCAGCCGTAAGTGAGCAGCGAGAGCCCTGGGAGTTAAGAGCAAATTTCTAGAGGACAAAATTCGCATGCACATGCTGACCCAGAGATGTTAGACTGGTAGGGACTGAAGATGGGAGGACATGGACATACAGGTAGGCTGGGTCTGTTGTAAACTACCAAAATATGTATAGTAATCTGTATGCTTTTTTTGAATATATACATCTGTATGAATTGGAGACAACAGATACAAAGTAACTAGGTGAGAACTATGAAGTATAGGAATTGCTTATAATGTTAGAGATAGAATAGAAACACAATATTCCAAATAAACTACTTTCCAACTGAATGTGTATGTTGGTGTAGACCGTGTGACAGACAATCTGTAGATGTATTTAAAAGTGTTATATTTTTATGTTTTGGTTTTTGTTTACTTGCTGGTTTTTATTTTTGTTGGTTTTTTTTGGGGGGAGGTGTCTTTTTTGAGACAGTCTTGCTATGTAGTTCAGTCTGGCCTTGAACTCACTTTGTAGCCCCAGGGTAGTCTCTAATGAACTTGCAATGATCCTCCTGCCTCAACCTGGTGAGGGATGGGATTAAAGGCATGCACCACCATACCCAGCTTTTATATTTTATATAACATTCCTCCTTTCTAGAATTTATCAATAGATAACATAAGAAACCTTTTGCCATGTTTTTTGATACTCACCCCATGTTAGTATTAATCAATAGTAACTTAGATTCACCCATGGAAAGGAGAATAATGCCCCCAAAGACTTTTAAGTCCTTTCCTCTGGAAATGGTGAATGTGTAATTTTGCACATTGTACAAACAGACTTTACAGATATGGCTTGGTTAGGAGTCTTGAGAGGGAAAGATGATCCTGAGTCATCTGAATGTATCCAGTATGATCCCAAATGTTCTTGTAAGTGAAAGAGAGGCTGCAGAGTCAGATTCCCATTGATAAGATGTGAAAAGCGCCCATCGTGTCCCTGCTGGCTCTGAGAGGGCCGGGTGCCATGAGGCAGGGAATGTGAGTGGCTTCTCAAGCTGTAAAAGGCAGGAAGACCGATCCTTCTCCAGAGCATCTGGAAAGTCCCTCGTGACACTGTGATTTCAGCTCATGAGCACCATGTTTTGCTTCTCACTTCCAGAATTGTCACGTAATACGTTTGTGTTGTTTTTAAGCAATTACATTTGTGGTAATTTATTCCAGCAGCAATAGAAAATTAATATGTCATTTGATTAAAAAAAAGTTAAAGCCTGTGTTTTAAAAGTTACAGCGTTATTTCAAATTTATATATGTATATCTGTACATAAATCCTGTGAAAGATGGGTTTACTAGGTATATAGAGATAAATGCTGTGTTTTGACCTTTGAAAATTTGAAATTTGTATAAGCAAAACTGGGTTGGAATTCTAATTACTCTCCATTTAATTTCCGAGAACTTTTCATTTAAGTTCATCCTTGGCCCTGACACTAATGATATTCTTGTTTTCCCCAGACATATGTATCTGGATAATTTACATGAAAATAGAGTGCCGATTATAATGTAATACATGTAGTCTCACTAAGCTTTGTTACAATATGATAGTGAGAAAGAGGTAATCTCAAAGACCAGTTGTTCAAAAGATATGTTAAACCACATAATTCTAGTTATTTATAAATTTCTCAATACTCCTAAATCAAACTAACTGGTATATTTAAAATGAGAAACTTAGTTCTGAGTGAAAAGTTACTTTTCTACCACAGATTTTTTTTTTTTAAAGTGCATTTCTATGTGCTTAATTAGAAATATTTTGGCAGTTCACTTATGTGGGAACCAAAAACACTGGTTGACTGTCTGTTGTTTAACTGCTCCACATCAACCATGTGAGAAGCATTATAAAATTGTATTGTAGTTCCAGTTTTCTTAAAAACAAATCACTAAAGTAGTAGTCTGCATCTTTTCCCATTTGCACTGTCTTAATATTAGCCAAGATTTTGGGGGCCACAGAAAAGAGCAGACCTTCTGTGATGAAAGAAAGGGTCACCATAGCTGTCAGTGACCAGGAGAGCTGCCTGCAGGGCCACTTTGTAGCAAGACTCCAGGCTGCCACAGACTCATGGGTGAGGAATCCACACAGCTAATGAATTCCAGAAAGTGGCTTCGCTCTTCTGAAGCCTCAGGCAGAAGGCGTTGGTGTTCCAGCTTTTTATCTTGCAGATTAAACATCATTCTTTGATATCCTCTGCCATTTCCTGCCCCTCCCTAAAATAAGCCCCAAACAATAATAAACAATGCTGCTTAATTTTAAGACAGCACTACCATCAAACAGTCCTCAGTGCCACAGCTGGAGGCTGTCCCTCTGTGTTTCAGCAGGACCAGGCTGGGTGTAGAGGAGCCGCAAAGACACCAGAGTGTACCAGAACTTCTCAGGGATTTTAGTTCCTTCATGTCAGTGCCATCAAGTTTGCTTCTGGCCTTTTATCCACACATTTATTTTCTGCTACATCAGTGTCTGCTACATCATTATTGAAAGTGCTATAGTTTGTTGTATTTGACCTTGAAATAACATCAGGGCATAAGTATTGTCATTCTATAAATAAGGAAATAATTCTAATAGTTGTAAATCTTGCTAGCAGGTGACATAACCGGTGGACTTGGAAGTCTATTTAGGCTCTTCTGTGGCGAAGTGGTGTTTCTGAGTTATGGGTCAGAAGCCTGCCTGTTCTATAAAATGTGCACATTTATGGCTTACATGGGATATGTTTATTAGAGGGTGTTATTTTTGCATAATTGCTGAGTAAAGATTTACAAGAGATTTCCATTTTAATGGTGAAGAAAAAGAATACTTCTATTTGCATTTCAGCCTGTCATATCTAAATAACATTGTATTCCTGAGTAATTAGAGTCAAGAAAGATGGGTTTTTGTTGGCATACCTTTAGAACCAGAAGCATCTCTGCTGTTGCATCCAGATTTTGTAAAGCGAGGAGGCCATTCTGAGAGCCAGGGTGAACTGTGAAAGTCACACCACTACTAGAGGGAGTTTTGCTCTTCAAATTTCTGTTGTTTGTATAAATTATACCTCGTATTTCATGGCGTCTTACAGGAATCTGGGCAGGCTGTCTGGTATTCTCCACTTCTACAATCCTGTAAAGATTCAAAAGCTTCTTCATTAACTCCTTGTGAAGGAATTTAGTGAAATATTTCAGGATAACAAAGGAATCATTCAAGGAAAGATATAGATCAAAAAGTATAAGGCAATGTAAGAAAAATTAAAATCACAGGTTTTAGTCATTTTTGTTTTGAACTTCACATAATGTAAGTTAAATAGGGCATATTCAGTTACTCACATGTCATAGCAGTAGAAAGACAACATGAATTTTGGTATTTATTTGTTTTTTCTTTTGTGACACTCAAGCAATGTAAAGAAGACAGAAAACAAAACAAACAAACAAAAGCTTATGCACCTGTGATTTGCTAGGGTTATTTCCAAAGGATGAAAAATATTAACAAAAGATGAGAAATATAAAATAAAAAGCGGCCTTTATTCTGAGAACATGGAGAGAGATGACCGGCACCCCCTCCGCTGGCATCCGGTGATCTCTCGTGGCGTGGGGGCCTCTAAATAGCCTTGGTTTGGGGTGGAACCTAAGGCGGGCATTAGGGATACACAGGTAGCCCATTGGTCCTAGGTTTGGCGCCATATGTAAATTTCCAGGGGCGGGAAGATGGCATCACAGGTAACTTCCTAGGGGCAGGGGAGATGGGGCTTCCTGCTTCCGGTTGTGGCTTTCCTGGCTACAGTGTCCTATCTGGGCCAAAACCCTTTCATGATTGAGCTTAAATGCTTTACATTTTGCAGGTGTTTCCAAACATTGTTTTTAAGAAGAAATTTTACAGGTAAAACTGAGGATCTCTGTTTTCCAACTATTCTTATTCATTTGATGCTTGTAGTCTGCACTTTTTTGTACACGTACAACACATGTGCAGATCCTTGGTCTTCCTGAACAGGCATCCTTAATCGTCTTATTTACTTTTTAGGGTTCATATTTACTTTAGACATTGATCTCTGTCACTGTCTGTGGCTTTAGTACATATATAAGACTCTACTGTATGACCAATGGCTGACTCTTCTCTGGTAGATTTGCTACTGCAGTTCCTGCTGGAATGAACACTTTTATATTTCCATGTGAAATTGAAAATATTTGTCTCTCTCTCTTTTTTTTTTTTTTTTTTTTTTTTTGGTTTTCAGGAATTCTTTAATTATTTTTTGTCTTTTTTTTTTTTTTTTTTTTTTCATTTTTATCGGCACCCGGGATCGAACTCACGACTGCCTGCTTGCAAGGCAGGCGCTTATGCCACTGAGCTAAATCCCCAGCCCAAATTCTTTAATTTTTATGTTATAATAATTATTTACTATACCAGGCATGGTGGCCTACATGGTAGCCATGTAATCCCAGCACTTGAGAGGCTGAAGCAGGAGGATCTCTGTGAGTTCAAGGCAAGCTTGGGACACAAAGAGATCAAGCGAGCCAGAACTTTGTAGCAAAACCCTGTCTCAAAACAAACAGTCAATCATAGTATTTGTCAACTATGTGATTGAAATGCCTTTTATTGTTGTCACTTAAATTTTCTAAAAATGTCACTGATTATATCTGTTTGCAAATTTATTTGTATAAAATATTCTTCTCTACTGTTTTTCTGCTATCCACTTTATATATATATATATATATATATATATATATATATATAATTTCAATCTTAAGTTTTGTCTTTGAGATTTTTCTCTTTCCTTCTTGATTATTATTATTAGAAGACTATCCACTCTCCAGTTTACTCAGATAATATTGGTTTTTGATTTACATTTCTGTTTCTAGGTTTATATTTCACTACTTCATGTGTTTTCTGATTGTGTTCTTTCCCTTTGAGAATGTTTTCATTGTTTTCTAACTTCTTGAGTTGAACTAAACTTGAATTTATTTTCAGTCTTGTATTTTAGTAAATATATTGTTTGCTTTTCTGTCTTCTTCCCACAAATTTGAAACTTGAGAAAGTAGTCATTCCATTGTAAAGGCTTAGTTTTCATTTTTTTTTTTTAATTCCTATTAAGATTTCCCCCTCACTCTATGAATTAATTTTAAAAACATTGATTGTATGCAGGGGTGTCTTAGTTACTTTATGCTCGTCGCTGAGACAAAATACCTGAAGCCCAAAGTTGGGAAAGGAAAGGTTTATTTCTTACAGTTTTTGGAGGTTTCAGTCCACACTCAGTTGTCTCCAAGACAGGCGGGCATGGCTGGGCTGCAGTTCATGGCAGCCGCCAGCAGCAAACTCTAACCAGCAAAAAGAAAGAGACACACCTTCTTCCTGCCATTACATCACATCCTGGCTCCACCCCTATGTGGGTGGAGCACTGACATCATCAATCCAAGCACTATACAATGAACCATCACATATAAACAATGCAAACTCATGAGGCCTGGGGGACACAAACATAAACCATGACAAGGAGCTTTAAATGAATGATTTCTACTTTAATTGCATTGTGGTATAAAAAAAACTTGCTCTGTAAAATGTTGATTTTTGAAACTGCTTGAACTCTTTCAGGTGATCAATTGTATATGTGTTTAAATTCATATGTATTTAAAATAGCATCATTTTTGACCTGGAGGTAATAAATTTTAAATCTCTGATGGGTTTTCTCTGTTATTACTAGACTCTTGCTTCCCATTAAAGATTTATACTTGTATATAATTCCTGTAAAATTAAGGCAATGATGTTAGGCTTGTAACTTAAATTATTTCTTAGTAGTCTGTATGCTTATTACTATATTGTGATCCCTTAAACCTATATGTCCTAATTTTTTTACTGCTATTAATATTGCCTCCTACAGTTTCATTGCTATTTTTCATATACTTTATCTTGCTCAATCCTTTTATTTAAAATTTTCTAAAGACATAAAAATTTTGTTTTGCATGTGATCCTTGTAATCATAGATTCTTAAAAAAATCTAATCTGATCATCTCATGATGTTCAAGTTTGAAAAGTCCATGTTATTTTCATATAGTTGAACCATTTCTTCAGACTTCATTTCAGAGGTCAGACTAATTTATATACCTGGAATTATCATGATAATTTGCTGAATATTTAACTTTAAAATATTTAGTTTTCACTTTACTTTTGGTTTTTCTTAAAACAATTTCAGCAATCAAAAAAATCCTAGTTTTTCAAATTTCTAACCATTGTTTGCTAATGTATTTTGTTTTAGTATGGCACTTTGCCTTGTCTTCATATTTAAACTGCAATTTTTAAAATGTTTAATGTGAAGTTAAAAGTAGTTTTTGTAAAAGGAAATCTTTAAATTTGTTTTATAAAGAAAGAAATGTGTTGTATTATGGAATATTTGTTGGATTAGATACGTAGAGATTTATTAGTTTGTCTTTTCTTGTTCTACTAACCACTGTTACTATAAGAACAAATTACTTAAGAGACTGATCCAAGTATATTTGTGTAAAACACCTTAACAGATGGGTTATTTTTTCTTCCATGTTTCTCAAGCATTTGGCTATAGTCCGGGAAGTGGGCAGAATACTGTCAAGGTTTCCATTAGTAGCCATTTGTACCTCTGCTTCAATATCTTCTGCGTCTTCCCCATCTGGTACCAAAATTCTAGTTGGCTTCTATTTCTTTCTTTAATTCCCATGTATTCTCAGTGTTTAGCGTTATCCTGAAGTTTAGATTGAGTTTACTACATTGTTGCTGTGGATTCTAAACTTTCTCTTTTAAGAATAATCTGTCTTTTCATCTTGTTACATTTTGGTCTTGCCTGATTATTTAGATCAATTTTGGCTTAAATGAATTTATTGATCAGAACCTAGTTTTTACAGTCTGATTTTTTCCTGTTTTCCATTTAACGCTCACTTGTCAAAACACCTCAAGTAGTTTTTCAAAAGAATTTTAATATGTCAGGAAAACAGTTATGCTTAGAAATTTATACTTAAAGTTGATATTAGTTAAATTTGCTAAAGATTTTTAGCAAACGCAGGTAAGAACATATGAGTGCTTCTTACAGGGTATTTTGGTCTGCTTTCAGATTTACTGCTTTATCCTGGACAGTTATTTTCCTGGAAAATTTGAAGTTTTATGTCTATTAAATTTGTGCATGTGTAGAAATACCAACTGAAAAATCCACTTTTCTGTCTTCTCCCTTCCTCTTCATCCCTTCTGTTCTTTCATATTTAATGCAATTTATCTGGTATGTAAAAAATCCATGCATTATTGTCTTTTGTATTTTTACACGTAAACAGGTACTCTTGTTTTCATGTCACAGTTGAAGAAATAGCTATTTAATGAAACTAGGTAATAACCAAGTGAATGGTAGATTTTATAACATGTAACCCTTCAAGGCTCAGATACAGATTTAGGTCTTCATCCCAGAACTGTGCTTTATCTCCTGTATTGGTTTGCTTTGCTGTTTATTATGGTAATTATTGTTCACTTCAACAATTATCTAATTACTGTTCTTAAAAGATAGATTTTTTTCTTTTTTTTTTTTAAAAACAAAATGTATGTATGTTGTAGGAATGAAGATTATGTGAGATCAATAAAAAAATGTTTAGTGCAGTCTTGCTGTAGTCTTAAAATTTCTAGGACTTTTGATATACATTAAATATCTCAGAATATGTTCAAATATCTTTGCAAATGCCCACAGGAATTATTCTAATATTATAAAAGTATTAATTTATGTATATATTAACATACACGTTAAGCAATCTTTTAAAAATAGTAATCCAGCCTGAAGGTGTATCTGAGCAAAGTAATTATTGGCAGGTGTAAGTATCATCTTCCCTCTGGACTCTTGTTTAATCTCCCTTCTACAAGCTGATTCATGAATCAGGACTTGTTCAGTACTTACAGAGTCTAGGTTTTGCTCCTGACACAGAGTTTGCAATTGCTTTCCTTGTAGTTTTTGAATGAAGACTGGTTGCATTATTTCTTCAGAGAAAAATGGATTCCCCTAATGAATTTCTTTTTCTTTCCTCTTATTAATTATTCAAAACAACATTGTCACTATCAAACACATATTAGTTTAAATCAATTTGTTTTGATACATAGCTTTACCAAAAAAAGAACATTTTCAATTTGTAACTTCAGTTTGTATCCATCTTGATTAGTCTTTAGTATGTCGCATTTCTATATGTTTTTATTTTCACTGCTTTTATAACCACACTAATACATCAGCATGATGTAATAGAATATAATCCCATGATCTATTTTCATGATGTTGAAGTTTAGAATTATGTAAATGGGAAACATGAAGTAGAAGCTTTTTTCAGTGTACATTATCATGCTGCTTGTTTCAGTCAAATGATACTGTTTATGCCCCTATTTGCATATTCTTAAAAGTGCGTATCTGTGTGCTATCTAAGCAGTCAAGCAGTAAAGAAATTTCTTCATTTAATTAATTCAGTGAACAAGAGCTTATCAACATCTGGTATCTACTTTACTTTGGTGGTTTTATATGAATAACTGATGCTTGGTGACCTTTGATAATCTCCAGGGTTTTCTTAAAATTTCAATAGTGATTTACTTTTGTTTGTGTGCTTTTATGAGTTTTATTAGTGCAACCAATTTCCTCGTGGTTGTTGTACTTATACTGGAAATCACAGTATCAACCACCAAATTCTATGTAATGTTCAGTTTTATCACCAAATTTGTGCAACTTTCTGAAATTTACCACCAAGGGAGAAAGTAAGTCAATATAAGAATTATGAGGAAGGAAGAGCCCTCAAAAATAGATTATCAGGAGTGCTTTCCTCTTTAAAAAAAGGATGATAGTTTAAATAACTAAGTAAAAACTTTACAGACACCGCTCTGGAGGTGTACTGGCTGCCCCTGAGGTTCAGCAGTAAAACTTCACATTTCTTTTTCTAACGTGTTCCTATTTAGGTTGTTTAGTTCCAAAGACTGTGCACCAGTGCTTTTAAAAATGAGATTATGATTCCCATAAGGGTACACATTATTGACCTTGCCTGAATTAATTTTGCCTGCCCCTGGCGAATCATAAGAAGAAAGATATAGCACAGATTTACTTGGAGTGTGGGTAAGATATTTTTGTGAGCCAAATAAATGGACACCCTGTATATCTCGTTTCTAAAAATTATTTAAAAAAAAAAAAACCCAAACTGGTTACTAACAAATGGAAAATGCCCTGTGGGTTTATGTCCTAGTATTAATATTTTATCCTAGCCAGACGTCTTTCTTACCGTCTCCTATAAGTTACTTGACTGCTGTTCAAGGTTGGCCTTGCTCCTTTGTGTTACATCATTGAACATTCCTGGATCTTAGAAAACTGTTTCTTCCTTTGAATCAACAGTTTTTCTTCATGTACTGGTTCTGGCTTTGTCTCCTAATTAATTGGAAACGTGTCTCCCACAGACCTACATAAAAACTGATGCCACAAAGATTGCAATCATCCTTAGGTTCAGACTTTTCTTGAAGGTGATCTAATGCTGTTTTATTCAGTGTGATTTTCACTGCTCTTACGCTTATACAGTTCATAGAACCACATCTTTCAACTGCCCAGGAACACTCAGGCAGCTTTAGTAGGACATCAAATTTTTGGCTTGTGATGAACTTGTAAGTACCTCCAGTCTTTTCCCCATGCATTCTCTGTTGATCAGATTGTTTGGCACATCATTTGGGGACATAGTCCAAATATGATCATTCCTGAAGCTAGATATGACTATTTTTGTAAGTAGTCAATAGGGCAGAAGATACTCACCATTCCCAGCAGTTCAGGCAGGAAATATTATTGAATGAGTAGTCCAGTGACCCAAGTCACATGGAAAACTTGCTTATCAGATGATGAAGAACAAATAAATCATGTCTATAGGAAATGACCTTGAGAATTGTTTTAACAAAAGTTTTGGAATCGCTGATATTTGAAGGTGACACGCATGTTAGGAGAAATAATATGGAATTGGATTATTCAAAACAAAATTGATAAAACTTCACAAGGGAATGGTGATGTTCAGAAATTTAAATATATGTGATCAAAAACATGTCTTTCACACATCCACACAATAAACTGTTTGCAAGAAATGCCATCCTTTAGGTTTGTATTTTCCATGCTGATATCTCCTGCACTTTATACTGCTTTATTCAACCTGAATTTCAGGGATCTTATGATTACTGTGAACCTTATGTAAAACATTTTGTTCCATCTTGAAATGAGGTGGTTATAGTTGAATACAATCTTTGATCTGCCCAGGTTAGACTTGAACAGGCCACGGTGTACCTCAGCAGGATATCACCAACTTTACCTCAGGAATTTCTAGGAATACGTGATTGATGTGTGATTCAGGACAGTGCGTTGTTACAGACTTGATCAGAAGTCCTCACACTTGGTCCTTGTATCTTCCCAACAAGCTGATACAGATAGAAATTATAAGATTGTTCCCCAGTTATTCAGGCTGCACTACAGTGACAGATTATAAAATCATAAACATTAGGGTTTTCTGAAGTTAGTATAGAAATAAGTGTAATGTAATGTAAACAATGAAGCTCTGTAGTCTAATTCCTAAGTCATAGAAATATGGTGTGATTATTCATCTTCTCATTAATAGGTGCCAATTTTTTGTAAGTTATTAAACTTCTCTTTGAGTTGGTTGACTCTTCAGAACAATAGATTTAATATTGTCTGTTTAATTTTTTTTTCAGAATAAGGAATACTGTCTTGGAAAAAAAAGTAGTTCAGACTCTGATATAAATATCAATAAAATATTAATAACTGTCATAATAAAACTGTATTTGTTGGAATCTTACTCCATAACAATGGCTTCATTATCATACTAATATTACCAAAATATTGGGCTGCAAATACTGAAATTTCTCCTTCCAAATAGCATTAGAATCTTGTGGTCCTGCCTGAAGAGGGACGATCTGACTATCTACTTTTAGCCCTGTTATACAGCTTCATTCTTGAACTCAGAGTTTCATGGCAATGGAGAGCTACTGTTTCACCCAGAAAAGAATGTTGATATTTCATAAAAAAAAAAAAAAATTAGCACTGAGAGTTTTAAGGTTTCTAGGAAAATTGAGTATTTCTTTCCTAAATTGTATAATTATTCTTTGTATGCTGTGTTGGATTCTAGGTATTCCGAGGATTGTGATTATTCTAACAATTATTCTAACTCAAAACTTCATTTATTACAAGTTCTGTTTTTTAAATAAGTCTGTTTATAAAGTGGAATCTGGTATTGTGCAATTGAGTTCATGGATATCATTATAGAGCCAATGACTTCATGGCAGTTAGAGTTCATGCATTTCTACAAATTGATATCCAGGATTATCCAGTTAAACACCAACTAACGTTTTGTTTTTAGAATGGGATTTTTACTACATTCAAATTTTCTTAATCCTGTAAATGTGTAAAGTTTTATATCAGGTCATGTGAATTTGATTATAGGTAATATTTTTTCATGCAAATCACACTTTAGTGGTAAAGCATGTGCACAGTTCTGGCTTAGAGCATTTGCACCAAAAGTGATAGCCTTGTCCTCTTGAACTGGCTATTTTTTATCTTTAAGCACTAAATAAGATTTTTAGCTCAGTGGGATAAGCACCTGCTTTGCAAGCATGTGGTTGTGAATTCAATCCCTGGTATTGATTAAAAAAAAAAAAAGATTTTTGAAAATCCAAATTTTGGTAAATTTCTACCAGCCTAGTATATGAAAATTAACTACAGGGTAGAAATATAGGGTCACTGGTTAAGAACAGCATTTGTTCCACATTTATGTGGCTGAGCTGTTACAAAAAGTTCAAAAAATGATAAATACTTAGTTTACAGAACACTCTCAAAATTGCTGAGTAATGTATATAATTAAATGTCTGTATACATTTGTTATCCATAAGAATAAGAAATAGACAAAAAATATAAAATCATAATTGAGTGTTGCTGGAGAGAGGAAAACTATATATTTACAACTTGGCGCATCAGGCACGTATGTAGATACCTATCCATAAGATTATCATATTTTATAATTAATATATTATTTGCATAGGGATAATTATGTATTTATATAGATTATAATATTTTATTTTACACATTATATATTTCTGTATAACTGCATAATATGCATGATCATCTTGTTTCCGATCTTCTGTTAAAAGGTTTTTAATCATCGAATGCTTACTTCATAGTCATTTGACATTTAAATGTTCATTAATAAGCAGGGCATATAAATACATAAAACATCTTTATTAGAGATTTTTTTTGTCCTATAAATTTTAACAACTGGTATTTAATTTCAGTGAAAATGTAAGTTTGAAAGAAAGTATTTGTTATTTGTTCTGGCCTCGTCTGTTGAATGCAAATGGCCTTTCCAGGTACACCAGTAGGCTGGTATACACAGTGAATGGCTAGCAGTGCTCAATATGGTTTTTGTTTATATCTGTCTTTGACTTTCCTTGTTAATATGTCCCTATGCTTCTCACATTTCTGGGAGTCTTGTTGAGAACACGTATCTGCTTCTTCCTGTTCTCTGCATTTGGTACTCACATGACTTCTCTTTTGTTATTAACTAACTTCAGTTGCTTATCATTGTAATATTTACTTGTTATCAGCATTTCCATTGTAAATTAGGAAATACTACCCACCTGCTGTCTCCAGCACCTGGTGCACCTCTCACCAAATAATTATTTGTTAACTTAAAACTTGGCATTTTGTATCATTATAAACAAATTTTACACTGCCAATCACATAGAAATTTGAGTAGAATTGAGTAGACTTGATGTTTAGAATTTCACATTTTAAAAATTAACCTTAATGAGATGCATAAAGATACTTATTTCTTCCTAAATACAGCAGATGTCACAGCACTACAAAGTGTAGTCACTGTCTTATTTTTCTTTCCCTTTGTCTTTCGTGGTTACAGTACATTATGAAACACATTGAGCACTATAATCTTGATTAGGCCTTTAAAGATTTGTATTATGAGACACATGTAAACATATCAAAGGTGAGAAACAAAAGTGGTAGTTAATAATTGTGTTTTAAGGTGATTTTTTTTTTAAAGTACAAGAACTAGATTTTGAATCAATACTGGTACAAGCCCAAACTCATGATTTTCCTCCAAAATCACACGTGCATGTATAGTATATAAGGGAGAAGAAGAGGAGAAAAGAGAGAATTTCATACTCTACTATTGATAGCTTTTCTCCCTAAATATAGCAAATGCCACAATCTATATAATGTGGATTTTTCTAATGTTTTTTTTTGTTCTCTTACATAGATCATAGTTGCAGCTCTAATAAGCAATATAATGAGTAACAGTTTTAGCAAACATTTCAATTTGCAATATACATTACTTGGTTTTTCATGTAAAGATTGCACTTTATTGTTGTACTTATTGCCCATACCGTAGTATTATTCAGATTGTATTGGACTCTATGGACTCTATTGCTAGATGTCTAGGGCATCACATACACAGCATAATTCAACAGTTGTTTGCCAGTTTCTCAATTGCTACGATACTAAACATAACCATGCCAGATAAATCAAGCCCCAAAGTATATTTTCTGGCCTGGAGTTTTAATGTTGTAGAGTAGTATCCCACTAAAATTTCATCAGTGTTAATTGTCCAGCTGGTACTGCATTGGGCACTAAAGTGATTTACATAAACTAAGTCATTCTTCCAACAATTAGATCAGCTGAAACTATCAGAAGCAATTTTTTTTTTTTTTTGCGATGTTAGAAGTTCGGTCTAGTAAGCACACTTTCCTCCCACTGTTGTATAATTTTCCAGTTTAATAGAAGATGCTGACTTTATGATAATCAAAGTGGAGCTCTTGGTTTATAAAATGAGTACCTACACTTTTCTGTGTATCAAAATGATACAGTATATAAAAGGTATTGGACAATGAATACTGATTAAAGCTATTTATTCTTAGGTTGACACCCTTTTTTCCCCTTTCTATTTTTTGACTGTCTCTCAAATTTGATGAGTTATTATTAACAACCTCTGATTAATGAATTAATATTTTTATGTGATAAACATTTATTGAGTACTTGTTATTCATTTCTTGATCACTTAGTTTTCATTTCTAGCAATAAGTGCTCACTGAGGTCCACATAATGAACTCGAGGTCAAATAAAAAAAGAATTACGTGACTGTAGGAAAAATATTGTTCATGTTTTTAAAGATAGTTTTTAGACTATTTCCTTTTAAAATGCTTCATAATCAGTGGCACTTTTTTTTATTCTGGAAATTTTAAATGATGCTAAATATACACATAACCAAAGTCATTTGGACCCAAGTCTAGTAAATAAGACAAGTACTCTGATAATGAAATCCAGTTTTAATCAATGTCTATGTAAGTATAAATAATGAGATAAATTGTTTATTTTGTGTTCTGAAAAAAAATTAAACTTGTGGCTTGAACATGTCGCCAGGTCAGGCCTTTATCACAGCCCCTCTGCATAAAATTCCCAAACAAGTAAGCCGAGAAACACTGGTACTTACATTTTTCTGCTCTAAATTAAGTGAGCTGGAGGCTGGTATTTTGGAGGGCAAATTTAGCTACCATCAAATAAATGGATAAGTGCCTTGAACCAGTATGCAAACTATAAAGTCGCCACTGAGTTTAAATGTGATAGGAGTTGCTTTTATTACATGATCCAGAGAATAACATCACTCTCTTGAAAGTTTGATGTTAGTCACTATCTTGAGTCATTCTGACCCAGAACAGACTGTGGATTGTGTTCTGGGATACCTGTCCATTTCAAACTGCCAGAATTATAGAAGTCACATATTAGCCTGACATTTACAATTGAAAGTATCTGCTCATTTCTTATTTTTTTCTTGAAAGATTTTAAAACCTTTTCCTAATCTTTTCAAACTTTAGTTTATTTGTATCTTTTGTTTGTGTTGACATCTTGTTCTTCAATAGAATATGCTTAATTCACTATGGTCCTCATCATAACCTGTGAACAACAAAAGAAGCTGCCACAGCATCTCAATGTTAATAAAACATATTCTTGTCATCTTCTGTTTTCTACTTTTGCAACTTATAAAGTTATATAAATATATGTTAAAGCAAATTTGACAGTTACATATAATGGAAACTGAAACTATGGATCATTTTTGAATAGTCACAAAAGAATAAGATGTGAAAGATAAATTGTGATCAATTGTGATTTTTCCAAAGAAGATTTTGTTGGGAAAAAAATCAGTTATACTACAAAAGTTATATAACAAGACTATTTATCTGATTGTTCAGAACATGAATTTATATCAATTTATGGAAACTTTATAGAAAATAGAGGAAATACATTTTTCTTTTTCATTCAAATAATTTTTATCACAACTGTTACATGAATTACAGTTATATTTTGAGATATTGGAAAAATTCTGGATTAATCTATACTTTGTTGGATCTTCAAATTTGCTATGTTAAATTAAAAGTTACAGAATATTTTCAAACAAATTTATGATCTAATTTCCCTTGTTTCAAATAACTAATTTAAAGGTTGTTTACAGTTTCTGACATTGGTTTATATTTGATTTCAGAATGTTTATCAGTTAATGTGACAACATGGGTGGTCTTTTAATTAATATTGTCACTCAGGATTGTAAATAGTGTAAGCTTTAAATAACCATTTAAAATTGCTACACTAATACTTTGGACACTGTTTAATACTTAAAATTCATTATCATTTTTGAACTACAAAGATCATTATTCTAAAATACATCTTTAAAAATAGAATATTATGTTTCATTGTGTAGCTCATCGATAAATATTTAGTCTATAATTTTGGTCTGTTTTGATAATAGTTGTTTTGAATTTAGTAAGCACTGTGTTATTCAGGAATATGAAAAATATTGAAGCAATTAGCCACCAACAATTTAAAAAAATAAATATTTCTAAAAAGCCACTACAGTAAGTACACTGACCATAACAAATATTTATGAGTATTTCTTTTTATGTGTAGGAATTTAAACTTTCAATACCTAATTCTCTGAGCAGGAATCTTAGAAAAAACACCAGCTGAATATTGATGGAGTTTTAGCTAACTGTAATACTGAAAGTTTTAGTTAACTGAAAATACATCATCTATTTTAATCATCACTAGAAATCATGAGAAACATGCATATGTTATATACTGTTATATACTGTTTAGAATTAATTAATAGAATTAATTGAGGCACAGAGAGTCTAGATGCTCTACTCAGGTTCCACAGATGACAGGGACATGGGGAATAAAACTCTGGGGCCAGCTCTAAAACCTAGTCTCTGAAGTCTTTGGTTATAGAGGGAAATAGTTATATAAAATTAAATCAAAAGAGAACACTGCAAAATTTAACTATACGATAATCGTGAAAAATGTGATCACTTAATTATGAAAGTTTGCTTGAATTATAAATGAATTTAACAAACTCTGAAACTCAAAACTGACACTTTCTGAAAACATGCACCCTATCATTTTCATTTTAATGATTTACTTGCAAATTATTTCCAAAATTATCCTGCTTATTCAAGAAAAACTTTTCTGGCATGATTCCTTTCCAAATTCGAGGTTGTGGAAGTTAAAGCATTGCCTCCATGGAGGAGAATATGCTCCGAGATAGAGAAGGAACCTTTTCTCTAGCAGAAAACAGTGGAAGGAAATCCATTTTTGAAGGGACTTCCATCTCAAAGTAAATTGGTTTATAAAAATCTTTGCTGTTTGACATAGATATTTTAATGGTTATGTAAATATGCCAGTTCATTTCAAAAGATTATGAGAAAAATTTATCTCCCTCATTAAAACAATTTCTGGCTTTTCCAGTGATAATTTTGACAGTTATCCAAGTGATGGGCATCTCTTTGAAGCGGTAGACATGATGCCACTTGGTATGAGTCCAGTCACACCAGCAAGTAGGTCACTGTTACCTCCTCCTAAGACCAAATGTAAACCTGGCGGTGCTCTGTTCACAGTGACCTTGATCAGAAACTTAATCCACAACTATTATATTTTGTTTGTAACTATTAACTGTTCCACTCACCTCTTGCTACACACCTAAAGAAGCAAAAATAGAAATTTAATTTCTGGACAAATTCCTTCTTGGAGCCTCTGTCCAAAACATCCAGTGCTGAAACAAGAAAAAATAGTAAGGATACATGTGTACTTGTGGCATATTTCTTTTTCTTTTCTATCCTGTTTCATAGTGTGTATAGAATACAGTTGATTAAAAGACATGTGAATCAAAATGCTAGATTTTTAGTAAGTGGAATTAAATTTGCAATATTATGAATAATAACACTGAACTTTATTGCAATCAGTATGTATCTACACAAACCAGTTTTCATTTGTTAATATAAAAGCATACAATCATGAACCTTGCCCTGGTGAAATAACAAGAAAAAAGCCTCTCACTGGTTGCTAAACTTACAGATAAAAGGGCTTGATAAAAGCAATTTGATATTTGAAAAATGCCTGAAGTTATATAGTTAACTGAAAATATATTTTCATTTGTAATTCAGAAAGTGCTTTTGAGAAATTATGAAGGGTTCAGGAATCTAAAAGTTATATCTCATTGTAATTAGCAAAGATAAAGAAAGGAGGTCTAAGTGAAAAAGAACAGCATTCATCAAGGAAAAGCGTTCCCAGTAGACTGAGAACAGCAAAATTTCAGGAAGAGAAATCTTCTCAAAACAGACAACTTCCTTAAAACAGTAAAAAATAAAAATCAAAACATGGGGACATAGGAGGGAAGAAGAACGATAGAATAAGAAAGCACCAATGAAAGAAAAATGACATAAAATGCCTAAAATGCATTAGACTTTTAAAATGTGAGAAGATGAATATCGGTTTTACAGGTTTACTTAAGAATTAAAAAATTGAAAACAAGTAAAAAGAAGAGAAATAGATGTGTTCTAAAAAGCAAAAACTGGCCCCAGTTGATACCTGCAACAAAATCAGAAATATTTACAAATATTATTTGCATTACTGTTCATTTAAAGTAAAAAGAAAATAATAACTGAATGTTTTTAAATTGTGTTTATTTAATGCCTGCTTTCCTACAGAATCAGGAATAGTGCTGTTTAGTTTTTTCCTTATCATTTGTGTTATAAAACCACTTACCTGGAAATTAGGTGAATGTTTCTTAAATTTGGGATAATGAACATGTATCTACATATATTTGAAACTACATACCATTTCACTCTAATCATCTTCTTGTCAAACATGTATGTCTACAGTTACTAGGTTTCTCCCACAGAACTTTGACATTTTATCACTTTCCTTAATTCCACTAATTCCTTTCATGCATCCAAGAAATTATTCTGTGTTGAGCTAGCATTTGGCTTTGCTAGTCCATAAAAGTGTTAAGTTTTGTTGTAAAATTTGATAATTTGTTTTAGAAGTTCTTATCTATTTTCCTTGCCAAACTAATGATGATTTTTCTAAAATAAAAAAAAAAAAACAATATGATAATACCTTCTGTCTGCTGAGAATTTGTAGGGGACTTAATTCAGGCATCTTTCACTCATTATAATACATTTGGTATGGTTTTATATCATTGTGCGTATCAGTATTACGCTCCTTTTAATTTCTGCATAATAATTCAATTGTATGAATGTACCATCATATTTTATATATTCAGAATTTTCAGTTTTCATTATTATGAGTAAATTTTCCACAAATACATTGCAGCACTTTTTAAATTTTCATTTCCTGGAATAAATACTTAGATGTTAGATTACTGATAAGTATATGCTCAACTTTATAGGAAATGGACCAATTATTTTTGCAAAGTGAGCATTCCTTTTGCTTCATATCTTTACTAGTGCTTAGTATTCCATTTTTTATCTATTCTAGTGGATGCAAAATAAGATCTTACTAAGACTTTGAAGACATTGCTACAACAACAATTCGTATTATTTATTTGTCATTTGCTTCTCTTCTTTAGTAAAATAGCAAATCAGATCATTAATGTTCAGAATCTTTTCATATAACTACTACCCACTTGAACACCAAGTTTAGTGAAATAACTCTTCACATATTTTATACTTTCTTAAAAACTTGTGTTATTTTATTTATTTGAGAGACTTCATATATTCTGTATATAAGTGATTTATCAAATTCATGTTTTGGAAACATACTTAGGGATTTATTTTTTAATTTTTTAGTGATTTTCTTTGAAGAACAAAACTTTTAATTTTGAAGAGGTCCAACTTTTATCTTTTCAAATTATGCTTTTGATCTGCTGTCTAGGAAATATTCAACTAATTTGAGGTCACAGAGATGAAATTGCATTTTATAATAATACTTTTGTAGTCCTGCTACCTCTTACATGTAAGTATGTAATGTATTTTACATTTATTTATGAGTAAGGTGAAAAATAAGGGTGTATTTTTATTGCTATCTTAGTCATTTTGTTTTCGTTTTTCTTTATAATTAACCAATTGTCTTAATAACATCTGTTGAATATACCAAACTTTCCCTCATTGATCTGCCTTTATATATCATTTGTCAAAACTCTTTTAACTATAAATATAACATTTTAGGGGGTTGGAATTAGGGCCTGTTCTAGATTTACTTGTCTGATCTATTGAAGCCAAGTTTATACTGTTTTAATTACGATATTGTTAGATAAAATTTGTGACCAACACCTGAGTCCTGTAAATTTTTTCTTTTTTAAAATTATTTGCTACAAAAGGCTCTGGTGAGTCAGTCGTAAGAGCAGTGTGTTGAGCAGTTTTGAGGGTCTTTGCACGCATTTCTTTGAATCCTGCTGAGTGCACTGCGAGGCTGCCTCCTCTGCATGTACCTAGCATTTCTGTCAGGAAGAGTGGGGTCTTTGCACACCGTGATCCTTTAAGCCCTGCCCACTTCCTCGTGTAGGGAGCTCAGATCTGTTCTTCCTGATCTAAAAACAACAATGTCATTCACACTCTGGGGCCTGTCAACTTCTGTTGCACTGAACTATTGTTGGATCACAAATTCCTTGAAGTTCTGCTCGTTGTATTCCTAGAGGAAGGTGGGATCCAAGTGGGTGCACTGAGCCTGCTGCCCAGTGAAGATGCCAGGCCACTGCTTGCCCCATATGCACAAGCTAGCAGAAACATCACAACCTTATGATTTAGAAGAATGAATAGGAGAAAAGAAGTGCTCTGTGATCGGGATCAGCAAGAGGATCTTGCTAAAGAGATTGTGGCCCCACAAATTACCGGGCTGCAGTATGAACACAATGAAGTCTCTTTGGAGCTGTGAGTTTGATGAGGAGGCTCAAATGCAACAAAGAGTCAGTCATCTTTAATGGAAGAGCCTGACCGCACTTAAACCCACAGACAGAAAAATCTACTGGACATTTCTGAAAGCAAATTTCTGCACCACACGTTCAGATATTTGGGGAAAGGAGAATGTAGCACACGTAGGCTTCCAAGACAGAAATCTGTGCACCTTTCAAGTGAAACCAGTGTGACTGAGAATAACATCTGACATGAGAACAATACAGGAACCAGTGCAAAAGCTGAAAATATAATTTAAATGTGACACTTTTCCTTTTTTTTTTTTTTTTTTTGCAGTACTATGTGGGTTTTTATTTTATTTTGTAATTTTGCCTTTGCCATAAAAATAGCGTTCACCAGGACATCGGATATGAACATTAAAAATAGCAGATTTGGGTTTTTAGCTGTGAATTTATTGTTGACAATAAAGTAGACATTTTGTGGTTGCCTTCTGTATGCAGCCCAGGAGTTCTTCCAGGTAAAGAGATATGAGAGGCCAGAAGTTGATGTGTGGATTGTCAGTGTCGTTTTGTGTACTGTAGTTTAGTGGGTCTCCCCCTTTTGCGGTTAAAATCTGAAGAAAGTGAGTGTAAAGGGAAATACAGAATTCCTTCTTCATGTTCACAGACCGTGAAAAGCTTATCAAATGCTTCCTGGTAGTACGCATGGCAGTCTAGAGCAAGTCTTGAGGGACAGGTGGATCACTGCAGAGCATGAGGAAGATGCATTTGAATCATTCATTGAACCAGAATTTAACATTGCAGACCAGAAAAGAATAGATAGTGTGGTGTTAATGGGATTTTCACAAGAAGAAATTCAAACATCTCTTAGTAAAATGAAATCTCACAAAATCCCAGCTAACATATTGGTTGCTAGGGAGAAAATCTGGATTTTATAGCCGGAACCAGATCTAGCAGGAACCTTTCACTTGCTGAGAAAAAGCTAACCACGAACTCAGCAAAAGCACTGGCCAGTCCTGCTTACCACGGAGTGCAGAGAGGCAATTTTTCTAGCCAAAATCAGAGATGGTACAGTGACTGTACTGGATAAGCTATTCCTTCAGTTGTTACATATCTAAGGAGTGAGACCAGCGCCACAGAGAACTTCAAAGAAGATGGAATTCCCTCCCAGAAATCCAGTGGCAGGGCACTGAGTGGAAAGGGAATTGGTCCAGCCAGTCCCACGCCTGGGAACTCAAGTAATCTCAGCAAGGAAAGTATTCCTAACCACAAGAAAAACCCTGCTGTCCCTAATGACAGTGCAGCATCTGGTGAATGATGTGGCACAACACATTTGCAATGAGACCACTGTTGCAGACAGACAGTGATTCATTCAGAATGGCAACGCTAATCCTGATCTGAGAACTCCAGTTGCTTCAGCCCACAGTGTTAGCAGGGAAACCAGTGGGGTCTTAAACCACTTCCCAAAAGCCAGTGTCTTAGCGCTTTCTGTGTCCCAGAGTGAGGAACTGCAATATACAGTGGCCCGCTTTCCTTATCCAGCTTGTCTCCTGAAATCATGCCCCTGTTCCACACACAGAATTAGGGCTCCACTATTTTGTTTTTAGTAAGTTAACTTTCAAATTCTCAAGATGTTGCAGTGTACCTGCAAAGGGATAAAGGCAAAGAAGCAAAACTGTGTTTAATGCACTTCACCTGGAGCATGAAAAACGCTGGTTCCCTGGATCTCACGGATATGATACAGGAGATCTGCAAAGTGCTGGATGCTACAAGCTGCAGCTGTGAGCAGAGAAAGCTCTTGCTGCTCTTCCACATCCAAGGCTTCGGGCACACAGAGAACCTGGTTCAGTGGGAGGTGGAAGCCTGTAAGCTGCCAAGACTGTCTCTCAGCAGCCTTTGCTTCTCTTTAAGTAGAAATCTGGGGCATTTATGACTTTCCAAAATATTGCTTCCCGAATTACCAACGAGCTAAGGAGTAACCCAACAATTCTGGTATAAATTAGCAATTGAAAGTGTTTTCCGAAAAAACAATTAAATTATATATTTAAGGTTCTTTGTACACATTTTAAAATCAGTTTGAAATTTCTACAAAAATCCTGGTGGAATTTTGATAGAGATCCAATTTAATTTGTAGACCAATATGGGAAAAATTCTCAATTGAATTATCTGAGTGGCTTAATCTGTGAACACTGTAGGAGTATCCTTTACTTAGACCTTTGATTTCTGTTAACAAAGTTCTATATTTTTCATTGTACTGGTCTTGTTCTTCTTTAAACAAATCAATTCCCTCCTCACTTACTTTATGGGACACTAATATGAATGCAGTTGTTATCCTGATTTCATTTTGTGGCTATTTAATGCTTACACTTTCTGACCTTGCTAAAACTCATTTTTCAGTTTTAACAGATTTTTTGTTTTCTTAAATTTTTTATATGTAGATCATATAATCCCTGGATAATGACATTTTTACATCTTTGCTTCTTTGAATGTCACTAGTCTATTCATTAATTTGCATAATTGCACTGTCTGTTACCTCCATGTTTGATTGAAACCATGTAAGCAATCTTCTTTGCCTCATTTCAACTAATGAGAAACAGTCAAGTCTTCTGTCAAGTAGGATGGTAACTGTGTCAATAGATACCCTTTCTAAGACTGAGGATGTTCAAACTTATTTGTGATTTACTGAGACTTTTATCAAGATTGAATGTTAGGTTTGTTAAATATATTTTATTGAGATGCTATGTTATGTTTTTCTTTTTTATTAATAGATTATTTTTATGAACTGATTATCAGATGTTAAAATGACCTTGTATTTCTGGGATAGATCTGATTTTCATAGTTATTATTTTTTTATTTCTTGCTGGATTCATTTTGCTGTTTTGCTAACAAATATTTTGCCTTGATGTTTCTAAGAAAAATATACCTCTGAGAAATTATTTCATACCCACATTTCTCTTTGTTATCAGCTTAATCAGTGGCCTCATTAAATAAAATGGGTTGAGTTTTTTCATTTCATTGGAAAATGCTTGGGGTAGAGATCCAATTTAATTTGTAGATCCAATTTAATCTGCCAATTTCTTCTTTAAAGATTTTTTTGAACTCACCTGTCATTTCCACTTGCATTCAGAGTTTTGTTTTTAGAATATTTCACCTACTAACTGAGTTTGTTAGGTCTAATTAAAGATAAATGTGTGTAGAGATCGCTTCCACCCCCACACAGTAGGCAACATCTCAGCAAGCAAGTATGTAACTTTTCCCTGTGGTCACAAAGAGGTAAAAAACGCTGTAGAGATAAAACATTCTGTAGAGAAGAAACATCGTCTATCCCTGTTGTGTGTGTAGTAATGGGTGGGTGGCTGGGTGTTGGTGGTTGAAGAACTCTTAAGTCTGGCTGCAAGCTATCATAGAAGCAAGTAGGGCAAAGGGCTTGATGTTGTAATCACTTTCTAATTGCTAAGACACAATTCTGTACATCTATGGTTTAAGGAAAAGGTGATTTATTATTCTGGTGTTTCCAGGCAGGCTTTCTTCTGGTCAGCATCTTCCTGTTCCTGCAACCTCTTTTCCCCTTTTCTCCCCTCTGTCTCATCTTTCACCCTTCATTTTCAGTAAGTGTTATGCTCTTCACCTAAAATTCTTGAATTTAAACACTCTTATGTTTCTATTTCTTCACAAAATAGCCTCCAGGTTCAAGCTACCATTTGAAAGATGTAGTTGTTCGACCTGTTGGTGATGGTGGATGAGACTCTTCAGGCAAATTTCTTTAATGAACTTGGATCAGTCTCCCCATTTTTAGCTGTGTCTTCCCCTTCATTTTCCATCAAACCTAGTGAATAAATATGTCGGTAGCTCTGGGGCATAAAATGACTTGTTATAGCCATTCCCACATGCAGGCATGTGACATTCAGCTCTCCTCTGGTGACACTATTGGATTTTTATCTTCTAAAAATATATGCTATTGATCATCCGCTAGTATCTCCTTTTATCTCTGCAGTTATATAATGTTACATTAGTAGAATTTTGGAAGGCAGAACTATATAGCTGTGTTCATTCTGCCAGCTTAATTAGAAGTTAAAAAATTATTTTCCATTTATTATTGACTTGGTCTCAGCTCTGAGGCCAACAATTATTATTAATAAATTGACAAAATGTGTGTAGAAATATTAGTTGACTAAAAGTAAAGCTAATAATATTTTACATATATATATATATATATATATATATATATATATATATTGCCACCAGCCATAATGACTATTGCTTATTGTAAGAATCAATAATCAGCATAAGGTTATGTTAGTGATATTTTCCCATCACAAGGTGAAGATTATACAAATTATTCATTCATCACTGATGCCTAATTCATAATTCCTACCACCAAGTAGACTTTGTGCTTTTTGATTTACTTTTTCATTTAGTATTAGGTCTTTTTGTATTAGGCCTTTTGTAATAACGTCTATCATTATACCCTTTTCAACTTGATTTTCTAGTAAGCCAGGCCTTTATTCAGATAAAATGGTAATAATCATTAACTGCTACTACCACTGCTGCTGCTGCTGAAGTACCATTGCTATTATTAGTTAATAAGAGATTTGGTCCAAACAGTAAGTGGCAATGCCTTAGCTGTGTGTGTTAGAGATTCTGATGCAGTTTAGGGAAAGTGTTTTAGCATCCTGGAGTTAGATTACAGAGTTTGAGAAAAACAATTAATCAATTGCAGTCTTGTCAAGCTCTCTGAGGAATCTGGAATCTTATGTGTTATGGGAGGAGAAGAAGGTCTGAGTCTAATATCTTGGTTGTAATGTATTTCTCTCTTTCTTACCAATGCCCTAAACTATTAATTTTTAGAATTTATTTGTAAGACTATTTGTTAATTCAGTTTCCTTGGCATTACCTAGTGGAAGAAAAATGCAACTAAGTGCTTGGAAAATTTCCACTTAGAATACAAAATGAATGGGGTTTTTCTTTACTACAATTTTTATAATAAATTAATATTTGCAAGAATAAAATAATTTATTTTCATTAACTATCATTGAATCAAACTTTTGTGTTTTCCCTCCCTACTTTAAAAAAATTTTTCTGCTTTATTTCTTGCATCTTATTTAGTAAGTGAATTTTAAGCTTTTTTATAACACTCAACCATACGTATTTGATTTTAATTGAATTTGATAATGTTTAGATTAAAGAAAATAAGTTTCCTATATTTATGCATTGACTAAACTTTCAACATTAAAACAATGAAAAAGTTAGTTAAAATACAAATGTTCTACTGTCTCTTCAATGTTTACTCGGAAAAGAAAACTGTGCTTATTTTGTTTTTGTCCAAATTCAAACTAAACAGAGAATGACTTCTAAAATGAAATCTTACCTATCTTAAGAAGATAAATATACAATTATGGTTACTTTTTTTGGCAGCTTTCATAATTTTTGAGTTAAATTACCTTTACATGTTTTTCTGTTTTACTTTGATTTTAGGAAAACATTATCTATATAGTTATTTCATGACATGAAAGAAAATTGCGTATACTTACTCTTTTCTTTTATTCCCTCTCGGAATACCTTACTACGAAGAAGCAAGTATTCAGTATGCAAACAAATGGTCATGTATAGTAAGTAAAGCAAGAATATTGTAAGATAGGGTTACACTGTCTGTCTGAAATGATATGAAGAAAAAAATGTCAAGCTACATTGTGTAAATCAGGATATTAACAACAGTAGATAGAAAGCTGTAATGATTATTTGACATTTAAACTGAAGCTATAATGAACACAGGGCATCAATTACTTACAGTGCCAGGACAATATAATTCCAGAAAAAGACACAACTCTTGCTAAAGTTTCAGCTACGCAAAAAGCTTGAAGTTTATGAGATATGCAAGTTCAGTGAGTGAATGGGGGAATGGCTTGGGAGGAAATCAGAGACAACTACAAAGTAAACATGAGCCAGATAATCGCAATCCTCCATGTTGGTAGGTGGATTTTATTTTTAGTGATAAACCAGATTAAATGAGTGACACCATCATTTAGTGAGTATTGATCAAGGGTTCCTGTGATGTCTGGCAAGTGGAGGCATCTATATAGCAACTCAGAAGACTGATTATGAGGGTGACACAGGGAATCAGGCCAGTGATGATAGCTATTGAGAAAAGGAGGTTTGAAGTCGATACGAAGAACACTGCTGTCACAAGCTACAGTAACTGAGCTTTTGAAGGGCACACGCAGAATACCAAAGAAAAGTCCTCCCGGAGAAGAGGCCACATAGGAATCTGTCTTCACTTTGTCCCAGAAAAGTGTCACTGTCACTGCAAAATAAAAATGGAAATTTCTAAATCATTTTATACCCATTTTGAAAAATAAAAACCCGTTTTCAGAATAAAGAACAGTGATTTGAAAATAATGGGATATATTTTAAATGAAAATAGCTTTGTGTGGTATCTACAGTCCTGTTTATATGCAGTACGTATACTGTATATAGGTGCTCTGTATATAGGTTATAAATAGGTATATGTAGGACTATACAGCAAGAGCTTCAGAATGAGCTTCTTCTTTGATTAACACAGCTGGAAATATACCTTTAGTGAGATTTCTTGGCATTGAGGCACAGTGTTAACACCTACAACTTGAAGGAGGAGAGATTGAATTTGCTGAGTATCAGTCTGTGATTGGCTGGCTCCAAAGTAAGTATATCAGGGTGCAAACACATGGAGGACCAAAGCCAGCTACTCATGGCAGTTGGGAAGCAAAGCAGGGGACCAGTGTCAGAACAGAAGAGGTGAGGAAACAAACACAGACCACAGGCCATGCTTCCATGACCCACTCACGTATCCTTAGAAGGTCCTCCCGCAGTCCCCAGGGCAGATTCCAAAGCCAACATAAAGTTGAAATTCCACCCTGACTCTATAGCTACTTCCCCAGGAGTCCCCCAAAACTGTCAAATTCTTTCTTTTTTGCGCCTACTACTGTCTGTCTTCTTGCAGTTTATGCATGCTGCATCTCACTCTTGAGAAAGCATTTCTGATTTATTCCTGTCCCTTTCTCAATATGTGGAAACGTTTTTTTCATTTAAACATCCAGTAAATATTAATTGTATTCATACATATTATGATTGGTTTATTAATGAATAAATAAGGCTTTTCTTTTGAAATGCTAACTTCTCTTTGTCTGTCTCTGTCTCTACCTCTTTCCTTTCTCCCTCTCTTTCTCTCTCTCTCTGATCAAGTAAATCCCTTGATTTCTTGACAATATATTGTTTTGATGGACAAGGGAGTAATTAAAGAGTGTTAGTCCCATTTATATCAAAATGAAGTACAGATTGGCAAATACACTTACTACATAGACATGTACCTGGCAAATATTAATAAATATAAAGTATTTTATTTTACCATCATTTAACTGAGCTGGCTAATGCTTAGTCATATTTTAGAGGCACAAAGCTAATTGTAATGAGAGTAAAAATATCAATTTTTTAAGCTTGTCTGTATTCGCTAATGGATTATTTTGTCTTGAATTTTAAGCATTAATTCTACCTTTTGATACAGAACATTGTAGAATGTAAGATATTTAACCCTATATGTATCCTTTAGACATCAAATTTATAATAATTACAATAAAATTTGCCCTACTCATGATGTGTGTAAACTGAAATCTTAAGTTTTAGTTTATGAATATTAATTGAATATTTCACTAATGTGATATATTTTGCATTTCTCATTTAGTGTGGACACACATCTGCATACTTCTCAAAACAAGCACATAAGATATATCTATGATAAAAGGTAGACTAGGTCTTCAGTATAGTTTTGCTTGTCTACATTGTAATTGCAACAAAACTTCTTACCATAGCCACCCACATATTTTTAAATTTTTATCTTTTAAAATCATGCTCCCCCTACCTGGAATGTAATTTGTAGTGTTACACCTGCTGAAAAAGACATAAAAGATAAATCACATAAAAAAAATTATTGCTGGGGCTGGGGATTTAGCTCAGCGGCGTAAGCACCTTGCCTTGCAAGCAGGCAGTCGTGAGTTCGATCCCCGGTACCGATAAAAATGAAAAAGACAAAAAAAGAAAAGAAAAGAAAATTATTGCTAAGTTGGATGTCTAAATAGCATAAAATTGAGAAAAGTGTTTTGGCTTGATATGTTTAGAAAGCAGACTTAACAGTTATCAACAAATTGTTCTAGGAGCAGTTAGAAATTTAAGAGAACATGAGTTGATAGGAGAGTGTGGTTTCCGAGTAAGTGCCTTTTCCAGGCTAAGCCATACTGACCTTAGAAATGATTCTGGAGTCTTAATGATACAGTAGATATGATGATAGTCTTCAGTCATTATTCTGGCTTGCTTACTTACTGTGTATGTCTTCAGTGTACCACCCATCACTTCACCCCTAAGACACACACACACACACACAGACACACGCGCACACACACACACACACACACACACACAAACACACACCCCTTCCAGAACAAGATGTTGTGTACGTCTTAGAAGAAGAATAAATTTTTTAAAGAAAATCATATCGAATTTATACATTTGCTACTTTGTGGTAAATTTTTAAATGTGTTGTAATTATAGAAGAAATTTAGTAGCTCAGGGGTTAGTAAAAATGCAAAGTAGATTTTTTTGCTTTTAGACATAGTACTTCTGGTTAAACAATTCAACTTTGTTTTACTCAACGTTGTTTCATAGCAACAAATATTATCCCTCTGCTCTACTTTAGTAAATAATCTGGAATCTTTTAGACACAGATGCTCATAAGCAAGAAAAAAATTCATCTGAAATTAATTATAATATTCAAAATAGGTATGGTATGCCTTAAAATTAGCCAGTTAGTTGGAGAAAATAAATTCAAGGAGCTGATAATATTCTTAGCTTTAAAAATAATGACACATTATTTCTAGTTTATATATTCCAAGAAAGGAGAGACTTTCCTTCTAAGTAACATGCCCAAAACATTCCTTGGCACATAGTAGACATTCAATAAAAGATATAAAAATAACAATATTTCTCTCCTTCACTCTTTATTTTATTGACAGCAGACAGCTGACTAGCACACTGATTTTTCCCTGTGTGCTTCAAAATTATTGTAAACATTGTAAGAGCAACTTTATAGGGGTTTATTATCTGTGTTTAAGTTTGGGGTCTTATTTTTTATCATTATCCACAATTAAAGAAAAGCTCACTGAGCTTAATTAGTTACTGGGACATCACAAGGGACTCTTGGGGAATTAAACCTGTCAGAGTTATGCTTCAAGAACAGTGAGATGCTGATATATATGGGATGCATCAGAAGAGAGAACAGAGATAAGGAAAACAGATTTCAACTTTAATTTTCAACAAGAACATAATGGAAACACGAACCCTAGGAGTAGCACCAGTAGGGCCCCAGAGAAAAGAGTGGATGCGTCACAGTATGTGACCATGGTGGTGCAGAGCATGACAAGATTACTCGGAAATGCCACTTGGTCCAAACACCAAAAGGCCCAGAGGGACTCTCAGAAAGAGGGAGTCTCACAGGAGCAGTCCCTGTCCAGGAACACTCTGGTTTTTATTGCAGAGAATTCAGGAAGAAAAACAGCTTGGGTGAGCAGTTGCCTCAAAGAACAAAGTCTGCTAGATGACATTCTTTAGGTTAATCTGAGCAATTCATCAGACAGGGGAAAGGACACTGGCCAAACATAGCATGCGTCCCAAATCTGTAACCATGCGTTTCCAGGGCCTACATGCTTTTGCCCCGTTAGGCCACTTCATGACCATTCCTCTAGCCAAGCCCTTCACACGGGAGAGCCTCTAATCTCATTCACCATTAGTTTTTACTTTAGTTGTTGTGACATTTCTTACTTTGATCTTAACCTACTACTGGCAAAATCATATCTACAAGAAAAAATTCATATATCCAAAGTCATTTTACTATTTTAAAACTCAGAGTTAATGATGATTTCATTCCAGAATAAATGGTTACTTTGAAAATTTTGTTATGATTATAAGAAGTTATATGTTAAAATTGAAAATGCATAAATCTATAAAAAAGAATACAATTACCTTTATCCTACAATTTGGAAAAATTAATTGTTGTCTCTTTGCTGCATATCTGTTACTCTGAGGCTATATACAGATGTGCATGAGGTTGGCTTGTATTTAAATTTTGTTTTGTGGACAATGATACTATGCATCTGATCATTGTGTTGGTGTGAGTGTAGTATGTAAATATAAAACACCATTTTTCATATAATATATCATGAACCATTTTTGTTTATATGATAGAACTTTATCATAATTTTATAGTGCCATTATATTACTTTATGGAATAAGTAAAGGCTTCAACCATTTTTTTTATTTTAAAGACAATAATTAAAAATAGCATTAATACAGCTACAAAATAGATTAGTAGGAGAGTCACAGTAATTAATACATTGCATACTATTGTCTTTATAGTAGTTATTCAGAGTACAAAATAAGGGCATTTTATTTGTCCAAACAATATTAGCGTACCTTTCTTTTCAGTGAAATAAGAGAAAATATAACTGTATAATTATCGTAACTATTTTATGTATACATATTTCTTCTTTCTCCTTTCACCTTTCCCTCTCACTGTTTCTCTATTCTTTTGTATAGTTTCTTCTTAATTTACAATATTTATCGTATATTTCAGATCTTAATTACTTAATCACTTTCTCACACTAGTGAAACAACACAGTATTTACATATATCTAATTTATTTCACTTATGAGTATTGTCTCAAATTGTATCCATTTACCTTTAAAAGTTTCCAGTTTATTGTTCTTTATGGTTAAGTAGTACTCTAATATATTAAAAAAAAAAAAAAAACCCTCATCCTTTTTATCCATTCCCCTGTTGATGGACATTTGGCTTGTTACAAAATTTAGCTATTACAAATTGTGCTGCTACAAATATGGATGCACATAAATCACTGTGGTATGATGTTTTTAATTATTCTGGGAATACATCCAGAAGGAGAATAGCTAGGTCAAATGGGACCTGTAATCATATTTGGTTGAGAAATCTCCATGCTGATTTCCACAGTGGTTGCACCAGTCTACACTCTCAGCAGCACTGGAGAAGGATTCATTTCTTACCCACAGCCCTGCCAGCATTGTTTATTTTTGGTGTATAGACTATTTTCATATTAATTATTATGTAGCCAGACTCACTGTGAGTTTGTGCATACATCCAACATATTATATTACTTCTGTTGGATGGGAAGTTTAATTCCAAAGTAAATGAGCTGTCTATGCAGAGGGTTACTAAACTCCTTTTAGCTTGTAATACAGTATTTTATGTGAATAACCTTTCCATTTTTTATTCACACCAGGATTGAAAGGGATTGTAATTTCTTTCACACTGGCTGTCATCCAATATATATTAGTACGTGTTCTTTTTGACTGTTCATTTCAAGATCTTTGCCTATCTATCTACTGAAGCACCAATTTGTTTTTGTTAACATATTCTCACAACAGGTTGAGAAATATTAGTGCTTTTCATCCATTATGTATATTTCAAATAGTTTTCCTATCTTATCATCTTTCATGTTTTCTAGAGTTTCCTATGATATACATACAGTATTTCACATTTTATTTTTATATTCATCTTTTTAGCCTAAGAATAGAAATGGAACTTTTTTCTGCTATTTAAGTTTTATATATCATTTGCTCTTGTGTAATTTTTTTTGAGACAGATCTTATTATGTAGTTCAGGCAGACCTTGACCATAGATATACCAAGGGTGACCTATTTTCAGCCTTCAGAGTGCTAATAGGCATGTGCCACCACACTAAGCTTTCTATTGTGAATTTTATGTTTGTTTTCCTCTCATTGATCTAGAGGCAGTGTTTTCCCTGACACATACATGGTTACAGTTATTTTTCATTTCTAAATTTGAAAGTACAAGAGTAATTTGTCTTAACACTTTAAAGAGTACTTACTGAAAACTCTGTTAATATCATCCCTTTTTGTTAAAATTCTTTTCATTTATTCCTCTGTGTTGCATAACAGAATCATGAGGCAGCACCACTTGTGAATAGTCCAATGGATCCTAGCAGGTGTGGTCAGCTTAGGTCTTGACTCCCCAGTTGCAGTCAGTTCCTGATTGCTTGTGGTTTTGGACTCTTTAGCAAGCACTGGTTACCAAAAGCCATTTATGGTATTTCATAGTAGTAGTGACCAAAAATATAATTGTGTACTTTTCTCCTCTGTTTTATTTAGCTCTTAGTGACAAAATATATTTAAGGTGTAAAGTGTGATATTTTGATTTGCATTGTGAAATGGCAACCATAAGCTAATTAATAATACATCCATTAACTGGCATGATTGTAATTTTTATAATCAGTTTTAGAGTTGTTTTTTTTTTTTTTTTTTCTCTTTCACTCTGGTTAGCAATACTGTTAGGTGGTGGAATACTTTTGATTCTTGAAAGTCCTCTCATATATGAGATCTTTCTGAGGCAAATATTCCATAAACATTTAATTGGGTAACTATAAGATACTCTGTGAGCTGCTTTGAAACCAAGATCCAAACTGAGTAGACAATTCTCAGACGAAGAAGTAAAAATGATAATAAATAATTGCAAAAATATTCAATATGACTGGTCATTCAAGAGATAAAAATTAAAACAACACTGAGATTCCATCTCACCCCAGAAAGAATGGCTGTCATCCAGAAATCAACCAGTGGTGAGGCTGTGGGGATATAAGAATCCTTCTCTATTGTGGGTGGGAGTGTAAATCGATATAAGCACTATGGAAATCATTGGGAACTTCATCACGAAACTAAAACTACGTGGTGCATTTGATCCAAGTACTCTCCTTTTAGGTATCTTCCCAAAAGAATTAAAGTCATCATGCCACAGTGATACATGCACACGTTTATAGCAGCACAATTTGTAATAGTTAAATCTAGGAAACAGCCCAATGAATGGAAAAAGAAAATGTGGTATTTATAAACAATGAAGTACTATTGTAAAATGAAGAATGAACGAGGATTTTTAGGTAAATAAATGCACTTTGAGACCATAATCATAAGAGAAATAAGTAAGACAAACAAGTTTAAATATCACATTGTTTCTCTCCTATGAGAAACCCAGAGTATAAATAAGGAACAAAAGATAAGCTAGATATTAGCAAGTAGAAAGATCTTTTTCAAATGGGAAGGGCAATAATAAATGGGAAAGGAGGAAGGAGAATGGATGTTAAGGAAAATACTGAAGGAAAAAATGGAAATATAATATTTGCCAATGGTGAGAGAAAGAAATCTGGAAACAGGGGAGAGGAAGAGGAAAAACAAATTAAAATGTGTTATATAAACACACAAAATTCCCATGTTGAATGTGATCAATATATACTACAATCATGTACTAATAAAAAGAAGAAAGATCAGATAGGACTCCCCTCTAGGCCACTGAGGCAAGAATATCTGAGGATCAAACCAGCCTTTCTGATCCTATCTCAAAATAAAGAAAAAAAAATAGGATAGGGATATAGATCTGTCCAAGACCCTGGGTTCATTCCCCACTGCAACTCCCTATCCTCAAAAAAACAGGAAAAACTTAAATCTATTTTTGAAATACAAATACTTGGGGAGGTAGGAGCTACCTGAAATTTTAAATTCTCCAGTGAATTCCTAACACAATAAACTTTGAAAACCATACCCAAGATACTTACTTATATGTTTAGATTTTTGCCATTTAATTTTGTCAGTACACTTTTGATACACATACTGATTACATTCATCGTAGAGAATTTGTACCTGTAGATAATGTATCTTGATTATTTTCTTTCTCATTCCCCTTCCCCTATCAATATTTCTTCCCATCCTTATTTGCAAAAGCTTTGTTTCCATATACTTAGATTTAAAAGCTTTGCTAATCATAACCACATAAAATAAGTTAATTTTGAATTTCACTTTGAAGATAGAACTATAAAAGTTCCATTTTCCCCTCATATAAAGCACAACTTAGGAAAAAGCATTTTTCTTACACATGTAACTACTTGAATAAAACTCAGAATGTTCTACTTAATTAGATACACTTATGTAAGCAGTTAACCATTTACAAACATATAGTGTTTGAACTGTCTCATATCAGTTTCGTAGCAATATAATTTTTGTTGAGCAATATTTTTAAATATTGGGAAAATCTATCACAATATATATCTTACTGTGACATTGTTATTGAAATGTCATTTTTGACATGAGTACTTTTTCTAAAATAGTTTCCCTATTAGATGCCTAATTTCAGCCATCCTGAGTATATTGTATTGATGCTCATTATTGAAATATAGAGAATTAGAGTGAATTTCAGCATTTACACATATATAATAGGAGGGTAATACTAAAAAATGAATTTCCCAGCCTAAAAAATTTGCCAATTATGTAAAAGAAATAAAGTTAAATCCCTACGTAAGTCTTGTCTAAAGAACAAAGTATGTTTTTTAATTGTATAGATTCAGACAAGTTAAAAATATAAATCTAATTTTATCCAAAAGCTAAATAACTTAGGAATCATTAATAGTATCTTATTAGTGAATGTAGCATGATTAACATTAAACTAAAGTTGTTTTCAGTACGTCTGTTTCCTGATTCTTAATTTGATAAGTGATCACTCTTGTAATTTCTTTGACAGGCTTATGCAGGCAGGGATCTAGAGGAACAGTTGCGGTCTGTGTCAAGCGTCGACGAACTCATGTCTGTACTCTACCCGGATTATTGGAAAATGTACAAGTGTCAGTTAAGGAAAGGAGGCTGGCAGTACAATAAAGAACAGCCCAATCTGAACACAAGGACAGAAGAGACTATAAAGTTTGCCGCAGCTCATTATAATGCAGAAATCCTGAAAAGTAAGTAACATACAAAAAAATGTGTACTAAACCTCCTATGTCAGGCTAGTGAAAGTTGCCAGCATTTGTATCACTGAATAACCTTAGGCCTTGAAAGTAAAGAAGACAGTAATGAATTGGTTTCAAAATAAAACATTCTGTGATTTAATTTTGAGCGTGGATGATTTCTTAAAACATAAAAGTACATGCACATCAATGTAATTATGTTTAAAATTAAAGTAACATCCTACTGTAAAAATTTTTAAAAATGCATATTTAACACACCAGGTTAGTGACCAATATAACCATTTAAAGGTGGTGAATCTATAAAATATTTCTCTATATAAATTTTCTTTCTAACCTGAATTTACAAATGCTTAAATTCAAAACAAACCCATATCACCTTCGCAAATTGAAATTATTGGCTTGCTGCTCACAGGAAGCTAACATAGAGATGTACTTTGTAAAGCTGATGAAATATCTAGCATGGAATTTCACAGAATTTGGGGTATTGATGACCTAGTTTTAAAAATAATTCTCTTTAGTTATTACATATTACTATAAAGAAGTGATATTGCAACGTTGAAAGCAAAAAAAAATGGCTTATAGTTGAGTAACCAATAATTTATGTCTTTATTTCCTCCGAATTTTATTTTGGAGGAAATGTGAGAGGAATAAGCTAGAACATTGAGGAAGTGCATTTGTAATGCAGGAAACAGTCAGTAATGTTATAGGTAACTTACAAACTCATTGTAAACAATATTCTAAGAGAAAGCACGAAGAGATAGGAAATTTGATTTTCCTGAAAAAAGTTAGTTCAGGATACAGGTCTTAATGGAAAATAGCCTTGCGTTTCACTTAGCCGTGACATTATCCGAAGTTGCCAAAGAGCCTGCCTGAAAATGATTTTTGAGTTGAGTCCAAAACCATTGTTCTTCTCTCATTTACAATCTCAGTTTAAAATAAAAATATAATTATATTGTTTACATGTGCTCTAAAACCAGAAAATGCTGTGTACTGTAGAAAATGAGTGTGACTATTTCTACACATCTTATAAACATCCATATGTAAGCTCCCATTTTTAAAACAAGAAAAACCAAACGTAAGTGCTGCAGGAGAATGGTGCACTTTTAAAAGCTTAATCCTGATTTTGCATTTGGCTGCAGAAATGAGTTTCAGAAAGAAAACCTTAATTCCCGTTCACAATCCAGTTTAAGATCCTGGCAACCATTTCTCTACATTTACGCATTATGTTTTAGTGTGATGTCAAATGCAGGTAACTTCCAACTTCTCTGAACTTTCTCCCATGGTGGTTTCTGAATAACTGAAGGACTTCCCTGTGATTCCACAGGTGTTGATAATGAGTGGAGAAAGACACAATGCATGCCGCGGGAGGTGTGTATAGATGTGGGGAAGGAGTTTGGAGCAGCCACAAACACCTTCTTTAAACCTCCATGTGTGTCCGTCTACAGATGTGGAGGCTGTTGCAACAGTGAGGAGCTGCAGTGCACGAACACCAGCACGGGCTACCTCAGCAAGACGGTAGGTGTTTCCTCCCAGGAGCCCTTTCAGGGAGGAACATGGCTGTGGGAGGAGGGGGCTTAGACTTCTGATTGCATTAAAGTAATTTAGCTCGAGTCAGAATTTCTTATATTTTCCTAGGAGAATAGAGTAATTCCACATTTTGTATTCCTAATGATACATTTTTACAAAGAATGTAATTGATGCTTTATGGACTGTTTTCATATAGCAGAGTCAAAGCTTGTTGGAGAAAATAATAAATATACACATATATACATACATGTATGCATCCTGTGTATGTGTGTGTTGATCTTCAAGAGTAAATTTTCATTTGGCAATAAAATAGTTTTAAATGGTTAAAACTTCTTTCTAGCTATAGAGCTTAGCACAAAATTCCACATGCCAAACTCCTAAGCAAAATATAGCCATGTATTCTGTAAAACAGTGATGTAGTGTTGAAATAAGTCAACAGTGAAACAAATTTATGTGTCCCTTCAGCAGCAATGGAGATAATTCTGACATTAAATCTTCAGTATTTTGAGTAACCTGTGAAGTCCATCGCATTGGATATCAAGCTGCTAATAAATAATCAATAAACTTTTTATCCAGTGGTTGGACTGGTCATGGCTTTTCAAAGCTGGTTTGTGTTTCTGTCTTGGGCAGAAGAGGAGGCTGGCTCTGGGAGATAGGCTTGTGCACCCAAGGCCCCTGTGAGAGTTGTTTGCAGTCGTGTGTGCTGTTGGCCTCCATAGAGGTTGAAGTAATCTAAGACAAAACTGAAGTTGTTCTAATAGCGTTCCCAAGCTGTTTTCAATTAAACCATCATCGGTTGTTTGACTACATTCAGAATTATCCTTTGACCATTAGAGTGAACTGTTTTAAATGGTGTGAAATTTGATTTGTATGAGATACAGTGTTAGAAAATTTAATTCTATACACATTAGCTGACCTACATGGTCAGAAATTTACAATATAGAGTAGTGTATTATAATATAATATAATATAATATACAATATAGTGTAGTATATTATAAATAAAAGTTAAGATTACTACCATAATACTTTCAATTGCATGTTCGGCCTAGTTGAAAATTGGTCTTTATGACTAATTTAAAGCTATGTGCAAAGGCACTGGGGCCGAGAGAACACAACGGTTCCCAAGAACTGAGGAAGCCTACAATGCTGTTAATGTAAAAATTAAAGGAATAGTTATGTTAGAGGAAGATATAGGCCAGATATTCAAAGCTATGATAAACATGTTGCTCTTATTCTAAAAGCAGTGGAAATTAGGGGTGGAGAGTGGCACATTCCTATCATCTTAGCACTTAAGAGGTTGAGACAGGAGGATCATCAGTTGCTTAGCAGCCTGAACAATTTAGAAACATCACAAAATCTCATCTTGAAATAAGACACGGAAAGGTCTGTAGATGCAGCTCTGTTCAAAGGCACTGGTTCATTTCCCAGGACCATAGATTAATTACTTTAACAAGCAATGCACAATCACTGAAGAGCCTTGATGCTGGAGACTGAGAGCATCGGGTTTGAGTTTCTTACAGTATCACATCTGCTGGGGATATTGTAGAGGATTTATCAGAAAGAGACAAGCAGGACAGGATGTTCTGTGATTAGATGGGAAGCGCCAAAGGGATTTTGTAGTACTGTGATGCCATGGACATGGAGATTAAAGATACTGAAGGGAGTGGGATTAATATTTGTTCCAAAGCTCCTCTCATCCAACTTCATATACTCTCCTTGTGTTTTGTCATCTATCCTTTCTGTTCTTTATAGTACTGACTTCTGAATCCTCATCTTCAATTTAGACTTCACTCCTGTTTTCCATCATACAATATCTACTGAAACTTGATTTTCCCAAGATGGGTCACAGTCAGTCTGTCCTGTAATAGAATAATGAAATATCCTCCTCTTTTCCAATTAAACCAACAAGTAAATGAATCTTTTTGGTCTTTGTTGTCTGTTTCCACAATGTTCTCTGTCTTAGTAAGTGACACTGTCACATATGCATTCAGTAAGCCTATTTTATTCTTTTAACTAAAAGCTGTTAAGTGAACTGTACCTTCCAGACATCACTAGGACATGTATGGAATCTTCATTCTGTTGATCCCACTGTGGTGTGGGTCACATTTATCTTTCATCTGCAGCATTGTACCTGGACCAGCCTAGTAACTGGTCTCATAGTTTGATTTTTCTCTCCCTCCAATGTTTTTGCCACATTGAGATTTCCTAAAAATATGTCAGAAGCATTGATGCCAAGACTGAGCCAGCCCTTAACAAATATATTCGTAAGTTAGTATTTGTTAATTGGGTTGATTAAACAGTTGTCTTTTGATTGGTATAAATGCTGTCAGTTATTAAGTATTTTGAATGCACCCTTCTTTAAGACAAAAATCAGTTCATGTAATTTACTGGTCCTTCCATGATGTAACCGCTCCATAAATCTCTGGCTTCATTTTTCACAGTATTTCTCCTCAAAAACTGCTCTTACCAGTACTGAAATTCTGTTAGCTTTGAGATTTGGCCTACATTTCACTTTCAAGTCACTACAAACTGTGTTTGAAGTGTTTCCTCACCCTCAAACACAGATATCCATTTATCTCGTTGATTTCTACTCATCTTAGGTATCGAGATAAATGACACTTCTATTACATCCTGTTGTATTTTCCTGTAGCATACTCTGCTGCCCGTATATTAACACCATTATGGCATCTGTCTGTTGGATTGTTTTATTCCCTAGGCTCTAAATTCCATGAATGCAAAAATGATGTTTGGTTATTAACCTGGGGCATAGTGTAATAGTTGGCACATAGTAAACACTTAGAACTGAGCAGAATGAATACTTAAATAGAAGGAAACACATCAAAGATCAAAGGTAGAGTTATGAATTTGCTAATTTTGAGAGTTTATATATTATGTCCGTACAGAAGGCAGAAGAATGTTGGACATGTGATTCACAAAATATAGGGAAATGATTGGGTCTTATAGTACTAGCAGGAAGCATCGTATTGATAAATATTATTTGAAACCTTAATAAATTTGTTAACAGAAGGTTCATTTACCAAGAAAGAAGAGCAAAAACTAGTGGCAACGAAAAACCAACACTCATCATTCATTGTCCCATTCATTTTTATCTTCAGTTTTGTAATGGTATGTTTTTCTGCCCTAAGAATCCACTCAGATGTTTTTATTTGTAGTAAAAGAATAATTTTAATTTTAATTTAGCTAAGTGAGTTACCTAAGTTTTACAATAGATAAGCAGCAATTTAGAGACACTGCCTTCATATTTATTGAGTAATTAGTAGTATAAACATCATGAAACCAAAGAACAAAAGTTTATGGAAATGCATTTAAGGAGGTTTACAAACCAAAGGTGGATGGAGGAGGCATGAAATTCCTGATGGCACAAGGTGAGTTGCTTCCTTCTTCCTAAAAATTGCAATTTGCAAAAACTCATACTTAAATAACACCTTTTTCTGCATTAAATTGAATGATTATATGTAATGTAATTTAAAATGGGAGTGTATGAGATTTTTTTCCAATATAAAAGGAAGTTTCTTATTACTAAATTTTCTTGAAGTAAAAAGTTTTTATTTCCTACTAGAAGTTCCAGGCATATTTTGTAGAGGAATCAAAGTCAATAGTTAAAGTCAAATAAATTGTAAGGACAATGTAACTTAAGTAATGGTCTTTTATAAGTACTTCACAGAAATGTTTTTTTTTACAAAGCTCAGTGGACGCAGGTTGTTATCAGAATGTGTGAGGAAGCCAGCTGCTAGTTGGAAAGTGAAACCATATGCTGTAAGCATTCCAAAGTGAAGTAATCAATAACAACTGCTTCAAAGTCTGCTTCCACAATAATACCTAAGTGGCTTTGAAAACTCACTCAATTGGATGTCTTCTTGACCTCTGTCGTAAACATGCTTTAAGTGTATTTTCTTATGAGAAGCTGTATATTTAGGAGATAAAACTGAAAAATAGAAAGGAAGTTTTATTGAAGGTCAGGATTTGGTGTAGAAAGTAGAAACAGAAGAAAATCATGTGTAAAAGCCACATATTTGGACTAAAAAGTTATTTGAACATTACTCTTTATCTTACATATTTTGCTAAAGATAAGAATAAAAAAAAGGATACTAAGTCCATGAAGTCTCTTTAGAAGTCCTTAGAGTTAGCACTCAAGACAATAAAATATATTTGCAGAGTCTAAAGAAACCAGCATAGCTTCCATGAGCTCTTAGTTAAAAGTTCTACATTTCCGCCTCAACAAGAAAGCTATTTCTTTTTTTCATTATTTTGTAAAGAAATGATAAGTACAAAGATATTACCAAAGGCACTCCCATTTATGTGTGACTTAAATTGAGTGCTTATGAAACTTTACAACAAAATATATTTAAACCAAAGTAAAACATGGAACTATATTATAAATTTATGAAGTATTATGTTGCACTTCAGAGATATTCCTTCTATTAATTAAACAGAATGGTGTAGTAGTGTGAAACATTAATTTATTCTTCTCATGTAATCAGCAAATGGAATGTGACTTATATTGTATCCTTAGCAAGTGAATATTTGGCCACCACAGTTGTTGGGAATCATGTTTTGTCCTGCTTAGAAGAACTTTATTATCACTAATAAATAGTTATCAGAAGTTTCAGGAATAACATTTGCCTTAAGAAAATATTTGGTGTCTATGAAAAATACCACTTTTGTATATCTAAAGGTACTAATATGATTTGCAGATTCTATGCAGTGTTTCTAAAATTCCTGAACTGAACTTTTAACTTCAGCGCAGCTCTGTATGTGCATCTTATGTGTAACTACACTAATATTAAATCAATGGTAGACGTAGATCTTTGAGTCCGTTTGCTATCCAGTGTTGTTTCCAGACCCAATTTAAGTCCCGTAGGCCCTTCTTCATAGCTAGCTGTCCATGTGGATGAAGTGCCCAGCTCAAATGCTGATATGAGCTGTCACTTTTCACCTTTTCCTAATTTGAGGGGTTATTCCTTTAAATATTGTGTAGCTTTTCAATATGATTTTATAGTTGTTGATCATACACTTCAGGGGATATGGTTTGTTTTTGTTTAGTGGACTAAAGGTCAAGTTATTTCAATTTCAATTTAATATGGTAAAAGATAAACAATTGTAAGTATGGTAATATTTTAAAGGAAGGAATTTGGGCTTCATATTCTTTCAAACATTTTTTTTGAATGTAACCCAGTAAGGAAGCTTTATAATTTTTTTTGAGTGCCTTTAAAATAAGTAGAAATGGGAATTGTTGCTTTACAATTGTTGCTATGCTGAAGTAAACAACCTATTGTGTCAAAATATGGTTTTATTTGAAGTCCATTCTTGTTGGTGAGAATTGAATATTAAATATTCTTATTTAAGAATGCCAATAAGCAACAACCAGGAGTGTACAGTTGGAAATTCTTGCTGTCTCCTCTTGTTTATTACAGTTTTACGAATTATGAAATCAGATTTCACTATTTTCAGCCCTATGGAAATGCCTTCTTTGTATAAGTCTTTGCTCATCTTCAAAACCAAGAACTCATCTACTATTTGTATATAAAAGTAAATGACATCAGTCTCTATATACATTTCATTATTACTTAAATCCTAAAGTAGATACAAATTCAAATGTTCAAGAAACTTTAGGAAAATCACTTTCAAGGTACTGAATTATATTTTATTATCAAGTAAATTATATATCAATATGTATTAAATAAAAATATATAGAATTATCAGCTAATGCTGAATGCATACATTTTCTAGGCTATGAACTTAGATGTAGAATTTTAAAATACTGTTATGCACAGGTTAAAGCACAAAATAGTCTGACTGTGGTATCAGTCAGAGTGATCAGAGCCCCTTAAGGGCTCACATTTTACCAAAAAATAACAATCCTATTGTTTCTAACACCAGTTTGTTTGGCTAAATCTTGACTCTGTTGAGAGAAAATTATAGCTAGTGAGTTGTTTCATATACTTGTATATTAGCATGTTTCATATGGAAGTTAAATTGAGGGTTATTGTTTATTGAGAGCATTTATGGTAAGGTGGTATTTTAAAGATTCTATATTTGTCTGCCTTCTCATTCACTTTTACTGTCATCATTAATCTAGTTAACTGTGAGCTGCGTAGAAGCAGTAGTCATTCATGATTATTAACCAGAGATTCTAGCAAGGAGCTTGGGAACCAGTGAGTCACTGTTAAAACTAAACAAGGAAAAGTTTTTAAGCTGAAAGTTAAAATTTCAGAATTTCCTTAGAAAGGTTGAACTCATTTTTGGCTGATGATCACAAGGATGTAATAAAGAGAAGGAAGAAGAATCCAAACTAACCATCATGGAATCACACCACTATAATTGGTACTCGTAGGGAATGGACTCTTAGATTAGATAATTTTTTCTATCAGAGTAGTAAGTTGCACATCCAGGACTCTAATGTCTGGTTTTTAAAACTAAGCCCTCGATTATTCTTCTGTAGTAGGAGATAACCAAATAGGATAATTGCTAGTTACAGTATTTGACAAGTTCTGTGTGTTTACTCTGAAAGGGAGCCAATGAGTTTTAAATGTTTTCATAATTTTTACTTAGTTTTAGTTTAAAAATATATAGTAAGCATGCTTTATCTGTATTTCTGGATACATCTTTAGTAACATAGTCTATAAACATAGCTATGACTTGAAAAATTGGTTTATAGACAAAAAATTTACTGTATTTATTAAAGAAATAGTGGGAACTTTATAATCAGTTACGTGGAAAAATGAATCAATAAGCATATACATAGCAGTCTGGTATAGAAAGAAATTATGAAATTAAACAGTATATGATGAGTATATGACAAGAGTAAGCCTAAATGCAGTTATGTCCTAATGTACACACATACATGGTATAGTCTCAGTAGCTTTTGCTAATGTTTTCAGGTAGATAAATAAAACTCAATTATTAGCAATCTTTCTACTTTTCATATTGACCAAGCGCACGTTTCTTAGGACCCTTGACATTTTTCTACATAGTCAATAGAGAGTTAAGGAAACTGAAAAACACAGGGCAAGACATGAAGATGGAGGATTTGTTTCAAGAGGGTTTTTACTTTGGATCTTTTTGATCAGATTAACTGAACTCAAAGATTGGGATGTAGCTCAGTGGCGGTCCTTATTTCTAAATCCAGTCTTGATATTGCTGGAAAACTCTTAAGTGTGGATGCTATCCACCCAGAAATAGAAGATGCTTGGGGTGCATAGTGCTCATTGTGTATTTGTTTTTCTTTGGGAAACAGATCAGGTTGGGACCCGGCATGGCAGCCATCACTGGGAGCAGGAATGATGTTGCCAGGGGTGAAAGGCAGTAAAATGTCAACTCTCTAGATACTGTTATCTCAAATAATGATGTATCCTGCACTGTCAGGATCTTTGCTGCCTTCTGTCACATGAAACCATGCCAAATCTTGCAACTATCACAATCATTCTATAAGCAACAGCATTCCTGGTGGCCTGAGCCATCCCGAGTCCCATCTCTCCAGTCGTGTGGCACCCCTCATCCTCCATTCCTGCTGCTCTTGTCCTAGCACCTCTGCCCACTCACAGCCCTTCTAGCCACTTCGGGGACCCTCATCTCCTATCAGTGCTTACTGTATTTGGTATCCCAGAGACATTTATCCTATGACTGTACAGGTTGTTGTTTTTTGTTTGTTTGTTTTTACGCTTTCTTCTCTTTCTTTGACTTCTTTTAACTATATTTTCTTTTAATTTTCATTCTCCATGTTTATTGGCTTCTTTTCACCCCTTTATGTTCCAGCTTCCCAACTTTCTATTTTTGACCTTTTTGGTTTTCATTTCAAATTTTCTCAGTAATCGCATCAGTGTCCAACACTTTACAAGTTATGTGGTTATATGGCTCTCCTAGAGCTCTGAACACATCTACCTATTAGATATAAATTCTTGAACTTTTGTTTGCTGATCTGTGCAATTTCCTGCCATTGACACTATTTCAGTGTATAAATGCTTCTAATTATAAACCATATAAACAACAACATTAAGGGCTGGGTAAATGACTTTGTGGGAGAACCTTTGCCTAGTATGTGCAAGACTCTGAGTTCTATAGCTGGCACCTCAAAACAAAAGTAGGGAGGGAGAAGAAAAAGTGAAAGAAAGAGAGAAAGAGAGTGAGAGAGAATAAGGGAGAATAAATTTAAAAGTTCTTTTGTATCACTTTCTGTCTTCTCTGTGCTAATTCTTCATATAGATCGTCTAAGAAAGAGAAAAATTCTAATACATTTGGATGTTACAAAAATTCTCTGTTACAAAAGTTATTTGTAATGCAAAGAACTACCATTTCATCTAATAAAAAACTTTTACTCAAACAAACAAATATCATTAGAATAATCGGTTAAAATCTTATCTCTGACATATGAGTCCTGCATTGGGGTTATCTATGTCAGATTGACAGTATTCTGGAAAATAGCTAGAATTTGGAGAATTTATGTAAAAAAATAACATCTGTGTGGCAATGTACATAACACTGTCATATGTATTAGATTGTGTAATCTTTAACCATCCCATGAGTAATGTGTCAGATTTGCTGTTTATTGATAGAAAAATACAGCTAGCAGTGGTTAAATCACTTTTCCAAGTTCACGCAATTTAGAAATGAGAGAGATCAAAAAAAAAAAAAAAACCTGCTTTGTCTGGAGATGATCCTGTTCCCATTTGTCCTAAAACATGTTGTCCTTGTGCTAATAAAAGAACTAAATTTTTCAGTGAATGTGCAATGAATAGAAGGTATATCTTGTAATTTAGGAATTCATTTTTTCATTAATTAGATTTATAGTAACAATATAAAAGTTAAAAAGTTATGTATATTAACCATGTAGTATGATTTCTAATGCAAGTATACATTGTACAATTAGGTAAAACATAGCTGTGTTGTAAAGTAGATATTATTTCTTTCTAGCAAAAACATTCAAAACCTTTTTTTTCAGCTTGTTGAGGCATCCAGTGCATAATCACTCCCTGTACTCATTTTGCTATATAGTAGCACACTAGAACTTCTTACTTCGATGTACATCTTAGTGCCCATCGATTAACCTCTTCCCATTTTTCCTTTCCCTTTACCCTCCCAAGCCTCCCCAGCCATTACTGTATTCTTAATATCGATGAAATCAATTCTACTATATTCCACATATGAGTGAGATCATGGAGTACTTATTCTGTGCCTCATTTATTTTGCTTAACATGATTTCTAGTTCTATCGATGCTGTCGCAATGACAGTATTTCATTGTTTAAAATTCATTTGAAAAATCAGTTGTTACGGGCAAAATTGGCAACTGCTTCTGTCCCCCTCAGTATTTTCAGTGATCTTCAATACGTGGCATGCAGCTCTAGCAGGGGCCATTCAAGGCTGTGGGTTGTATCACTCATTTTAGCACGTCTCAGTTCGCCTTAAGGCTAGTAAGACCTGGCTCAGTTATTGTTACACTACTACAAATTTATCTTCTCAGACAGTTAATGGACATAATTCCACTTTTATCATTTTAACTGGTAATAATTTAGAGATTAACCTAAGCAATTTAAATTCACTTGATTTTGCTTCATCAGTAATTTGTGTGTTTGATTTAAAACATTGTTTTATGGAGGACCACTCAATTTCTGTGTAAATAAACCCCTCAGCATGAAACTTCAGTTAACTAAATTTTAAGACTCTACTACAGAATCATGTAAGATGCTCTATCTTATTTTAAACTCATTTTCATAAGGCCTTACTAGGATTGAAGAAACAGCTTTATTATAAAGTACTGATGGTTTGTTTTTTAAGTATAATAAATTCATGAGATAGCTGAAGCTTGTAAAAGACTACTTTGAGAAGAAGATTAATTTGGGATGAAAATTAACTTACTTGGATGAAATTTATGCTTATGAATTTAGTTCCCATAAGTAGGATTTAGCCAACTGTTTCCAGGTTATGTGGCCAGTAACTTTACTATTAAATCACGTGGCTGTTCATAGACATGATAAGTGCCACTTTTTAAATTCCTGGATAGTTTAAATTTTGCAGTTAAATAAATTGGAATTCTGAAAAAGTTACTTTTCCTTGAACACATTGGTATGTGACATTGCTATTCTGTATTTGTTAGTTGGGTATCATAATTCTAATATATTTCAGAACTAGTGATGTGAGATAGTTTTATAATTATTTTCATTAGAGATATTGTTTAAGAGCAGTTTTTACACTGTAATCGTACAAAAAAGTAGTCTCCTGAATATGTTATGCAACATTACCTAGTCTTAAAGAGCTAATCTCGCTCTTTTTGGACTCCAACATTTACCAGAATTGTAGCATCTATATAATTTTTTTCTTCTTTTTTGTCCCTTCTTTGTAGTTGTTTGAAATTACAGTGCCTCTCTCTCAAAACCCCAAAGCAGTAACAATCAGTTTTGCCAATCACACTTCCTGCCGATGCATGTCTAAACTGGATGCTTACAGACAAGTTCATTCCATTATTAGACGTTCCCTGCCATCAGCATTGCCACAGTGAGTATGAATTAAACCTACTCTTTCTGCATCCTCTATTAATATAAAATCATTTTCAAGTATACATAAGTTTATTAAAAGAAGTTTTGTGAAATTTATTTTGTTTTGCATCACATTATAGTACATTATGCAAATAAAATTAAACCAAAACAGAAGCCCATTTTGTAGGCAAGGCAATATGAAGAAAATAATTCTATGAAATAACACATCACACTAGTTTATGCCATTGTTCGATATCCCAGTTGATTTGGCATTCATGAAAATAGGTGTGCTAACTCATAAACAGTGTTAATGTTTAAAACATTTAGGTTTGATAAGATTTAATTAAAGAATAGCTATAAACAAATACATTTATAGCTTTTAGCGCTCAGTTGTTTTTCTTATAATTTCATGTCATTTCTTTCATATATTTTCTTTTTTTAATCAGTACCGGAGATCAAACTCAGGATTGCATGCTTGCAAGGCAGGTGCCTGTGCCTCTGAGCTGAATCCCCAGCCCCTGTATTTTCTTTTGTATAATTAACAATATAACTGAAATTAGATAGGTAGGTAGAGATAGATATAGATAGATAGATAGATAGTTAGATCACCAGTTATTTTTTTCTGCAAAGATTGATTTTTGAAGCAGTATTTTATTACTTGAAAGACTTTTTCTGATCATATTATTACACATTAACCTTCAAACTATCATTTGTTATTCAAGTTGCATTTCTATCATTTTTTTAAAATTTTGACCAAAACCAGAAATTGATCACTGAGGAGGAGATAAAGAAAGCATTACATCTTCACCCTGTGAGAAGTTTACACTGAATCAGTATGCAACACCCTTTGAACCCTAGGGAATTTCTACCTTTAAATAGAAATGTTGCTGTTTGTTTTTACGATTTCCAATGCATGTGGAATGTACATTTAAATAAAGCTCATATAATTCCATTTATTTTTCTTAAATGTAAATAAATTGATGGAAAAACATGTATTACAACAATTTGAGAAAATCTTGCGCCTTGGGCAACTCAGCAGTAAAGATAATATCCCAATAGTGATTTTCCCCACTGAATTTGTTCACACTGCTCTACTTACTGTGGCAGGTGAGAGGACCTATCCACAGACTCTGTTACAAAAACGTAAGGATAGTCTAATTTGAGTGACAAAAATCTGTTCTGGTCATGAAGCAGACAGAATCTTCCAGGCATCTCTGAATAAATTCATGCTGATGTAGAAGGGACAGCAAACACCTGCACTAAGAAGTATATCCGAGGCCTGGTTTCCTTTCTGCAGTCCTAGGAGTCCCTCGATTTCTTTTCTCAGCCCTTTTCTCCGGCAGCTCCGCCATTCTGAGAACTTCAGCCATCGTCTCTGTTCTCATGATTTCCAAAATCACATTTGAAGATCTGATCTGTCTTCACTACTGCTACCAGTATTTCACCTAAATTATCTTACATTGCTATGTAATTGTAGTATATCTGAGTGCAAAAACAAAAGCAAACATTGATCAAGTCCTTTTTATTTTTCCACTATTCATCGCAGTATTGCCTTTTATTCCTTGAAGCCTTGGAATCACACAGTTGCCATTCATGACTTCTTTATCCCATCCAAACACGGCTGGCTGTTTTGAGGAAGGAAGAGAGAGCATTTCTCTCCTGAGTTTGCAGTTCATCTTCGTCACTTGCATCCTTCATGCACTGTACTCTGTGTGCATGCTTGAATTAGTGCAGTGGTGTCAATACCAGTTTTCTAGGATCAAGTCTTTCTCTCACTCCTACTGGCCTTTCTTCTCTGTTTTCTTTCATTATTCACCAAGTCTGTTTCAGAAAATCTGATTGCCTGAACACCAAATGCATTTTCTGCCCTATGTCTTGTTTCTATTCTTCCCTAGATTGAAATGAGTTCTCGGTTTTTCTTTGCCTTTCCAGAACTCTACCTGTTTCTCAGAGTTCAGGTGAATGTCTTTTTTCCAGCATTTCTAGTTAAAATATCACAGTGACTGTTGCTTCTTGAATACCTAGAGCAATTACCAGATTTGTAACATGCCCTTATATGGCTTCCTCAGTGACTATAAATACTGCCTGTGACACTGGAGTGGGAGAGTGTTTTAGGTAGTCTTCCATAATATCTAACTAAAAAGTCTCAAAAATCATCCATCCATTGCACTGTTCTTAGTCTTAACTTACACTGTATTATTTAATCTTCACAAAAAATTTTCTGTGAGATCAGTATTGTTTGTCTTATTTTGCAGATAAAGCAAGCACCATGTACAAAGTTCTGGAGAGAACTGAATGAAATACTGAACCCTTTGTGAGGTCCTTAGGATCGTAAAATGGCAGTCACCAAAGAACAGACCTGCTGTCATTAGTGTCCAAATCTGATTTATATTTTTCTCTTTTTTTAGAATGTTTTCTTTACCACCAAATAAAATAAGAAATGTATCCCAACTCATATACATGATATATCTATATCTATATATATATATTATATGCATACATATAATACATATATATACATTATATAATATGTATGTGTATAACATAGTGTTAAAATAACTTATAGTTTTAAGTTATAACTTTATATGTAGTCATATGAGTATAAAGATAAAAAAGTACCATTTTAGTTTCCCTTATTGTACTGCTGTTAAATCTTTTTCATTATGCCCTTCCCAAGAACTCATTCATACTTTCCTACTCACTCCCACCATGAAATTTTAATGCCACAGATGATAACTTAAATCTCTTTATGGACGGCTTGTGTATTAGAGCTTTACAAATCAGAGTGAAGTATAAAGTTTCCTTTTTTTTCAATATAAGTTACAACAACAAACTATAAGTTAAAAGTTAAATTAAAAATTTTAAATCTAAGATGTATTAGTGTATCCCTGTAATCTCATATACTGAGAGGCTGATTCGTAAGGATTACAAATTGTAGACTGACCTGGCCAACTGAGAGACATATGTAGCAAGACCTCGTCTCACAATCAAAAATAAGAGCTAGGGATCTAATTTATTGCAGAGACCTTGAGTTCAGTCCTCAATACTTCCAGAAAATAAATCTGTTAATTCACAGAAATGAATAACGGGTTTTTCCTGAGAAATAAAACGTTAAGGTAGTACATTTATATAAACAGTGGTATGTCAAATTACATGTACAAACTAGCAATTGTTATGAATATATAACAATACAAATAAAAACTTTTTACATACCTCAAATCATTTTACCAAAAAATTAACTTTTAAAAATTTTATTGGTGCATTTTAAAAGTATATAATGATAGAGAATTTGTACCTGTACATGGTATGTCTTGATTCTTCTTTTCTCCCCAGTCCCTTTCTCTTGATTTTTAAAATAATTATTTAAAACATTTAGAGAATTTAACTTGTAACTTCGCTGGATATGCGAGAACAACTACTATTAACTTTATCTGATTGATGTTAATTCAGATATTGTCAACTTTTATCCTGTCAGCATTTAACATAATCATTTTATGTGTAAGTTTTGTAGGGTTAATAATAAAATATAAACAATTTCACTTAAATTATTTAATTTTCTATGCTCAAGTCACACTCAAAAACAAAGGACCCTGCATATGCAGTATGCGCAAGGCAACCAATCACAGCAGAGGTCACAGATAGGTCTCTACTGCTGAGTGATTTTGAGATTGCAAAAGCAGCAGTCATGCGCCCACCATTCCCATCTATCCACCACAACTTCACAACTTTCCTTTTGCATGTTTTCTGGAGATCTCCAGGTGCCAGCGCACTTAGGTAACAGCTAATAAAGCCCAATTAAAGCTAAGTAGTGAGGAATATGATTTCTTTGAGTATTGGAAAGCCTAAATCCATTGGAATAATGAAATCCATTACCCCCATACTTCATTTTTACCCTTGTAAAGTTGATATTATTCCCATTATGAGTGTGTGATTTGTTGCATGTGATACACCTAAATTTTTTTTTTATTGTCAATTCTGTTTCTTTTCTTGACAATATTGGTCTTTATCCAGGTATGAATTAAGCCTGCAAACTAATAAAAAGAACTACCATAATCATAATGTACATGGGACAGATGAATACCTGTGTTATCAAATTCTATACTTGCCTAAGAGTTTAAAAAAAAAAAACACACAACTGCTAAAATTAGAAAAACTAATAAAACAAGTGTGGAGAGGAAGTGGTACAATTAAAACTCATATAATTACAGGAATGTAACATGGTTCCATCATTTCCTAAAACAACTTAACAAATGCTTATGAACTTAACACATTTACAGTGTGATCTATACATTGCCTTTCAAGGTGTTACCAAATTACATGCATATGTACATGTTTCCGCACAATAACTTGTCCACAGATCTTCAATAGCCAATAACTGGAAGCTACTGAATGTTCATCAAAGATGAACAGATAATCAAATTGCAATATGTCCTTGGAGTAGAACATTGCAGAGCAATGTAAGAATGAACTGCAGAAATGCACAACAGTATGAACAGATGTGAAAAAAAATTAATCTTGGTGAAATAAGATAGATGAATACAGTACATGTGTTGTGATTTGATTTGTATGAAAACATAGAAAGGACAAATATAAACTAGGTTGAGAGAAAGCATTTCAGTAGTAGCTTAAGTGAATATTGGAAAGGTTGTCTGAACAAAGGAACATTATAGTGTGATAATAAAGTATATTTTGATGTGATGGTGATTTCATGGGTACATAAACTTAGGAGAAGACAGCAAATTTAAAATTAGAGCATTTAATCAGGTACAATTTATTTCCAAAAAGACAAGAGGAAGAGTCCTTTTATCAATTAAAAATTTGAAATTAGTTTAGGTTTAAAATTCTAGACTTTGTAAAACCTTTATGAATTTAAGTGCAGTGCCTGCAGCACTAGAGATTGAACCCAGGGTCCTGGCACTAAGCAATCTCTCCAACTCTAAATTTTTAATTTTGAAACAAGGTCTCACTATGCTGTGCTGGAATTTGTGATCCTCCTACCTTAACCTCCCACAATGCCAGTGCATTTAATCCTTTAAGGTTTTTCTGTTTCTCTGGGGTATGAGAGGGTTCTCAGAACTGTTTTATATAGAGTTTGAAATTTCATTCAAGTGTGACAGATTCCTAGTTCCATCCCATTGTTGGCTCTTACCATTGTCAAAAGGGAGACAAAACATGCATTTCAAATGTATGGAATTTTGTTTATAATATGATCGAATTTCAAAGGTTTTGTTTTGTATTATTTATGAAGTAAAACTAATTAAAGATATCACATGATTCATAGGTGAGTCACTCATAAAGTATTTACTGAGCTACTGAAATGGACAAAGTACGTTTTTGGTGAGAGAACAAAGATAAGTTTAGCTGGCTCTAACTTCTAAGCACTCTTGGTCACAGGAAGGGTATACTCTATTTATGTCATTATTACTGTGTTTCATTTTGCTGCATATTACTAAGTACCAGATCCACAACGTCCTGTGGCTTGTGAGAGTCCTCCATGTTGTTTCCTTCATGCTGCTACATGACAAAGCAGATTGAGCATTGTAGAAGCTGTAGCAACTTGCTATTTTGAAAATTAATTCCCAGGGCTGGGGATTTCGCTCAGTGGCGTAAGCACCTGCCTTGCAAGCAGGCAGTCGTGAGTTCGATCCCCGGTACCGGTAAAAATGAAAAAGACAAAAAAAAAAAAAAAGGAAAGAAAGAAAATTAATTCCCAGAATTACAGCTTTTCTGTTTTTTTTTTTGTAAATTATGTAAATTTTCTTATGTCTATTTTATCTATGAAAATACATGGAAGTAAAAGTATTAAGTATAACATATGATAGTATAATATGTCTTAAGCTTTCATAATCAGTCAATTCAGTAGCATGCTATAATAGATATTATCTGATATTATAGAACATAATATGTTAACACTAATAATGACTAATCATATAGATGATATGATGCTTATAATCATTAAGCCATATCCAAATTAGTATAATATCTGATATGCAGTAAGCATTCAAGCTGCTGTTGTTACTTTTTATAAATAAGAAATTTGTGTCTTTGACTTCTTAATATGTATAGTGATAATCATAAAAATTGCCCAAAACAGATAAAAATTCAACTCCTTTTTCCTTGGGAGCCAATGTTTTTCCTTTGATATCATGTCGCATTTTTAGTATTCATAGCAAAACATTCAGATTTCAGTATCAGTAGCACTAATGTATATCACAAATTCCAAGGATAGCAGTGATTACTGCTAATTGAGCAATCAGGTATTAATATTCCTATGGTTGTTTCACAGGTTATTTTTTCTTTCCAATTATTTCCTCTCATACTTTGAATTGAACTCTGTGCATGTCCATAGCCTCTTTATTATGGCAGGAACCACTAGTAAATAAGCAGTAATACTCCACATTTTTCTGCTTGATAGTAGTATTCTTTTAGCCATCAGATATTTATATCAAGTCTTCTATCTGTATAACACTCCACTAGAAAATATGGGGTATCTAAAAATAAGCAGTGTATTTCCCTAATTAGAGAAATTCATTTATTTACCAGAGTACAAACACTTGCATTTCTAATGTAATGAGTGTACAAGACAGTATGTTGTGTTTGCTTTTTCAGCGGTTTGTGAGCCTACTAGTGACTAATAATATGCTAGGCTACAGAAATCAAAGAAGGGAAAGATTGCTACCGTGGAAGAAGTGTTATTTTACAAATGAGCCATGCCGATGCATAGACATAAGCATGGAAAATGAAGCATACTGGATATGTATGTGTATGTGAGTTGAAGACATGTGTGGATCCAGACAAATTATATTCAGTTGACAATCACTAAAATACACTTACGAACGTAGTAGTTGCACTTTTGTATTTTAGAAAAAATAGCCCTGGTAGCATAATACATAGATTAAAGGAAACCAGGAAGAAGTAGGAAAATTGGAAGGCGAAATAATTCAAGAAAGACATAATAAGGGTAGTAGTCAAGGCATTAAAATTTAGGAGAGAGAAGAGATGGGAAAATATTTGAAATAAAACGTCTAACTCAGGAACTTCATGTGAGGAATCATATTGGCAAAAATTGATAGTGAAACTCTTTGGGTGATAGTCAGAAAGACAGGGAATACCTCCTGCTGAGAAAGAGAACCACAGATGGATCCATGAAGAATCACCATTTAAGGAAATATTATAGGAATTGTACTCTACGTAGCGAATGAGAAAGAGCAGTTAGAAAACTTAAGATGAGAAACTTGGAGTAAGGATGCTGTAAAAGCCAGCTGAGACAAAGAGGTAGGAAGTTTGGAAAAGACAGAATGGTGAGAGATCAAGTATTAGAAAAAGTCAAGACTGACTAGGACCATCACCAATAGTTGAATGGCATGAAGTGGAGACAGTATATTTATTTATGTGTTAATAAGTGACTGTGTAGTAGGCACAGAGGAGAGAGAGTGCTTTGAGAATGAGGGAGAGACACCAAGAAAGTAAAAGCGAAATTCCTTTTGCACATGAGATACCAAATCAGACTCTTAATTTCCCCAGTCACACAACCAAAAAGGTAGTAAAGCAGAGATTCAAACTGAAATTGTTTAAGCAGAATTCATTTCTTTAGATGTGCAGTTATTACTGCACTTAGAATTTTAAAAGTTTATAAAAACTCAAACATGTAGGAAAGGGCAACAACAAAAGAGAACCTGAAATTTAGCCAATGTTGTCATAGTTACTTAAGGTACAACGCAAAGCCCCGGAAGTCCTTCTTCACTCCCCATTTGCAGAAGTCATCACCCCTCTGAAATTATGCTCATTCTTGCTTTTCTCTGTTTATGGTATATTCGCTTACCACAGAAATCATATAGTATGGCTTTGCATGCTTGAAATTTTACATTGAAACGCTAACACTACTTTCTTCTCCTGGAATTTGGTTTTACAGACATAATCTTATTGCTATCTGTGAACCCACTTTATTCCTTTAGTCGCCATTGACAGATATTCAATTAAGTGCATATTTTCATGCTTTTCCACTATGACGGCATGCTGTATGGAAGTCAGGATATTACAGATGAGAAAGAGTGCAAAGGAGAGAGAGCACAGAGACTTAAGTGCTGGGAGGTTAACAGTGGTTCCTCAAGAGCAGGGATATCCCCGAAGATGTGAGAAACAGCACATTCTGACAATACGTAATAAGATAGAATACTTTAATTGGATTGTTATCGTGAAGTCAATAGTATATTAAGTGAAAATAAGGTGAAATCTATGCCTCTAATGCTAAGAACATTAGCCTGCAGGGGCTGGGGATTTAGCTCAGCGGCATAAGCACCTGCCTTGCAAGCAGGTGGTCATGAGTTCGATCCCCGGTACCCTTAAAAAGGAAAAAGAACATTAGCCTATGGAATTTCACTTTTTATGTAGAAGGATTGGGGTAGCATTGGAAATTTTGTGAATAGAATAATGAGAAAAAAAAGTTTAGCATAGCCAAGGTTTCTTGGATTGTTCTTAATGGGTATAAAAGGAGAAGGTATATATTATTTGTTCAGCTGATGAAAAAGCTATGTCAATCTTTGGGGGACAGTCATATTCTTGAGAATGTGAAAAGAAGGGGTAAAAAGAGTGATTAAAAATAGATAAATCTATCCCTGCAGGCTAATTAGTGTTTTTATTAACTGTTTCCAGTTTTCATAAGAATGTTGGCAGTATTTATGAAATACAAAATAAATACATTTGCTTATGAGATTTTCCACTTACTGGGATTGAAGGAAAGTTTCATTCTTGTAAGGACTCTCTTTGCCAAGGGGCAGCATGGACTTACCATCCAGGCATCGTTGATTTGGAACTTGAATGCCGTCTCTGTTATTAATCATTAACAGATCCTTATCCAAATGCTTAGAAACTTGAATACTCATAAGTTTTTATTTTTTCCTATTTAATTTCCCTTTTAATTTGAAGGTCATATGTTGTTGCTTTTTTAAAAATATAAATAGAATTAACATGATGAAATTAGTTTACTACTTGTATTAAGACATAAATGTAGAGGTAGTATAACTGTCCATTAAATCCAGACATAGTCTTGTATCAGTTGATCAGAAACTACTTTTCTCCCAGCATTTTAAAGTTTTTGTTTGTTTGTTTTTGTTTTGTTTTGTTTTAGTACTGGGAATCCAACTCATGACCTTGCACTTGCCACTGAGCTATAACCCAGGCTCTTCTAGCATTTTAAAATATGCATTTTAAATATCCTCTTTGAAAGTTTAAAATCTTGGGTCTATAATGCAATTTGTTTGAAATCTTAATCCATGTATCTTTTTCATATTCTTTTCTACAACACTCATTTTGTAAATACTATCCAACACCTTCAACTATACACCTGTTGGTATCAGTCAGTTTTCCAATCACTATTAGACAAGAGACTTCAGATTCTGGACCATTATCTGCTATATACTGTGCCTACCTTTGTGATTTCTGTCTTCCAAAGATGATCAATCCCTGAGAGAAAGAATGGCAAAATCTGTTTGATGGAGGATTCCCTCAGTACCTCTCTGCATTTATACAATGAAAGGCAGTGGCTGTTGGATCAAAGATCCTTGTAAGCTAGATCCTTGTAAGTTCTACCAAAACATATTAACAGTTGCTTATAATAAATGTCATTATTAGATCATCTCAATGATTCATTTTTAAAAAATGCTTGAAACTTCATTTTGAAAGCAATTTTATGATTACAGAAAAAACTGGGTAGAAAATTACAGAGTTCTCATATATACTTCCCTGGCTAATGTTCTCTGTTGTCATCTTTTTGTTTTTGTTGTTATTCTCCTTTCTTTCTTTTTTTTAAAATAAATTCTGGTTACGTTAACGCATTAAAACCACTGGCTTTTGTTGATACACAGTTTTACTGAATTTTAGGGTACTTTTATCAAGCAATCCTGGACTTAGCGAATCACTGACTACACTGGGTATCTTATATCCGAGTCTTGGACTGGTTGAGCTTTTGTAAATACAGATTACTGACTTCAAATAGCCCTTTATAATAATACAAAAGGGAAAAATGGGCTTTGTCAGTCCATTATTAAAGGGTTACAACTATTGTATTAGTCTTTTAAATATTAATCCTGAAACAGTTCTTAAAATCATAGAATTTTTATCAGTGAAGCCCCGCCTACCACTGTTCATTTGACGTCTTAACAAACCTTAACTCTGTCCACCATTCTTCCTGTCTGTAATTAGCGGAACTCAGGACACCACAGACATGACTACAAACTCATATGAAATCAGTATCATTTAATACAAAAAAGACAAGTGAATATATTTCTAATTTCTATGCATAATACTGAAAATTTACTTAATGATTTAGTCTTAAGGAGTTTTTGCTAACTGTTCTCCTCCTCCTTGTCTTCCTTTTTCTCTCCCTTCTCTTCCATCTCTTTCTTCATTGTGTGTGTGTGTGTGTGTGTGTGTGTGTGTGTGTGTGTGTGTGTTGGTCACTAAGCCACAACTCACACATGCAAGGCACTGATCACATGCTCTACCACTGAGCTACGCCACTAACCTAAAAGCCACTTCTGCTGATTCACATTGCATTTACTGTTAACTGCTCTTACAAAATCTGAACAAATTTATTATCGTGTAGACATTGAAATGTATGCAAGGGCTGTGCATAATGACCTCAAGATGAACCAGACAATCCAAAAACATTAGAAATGAAAGTGTTGGCATTTTACCTAAGGCTGCATGACTCTGACGAAGAATATAGCTGCTCTTTAAGCTGCCATTGAGCCAGCATTATGAAACAAAAAGGATCTGAATCTCTGTTATTCCATAATATAATGAGAAGTTTGAATTTCAGAGAACCATAACAGTTGACATTAAAGAGATCAAAACCCCATTTTTACCAAAATTATTAATAATATCGTCAAGCTTATTTTACTTCTTTTCTTGCTAACGTACAGATCATCGTATTGAACATCTCACTGACTTGATCTGAAGATTCTTTGAAAGATGGTGGGAGAACTTGTAATATCTGCTTTCATCATGGGTTTCAGTAATATTAATGCATCCCATGCTACAATTTGCAAAACCTAGGAAAGATAGTTATTTGAGGGTCATAGCAATAGATTATAATTGATACCTGGTCAATAAATTTTAATCTGCATGGTGTTGCTGTCAAAAGGACTTATTAAAAGAGCTGACAATGAGAGTACTTGATTTATATCACAATTTATATTTATAAAAATAATTTTATCTTTGAAGAGTCATGTAGAACTACAATAGGATTTATATAAAATTAATGTTATTTATATTGGTTGAATTATGGAATAAGTTAAAGACTTAGTAGATGAATAAGTAATTTAACATAAATCAAAGTTAAGTTAAATATTTTTTTCAATTAGAAGCACATTATAAGGATCCTGCCATTTACAACAGTAAATGAACACCGTAGATGAACAGTGAATGAACAGTAGATGAACACTGTACTACCGGAAATAGGCCAGACACTGAAGGATACAATATCGTAGGGTCTCACCTATATGTGAAATAAAGGGGTCAGGAGCCTCGTAGAATAAGACTAGTTACCAAGCTCTGACAAGCAGAGAAATACTGTTGATCACAGGTTTGAAGTTTGCCGTTAGTTAGCAGATGAATAAACTCTGGATATCTGTAGTCACTCCAGATGTAATTATGGGAAATAATACTGTGTTGATGTTAAAATTTCCCAAAGTTGATCTTATTGTTCTCATCAAACACAGGCAACTCAGTGATGGATTTATTAGTAAACTTGGTTGTGGCAGCCATTTTATAAGTTGTACACATTTTAACGCTGCACTTTTTATAGTCAAGTAAATATAATTTTATTTGCCAAGTACATATTAATAAAGACAAGAAATACACTAATGTAGTTAATTTTGAAATAAAATATAGTATAAAGATCTAGTTCTTTAAAAATGAGTATTATATCAGCAGAATTCTAATGTCAAGTAAAAGTTCACATTGTGCTTTAGTTCCTTAAATGTGCGTTCAAAGAATTAAGAAATTTCAAAACATATAAGAACTATAGTGCCTAAAAGGAGAATCATAAAAATAACATGCACAAAGTTGCTTGCTGCAAAGTTCAAAATACAAGAGCTTATACTTATAACTGTACATAGAGTATAAGCTAACAGAACCTGTTTGGAGCACATTTATCTTTTTAAAAATTTTAAGTAAATGGAAAAATAAGATTCAGTTTTTCATAGAATATATTGTTCTTTATGTTGAGAAATATGCATACTCATAAGTTCTTGTAATTTTACTTTAATGGGAAAGAAACAGTACTTATCCAGCTAAAACTAAATGATGTTCCAAAATAATCACATGATCTTGTAAACATAACTTTGTCCTTCGTAACAAGGACTGTGGTTTTATTGAGGTGCTGCAAGAAATTTTACTTGCTTACATGATCCCACAAATAATTGTGTAACCTTCTGCCTTGAAGAAGAAAAGTATCTTTCAATCCATATGTCTAATACAGTATACAGAGTTTTAAAGTATGTATATACATATTATTTTCCAAAATGGAAATTTCAATAGTATGAAAATAGTTTGACGATTTAACATATAGGTGATAAACACATTGTACTAAACCTGCTACCCCTATAAGGACATTTACTTCTATGCTAAAATAATAATATTTCAGAAGTTTTGTCTCCCTCATGTTTTGCACATGAGAAGCTTTATTTCAAGCAAGCGATAGCTAGTGATACAAAAACATTTGAAGTCTAATTAAAAATGTTGCACTGAGGTTCATATGTTTATGAACATGCAAATTGAATAAAACACTAATATAACCTGATCATGTGGAAGTCAATTTTTAATACTATAACACTAGACATTTTGCTCTTTTGTGTAACATATCCAGAAATGTATTCCTACATTTGTTTACACACACAAAGTTCATACTTTTGAGTTTGAAGATGTCGAAGCATTAAAGAGAAAGTTCTGTGTTTTTTGTGACTGCATAAAATAAAGAAAATGATTACTGTTATTCTTAATCAGGACAGGGAATTTTGTACACATAAATGTAAGCAAAGGAAAGTTAACAGATACTCCTGAGGTAGAGGACCTTGGAACAGTAGTGGCTGAGATGATTCTGGCATTTCTTGCCATTCATATAGCTTAGATCCCCATTCTTCTATGTTTTACACAAGTGAAAACAAAGTTATGAACACATTCAGAAACACCACAGGCATGAAGGAGGGATGTATGTGTGAGGGTTAGCATGTGCATCTTTGTGTGTGTCTGTGTGTGCATGATTGAAACAAAATTTCAGAGAACAGTGTGCATCGTATGTACTCTAGTGGTTTGTATTTTATTATATGCCATTCTATTACATTGGAATATTTATTTCCCAGCTCATGTAATGGATTTCATGGTCCAGTAATGAGCTGCAAACAATACCTGGAAAAACACAGGCTAAGGTAATAGAAACATAAATATCATAATAACTAAATAAAAATGTCTTTCTGCTCCTACCACTGCAATATGGTACCACCTAAAACCAGAATGGCACTGTGTTAATTAAACCATTTTGCTTTGGTAAACTTGAAGCAAAACGGTTTTACCGTAATTTAGAGAAGAAGGATATTCATGCATCCAGGTTTATTTGACTTGTTACTATATAACTATACATAAGGCACATCATATTTGATAAAGCATGAGAAACTTTGGTAGCATACAAATTTTAAACTAACGACATTCTTTTGAGAAATTTGATAAATACTGTAAATTTATCTGGAACAATGTATATTCATGAATAACGCAGAAAATGATAAAATCATAAAATAAGACTTGGCTTTGAGATCTAAAATTATTAGGAAGCTATAACATGCTTCAGTAGATATAAAGTGAATAACCCTTAAAATAGTACATATGAATACTATCTGCCACATAACACACACACACACACACACACACACACACATATAAACTCTTTTGAGAAAAGAAATACTGAAGATAAAAATTTAAAGAGTAAGAGCATACTGGGTATCACTACCCTGAACCAGAATAAAATTCTGAATATGCTTTTTCTCAAAATTTCTCTGAATATACATTTTTTTGAGACTGGGTTTCTTTGAATTTTAAGGTTGGTCTTGAACTTATTATGTAGCCCATTGTGGCCTCTGACTTGTAGTAATTCTCCTGCCCCAGCCTCCTGAGTGCTGGATTTACAGGCATGCACCATTTGCCACTATGCCTGGCAAATTTTCTCATGGTTTTAACTCTGACAACCACATGACTATTTTACATTTTCAAAATTAAAAACAAAAGGACATGCAGTGTATGCAGGGTAAAGCAAATCAGTGTTCATATGAAGGTTCTTAAAAACCAGTAAGTTAGCATAATTATCAATATTAAGTCAGAAGATTATCTAGTTAAATTCTCGGTAATAATGTTAGATTGGATTTCAAAATAGCAAATGGAACACTTTTACCCCTAGAAATATGTATAGGAATTTCTTGCTTAATATCAATAATCTATTTTGAAAACTGTACCTTGCAAGCATGTTTTTAATAACATTAAATGGGGAAAAAATTATCATTAACTGTAGGCAAACTCCAAACCTGTAGGTAGCCAATTTCGTATAAAGTCACATACACAATAATGACTATAGAATGGTAACAACATATCTTGATAGGACCTAAAATGGTACACATTGCTTTGTGATCACCCAGTGTTTTTACTATTATTATGATACAGTTGATTGCGCGTAGTTACGTGCATTGTCCACATGCTGCATGAGAAGCTGTTTTTGATTGGATATAGTAAATAACAAAAAAATAAAATATCCAGATTCAGGTGGACACCCTGTACTAGCTTTTTTTCACTAAGCTAAAGGAGACCTGACATTTGAAGATGAGGGTGGAAGAGAACAGACACAGGGATGCGTTGACAAGAGCGCACAGCGATCCATACTGGTGACTGTGCACTGCTGCAGACTGCTGGCCAGGACAGCTCTGACGGATCCTCAGAGACGGTGTTCAAACTGAAGGAAGGCACATTTCCTTATTCTGTCAGAAATCGGTTCATATGGTTTAAAAAATCAGACAGATTTTTACATAAATTACCAATTGACTATAAACCAGGATGTCTCAAATAGTAGATCTACTGGCCATTCAGCTCCCTCGGGCTTCTGATGGCAGACTTAATGGTGACCGCAGACGTGGTGCTGTAAGTCCGGGAACCACCAGCCACCGTTTTCTTGCAGTTACCACAGTGCCAGGTCCTACAGCCCATCTGTCCCTTCTTGGTCTTTTCACTGAAGGAGCAGGTGTACGTGTAGTATGGGCTGATTTCAGTTTTCTTCACCATTTTCCAAAAGAAGGTGCCATGGTGGGGCCCATATTTACCAATGATTTTGACTTCTGTATGTGGGACCACATTGATGGCATCAAGGTCCCCAAGCCCAGAGAGGACAAAATCAGGCTATTTTTGACAAGAAAAATCTGAAAAAAATAATCATAACAAAAGAAAGGTCTGTCACCACGTTGAGACTTTTTTTCCCAACATCTAAAACCCATGAACTGCTTACATGCAGAGCTCTTCTAAAAATGTGTACAGGTGATGGTTATATTCTGTCAAGCTGGAGTGCAGGCAACCCTCTTCCGCCACAGAATGTTGTTCACAGCATTGTATTGAAACGGACCACGATGAGAAATGTGTAACTAATATTCCCATTTGACATCTCCACAAAGATCCACTGAGAAATGAAGCAGTAAGAGATGTACATATTCTCTGAGGTTATTAAAAGCCACGTTGCCTCCACTGGGTAGACATCAGCCAGGGAAATGTTCTGTGGGGCATTCTGACATTTTCTGACATTTCTTCTCACTGCAAAGATCTACAAGTAATTAATCCAATTGTACTGGACGCACCAATCCCAAATGATAACCTCGAAAGGCTACTAAAAAAATACCTTGAAGGAATGGTTGATTCCAAGCATGACAAAGAAAATAAACTAGGTGAACTTGTTCTGTTCAACTCAGAGAACAGATGCGGTCGGACTGAAGGGTTGATGTATGCTTTAACACATCAATAGTGAAACAGTGGAAGCATCAGAGGAGTAACTGGTGTGCTTAACTGAGGACGATACACTCATAATTTTTACTAAAGCAAATAAGGAATATTGGAAGGAGGGAAGATAGGAAAGGAAGAAAGAGGAAGGGAAGGAGGGAGGAAGACGAAAGGGAGGAGTGAGGGAGGGAGACACAAGGTAGAAAGAAACGGAAGAACTGGAGATGGCAGGTTAAAATGGGAGAAGGAAAAAGGGTCAGATCAACACACAGCATGCTTTTTTGATATCTTTCTTTGGTTGAGCACTGAATGGAAATTGCATATTTTAAGGGAGGCTTAACAGCTATATAGATCTGTGTTTAATATATTTTTTTTATTTTTTATAAACATTTTTGAAAAAGCCAAAAATTTTAAGCAATTTAAATATTTCTATAACAAATTAGTGCAATAAATGGTGACACATATTTTTAATATTGTATTATACAGCCACTAAAAATAATGACATAGAACTTTACGAAGGAACATGTAAAGGTGCCTGTAATGTACTATTTAGTGGAAAAAGAAAATGTCAAGGCAATGCAAAACTCTTTCTCATGCTTTTAATACACTAAAAACATTTTGTGACTGCAGATGTAAATATATTTGCTTTAAAAAACTATAAGTCAAGAGTCACGTATGATCTTACGACTAATAATGGTCACTCCTGGAATTAGAATTTTACAGCAACTGTGGGTGAGATAGTTTGAGAGTGAACCTTCACATTTCATTTAATATATTATTACGTATTTTAAAGTTTTCTTATTAGCATGCATCAATTTGGAATACATAAATGAGAAAGATGATAAGGTGATCACTTCTGTGTGCCAGTTAGATATTGCTTAATCCCAGCTCTCTCTCCCAAAGGTGTCAAGCTGCCAACAAGACTTGCCCCACAAATTACATGTGGAATAATCACATCTGCAGATGCCTGGCTCAGCAAGATTTTATTTTCTCCTCAAGTGCTGGAGATGGTAAGTAGAATCTTATTTTGCTCTGTACATGCATATGGCCTACACTTTTATTAGCATGTGTTTTGTGAATATTGTGCAATATTCAGAACATCATTGTTTGAAATGCATGGCTCTAAACCATACATTTCTTGTTTCGTGCTGGCATTAGTTTTAGCGTCTTCCTAAAGGAACATGCCTGTGTTTGTGCACATTCCCTTAATGAAAAGCATAAATAGGAAGTTGCTTTAAAACGCATTCATTTCATACCACACCCAGAATAACGTACGATACAGTGATGTTGTGTTTGTCTCAACTTAACAGATGGATTCCATGACATCTGCGGACCCAACAAGGAGCTGGATGAAGAGACCTGCCAGTGTGTATGCAGAGGGGGCCTTCGGCCTTCTAGCTGTGGACCCCACAAAGAAATAGACAGGAACTCATGCCAATGTGTTTGTAAAAACAAACTTTTCCCCAGCTCGTGCGGAGTCCACAGGGAATTTGATGAGAACACATGCCAGTGTGTATGCAAAAGAACCTGCCCAAGAAATCAGCCACTAAATCCTTTAAAATGTGCCTGCGAATGTACAGAAAGTCCACAGAAATGCTTGCTACAAGGAAAGAAATTCCAGTATCAGACATGCAGGTAAGGGACCTTGACAGTAGCGTTGGTTTCTGTTATTGGAAATACAATCTTCTCAACCAAAAGCAGTGTTCTTACTCACAGTTGCTTTTTAGAATGAGTCCAGTAAGTTTAGGAAGGGAAACTGGTGTGCTTTAACAAATGCTAAACTTTAAGATTGGATTTGCTCCCCAAAAAGCACAGTAGGAGTGTTGGGGACCAAAACAGACCCAAGTTCAAGATAAACTCCAAATCCTGTCCCAGAGGCTAAGGAATACTGTGCGATACAAATTAGAGGGCTTGCATATTATTTTCAAAATACATCCAGACAGTTCACACCTGCCCTAAACAGAAATACTTTCCAGTGTAATTTAGGATAAACTAAGCACAGGCATTTTAGTGTAAAATTTGTGGATAAATAACCACAATGATTCCATTTAACGTTAATAGGAAAATAAAATATTTATGCAAAGTGTTTAGTAGAGTCAGGGAAATAAATCAGTGTTATCAAGGTTTTTGGGGACGCGTTTTTTTAAGCCTTGGTTTTATTCATCAAGGAAAAAAATGAGGTTATTGAACTCAAAGACTTTCAGTGTTACTCCCTGAATTTATGTCTCTTTAATGTCAGAAAATCAGGTGAACTATATAAACTAGATCTGTGCGCTCTCTCTCTCTCTCTCTCTCTCTCTCTCTCTCTCTCTCTAAATATATATATATCTATATATATAGATATATATCATATATATCAGGTGAACTACTATGTAAACTAGATCTGTGCTATATATATATATATATATATATAGCTTAACCATGTTCTTTCAATATTGCTTGACCAGTTAAGCCTTCTTGCTTCTGTAACTTTAATATCTCCAGCTCTCTTTTTACTTTCCCTGGATTTATAAAAATTCCCAGTTTCTTATTTCATTAATGTCTGACTGTAACACTGAGCTGAGCGTACTCTAGCACCAAGGCCCGACTTCTCAGAACCACTCAGAATCTAAGGGAATGGCACTGGCTTTCACCTCCCTTTCACCTCCCACTTACTCAGCCAGCTGGAGTCTGGTGTTAGTTAGAAGCAAGCTTCAGGGAGCCCCTGAGTTGCCACTCGGAATAATGTTGTCTTCATGCAGTCTGCCCTTCCTACCAGCTTTTTCTGTACACTCTCCTCCTTTTTGTGTAGATTGTGTAGATTTCTCCTCCTTTTTGTGTAGATTGTTCTTGCCTGGTTGCTCATTTTCAGAACATTTGTTTTTAATCATTTTCACTGATTCTTTTCCACCACTCTCATTTTAAATATGAGTAGTATCTTTTTCAGCAGATAAAAACATATCTATCTATTCACAATGTAGCATTCCCAGCCATGTTCAGCATTACTTACTAAGGGAGAGTCTATCACTGTGTACTTTTAATTTAATTTATATTTCTGAAATTCTTTCTGCGTTAGCATTTTAGTTACTTATAAAGAGGCTGTAATGAATCTCATTGATTATTTTTCCTCCCTTATGTCTACAGATACCTTACAAAAATCCAGAGTACCTTATAGAAGTCCTATTTAGAATATTTGAGAAATAATTATCTTGCAAAATTTACTTGCATATTCCTACACCGGTTACCAAAAGTGTGCTTCAGAGGTCTACTTGCGAGCTGGACATGGTGGTACAGACCTGTAATCCCAGCACTTAGGAGGCTGAGACAGAAGGGTGTCCATGAGCTGAAGGCCAGCCTAGGCTCTATAGTAAATTGAAGGCCTGCCTGAACTACATAGAGAGATCCTGTTTCAAAAAAACCAAAATAAACACACACACACACACACACACACACACACACACACACACACACACCCAGAATGATGTAGATACTGTCTTACTAAACTTAATAAAACCATTTAATATATTCATTCTTTTGTGAATCTAGTACATAGTGAAAAACCTAAAATGTTTACATCTGTCTACAGACTCACCAGCCACCATACTTTTCTGTAGTTTCTCTTTCTTTCTTTCTTTCTTTCTTTCTTTCTTTCTTTCTTTCTTTCTTTCTTTCTTTCTCTTTCTTTCTTTCTTTCTTTCTTTCTTTCTTTCTTTCTTTTTGTTTCTTTCTTTCTTTTTTCTGCATTAGATATAAAATTCAGGACTTTGCACATACTAGGCAAGTGCTGTCCCATTGCACTACAAAACTAACCCTCACATAATTCATTTACTTATTTATTGATTTTTATTTTTAGTATATGTTTACATGTTACGTTTATCATAGTGGGTGGTAGAAATTATTTCTCTCATTGTATTTCTCCTAATGCCTTCATAAAGACTTTCAGTTCACTGCATCCTTAACATGTGTACTCTCTGTGTCTAGCCCCAGGTTTTCTGGTATCAAATATAACAAAAGAGAAAACTGGTATTTTGTTTTTCTCTGTTTTGTTTTAAATTTTTAATTTTTTATTTTAAAAACCAAACAAGAAATAACAATAAAAATGATACAGAATTTCAAAACAAAATAATAGGTAATTAACACTAGTTAATGTAATGCATATTGTTACCTTCAGAGTAGTTCAGATGACAAGATTTAGGTTTAAAAAATGATCAAGCAATGAAAGTAAAAACTGTACTTGTATCTTATTGTACTTATATCTTGTGTGTGTACATATACATGTGTGTATGTATACACATACACACATATACAAACACATATATACATATAATCTTTTCCTTTCTTTTCTCCATTTCCCTATCCCAGTTGTTGTTTTCTTATTTTGAAAATACAAATTTTTCTCATTTTTCTCTTGATACTTGTTGATATCGTGGAGGACAAAAGTCTTTTGTCTAATGCTTTGCTCAGAAGCTTCTATTGATCTTTCAGATGTTATCTCTTATAAATTAAGGAATACTTGTGGTCACATAATTATGACTTTGTATGCAACAAGATTTCTTTTAAACACTAGATACACTTACTTTTCTAGAGAGAAAGAGATGAAGTTCAGAACCAAATTTTTTTTGTGATGCACTTTTAATTTCCATCTCAAACCATCTTGCATTTTTTCCTGTGTCCCTGTTTCCCCTGTTAAGCCTATTCCTACTCCAGTAAGATACTCAAAGACAGTGCCAGCTTATGGGAGTAACGGGGTTGTGCCATGTTGGTAATTCATCCTCTTACTGCCCCTGGAAGTTGGAAGTCCGAATGGAAAGAGGGGATCTCCAAGATGAGCATTGTTCCCCTGCATCCTTTGCCCAAACCCATCTGTTTTACAGGAAGGGAGAGTAGAGAAGGGAGAGTCAGCAGCCATCCTGCAGCCAGCTGTCAAGTGGAACACAGGAGTGACGGTAGCGCTGCTCACTGAGGGCCCCAGTCCTGCCAGGATGGCTGGTTTTAATTGCTTGCAAGGCTGGCCCAGGCCTGTCCCAGACTCTCGTGAATTCTGCCATGCTTAAGTGATCACAGTAAATCAGCAGACCCTAAATGCTCACTTTCAAAATTTCTGTTTTATGTTACTTTCATCAGAAAGTGCAGAAAGCACTTCAAAAGAACTAATGGCTACAATATCCCATCTTTCCATTTGTTATATCAGCAAGCAAGGCATGTTTTTAAAGGCTGTTCCATTCCTCCACAATACTATAATTTTAAGCACAAACTTAAACATCTGTAAACCTGCAATTTTATGATAAATTGATTTTTTGCTAGTTTAAATTTAGGAAAAATTTCCCAAGTACATGAGGAGCATCATGAACTCACTCCTTGGTCTTTAACAGATGTGTTCCTCTTTGTTTTCCCAGTTGTTACAGAAGACCTTGTACAAATCGCCTGAGGCATTGTGAGCAGGGCCTTTCCTTCAGTGAAGAAGTCTGTCGCTGTGTCCCTTCGTACTGGAAAAGAACACATGTGAACTAAGATTGGACTGTTGTCCAGTTCATCATTTTTCTACCCTGAAAAAAACAAAAAACAAAAACAAACACTGTTACCACATTGGAACTGTCTGTGAACAGAGAGACCTTGTGGGACCACAGTAACAAAGATAAAATTCTGTTTTTTTTTTCTGAACCATGTGGATAATTCCTCAGAAATGGACTGAAGCTCAACTGTCAAAGGCCTCTTTTAAAGACTGGTCTTCTGCCAATGACCAAACAGCTGAGATTATGTGATTTTTTAAAAAAAAGAAAAAATAATGACTATATAATTTATTTCCACTAAAGATATTGTTTCTGCATTCATTTTTATAGCAATAACAATTGGTAAAGCTCACAGTGATCAATATTTTTATAACATGCAAATATGTTTAAAATAAAATGAAAATTGTATTATATACTGGTAAGTTCAGTCTATTACCATCTTCCATTTTAGGCAAAAACTGATACGAAACATTGATCTCCTCCCGCCTTTTTTCTTTTTCTTTAACCAGGTATCAGGTTTTGATGACTATGAAAAAGTAAAAGGAAGTTTAAGAAGGACAACAGTGTGCCGTATCACTTTGGTTAAATGTCCTCAGTATAGTTAATGATTATAAATGTTGTAGCACATGATACTTTCGAATTTACCACCCAGTGAAGCCGTGCAGAGCATCTTATAGACAGTCCACTCAGCATCCCCTCTGAGAGAAAGTTGTTCAGTGTGCTGGAAGCGTTCAGATTTTTCCTGGGTATAAAATTCTTCAGTCCGTATCAAAATGGCTTTAAAATATTTTCTCAAAAATAAATGTTTCCAAATAGGCAATTTCTGTTGCCTAGCTTTTTTGAAAGCTAAGGTCCTTCTACCTAATAATTCTAAAATAAACTCAAAATAATATTTAAATTTTCATATATTTTTAAAATGAAACATCTCAGCCATACAACCAAAGTGCACTGTGGTTGCCTTAGTGTTTGCAGTGCTAAGGATCTGGCTCAGGGCCTTACACATGCTGGGCAATACTTTACCATGCACTATACTCTTAACCTCAATGTTTAACTTTTTAAAAAGGCATCATACTAAAATACTACTCTATTAATAGATATTTTGCCTCTATGAGTAAGATCAAGTAAATGACTTGCTCGTTTCCAGAGAATTAATTGTACAATAGTGTGTGATAGGTACTGTATAAAAATAACTAGGCCTGAAAGAAGAAAATATTCAACCCAAGATATGTATAGATAATTTCTAGAAAGTGGCACATTAAATCTACCAGAAACATGTAATTAGTATAGAGTACTAATCTTCATAATAAATATAAACCCTTAATTTTTATAGAGGACTGCTCATCTATAAGCAATATAAATATTAGTACTGACATGTTTTACTATAAAATAATGTTTTTAAAATATATAATTAAAAGATAAGTGCCCTAAAAACATTTTCAGTATTTTCTGTACTGACTTTTAAAACAGGTTTGCCAGCAATCTTTACTGATGTACTCAGTACAAATATGAACAGCTACTTTAGGAAGTCACATTGTTTCTTGTATTAGAAAATAGTCTTCCAGAATCTTCTCATTATACATCTACACACTATCTTCCAATTTTTCAGTACAGATTAATCTGAAGTCTCTAAGCAGACAAAATATGCATTGTACATTCTATGTTCTTAGGTAAGGTTTGGGTAATTTTAAATCTGAATCAAAAGAGAAAGGGAGGAAGTAAACGAGAGCAGGTAGGTTTCTGTAAAATTCTTCAAAACATCAAGTTATAGGGTGATTGCAGAAGAGAAATTGGAATCAAAATAACCTCTTATCTGATGGAGAGGCATAGAAGGATCATTGTCTTTGAAACTCTCTTAAGGCTCAGTGCAGTAATTCTTCATCTTATCTACCAAAAAATGAAAGCAAACTTTATGTAATCTATTAATGTCAATCCTACAATCATTTTTACATTTGAATTCTATTAATAATTAAGTCAATATTGGAAAAATAATCTAAGTAAGCTTCCTGACACCATACAGAGAATTTTAGGAACAGATAGAATGACATACATGTTAGATTTAAAAACAGTCTAAAATACATTCCTCAAATGCATGGGCAAACCAAAAGAGAAAAAAAGAAAAAAAAAATCAATAGACCAAAAAAAAGCCTTAAGCCTGCTAGGAAAGTGACATTTAGGTTTGTTTCTGGAGTGCTAATAATCTTTATTGAAAATTAAGAATAGCATGGACAAGTACGGTATATTGCTAAAGATTCTTGAAAACAATTATACGTGGAACATAAAAATCACACATCCACACACTATAATGAATGAGATTTTTGTGTAGCCAGTTAAGATGCCTAGACATAAAGCAAAACAGTAGTTTGGAATATCAGCAAATGTGATTCAGCAAAAACCAAAATTATAGTGAAAATGTGCAAAAACTCTGCAAAGGAGTCCCAAGATACTGATACTATTAATCCAGTGGGTAAAGTTGAGAAAATACTGGAAGCTCACAACAAATGGTTAGTATCTCCAGAACTTGGAAAGTTTATAAACAGAATTTTATGTCCAGAAACCTAATACTGTATAGTCAGTTTAAAAGGCTAAAGGAAAAAATATGTTTTGCTAAGAAGTTATATAAGATTTGACATTTACTAACTGCCTGAGTGAAACAGATTCCATTATTAGAATTTTTAAAAATAACTTTTTCCCTCATACCCAAATAACTCAGAACAGAACCTTCAGTGGTGTAGATGTAAGACTGAGTTCTCCCAGAGTGCACTTTAAGGGAAGAAGCAAAGGTTATGAACTTACTTACAGACATGCGCCCTAGGCTTCCTCCACCGATGCCCCCACAGATGCCCTGCTGCGGAATCTATCTCACTCAGTGGGAGAGAGAAGAGACAGACATAGCAGGTGAGAGAGTTCATACTGCAGTGATTGCTTTAACATGTTACCAAAGCTTACAAAACTCCTTGCCTGTGTAAATTCCCAGGTTCCTCTGTCTAGGCAGTGCTGTAATGAGTAAAGGTCTCTTGGCTCATACTTGTTTATATTACTGTGTTGTCCCCAAGGTCTGAACTTTCCTTAAGAGGGTTTACAAAGGATACCTTTTGAGGTATCTGATTTTTATGTAGTAGATAAATTCTGAAAAGTTCTTTAAAATCCCATTATTTCATGCTAAAAAATACATATAGTATTCTCCAAGAACAATTTAAGAAGGTAAAGTGATACATGCAAAATAGTATAATTATGAATTTATCTCATCATCTGCTGGAATTTTTGCTATCCTGCATATTTTTTAAAGTGGGAAGTAACTATATGTGGACAAATAGAAATGTAAACAAAAAAACTCACTGCTTAAAGAGTGTACACTGGTGCATCCACTGTGGAACTCAGTATGGAGATTCCTCAGAACACTAGGATTAGAAGCCCCTTTTGATCCAGCAGAGAGTACCCTGTTTGGTGTCTTCCCAAAAGAACTAAAAACATCATACCATAATGATATATGAATACCCATGTTTATAGCAGCACAGTTTGTAACAGCCACATCTTGGAAACAGTTCAAATGCCCATCACTAATGAAGAAAAAAGAAGATGTGGATTTCTTAATACAATGGAGCACTACTCAGCCACAAGAAAGGATAATCTTGAGACATTTCTAGGTAAATGGATGTTCCTTGAGGCCATACTCTTAAGTGAAATAAATCAGATGTGTAAATATTGCTTTGTCTCTCTTGTGTGAGAAACTGAAGTGTAAATAGGAACCAAAACGTATAAAACATAATGGGACATAGAAAGAAATTGTCCACATGGGAAGGGGAGCAAGGGAAGACAGTGGGGAAAAGGAAGGAAGAGAGAAGAAAAACATGAAACAGGATAAAATGGAAATAAAGGAGGGGGAAGTGGGTTGTAGGAAGGGGAAAGAAATGGGGAAAAAAGAGAAATTAAGTTATATCGTGTACAGGCACTAATTCCCTATCATGAATGTGATCACATGTATATCTAAGTTGTACCAATAAACAGTTTTAAAAAGCATGTTGTATAGGATGATCTAGTCTAAATGAGTACTGAATTGGAAATCATAAACCAAGTTCTTAGTCTTGACTTTTCTTCTATGTCCCTGAGGAATTCACCCATCTCCCTGAATCTCAGCATACTAATTTGTGAAACAAAGGAGTTAAAATTTAAATTGTACATGAATCTTAGCTCTGAAGTTCGAGTTTGAACTAAATGGAGAGAAATTCAATCCAGTGTATTTTATAGAAGTCCAGGATGTATCATTTTGAGATTGGTGACCTCATTAACAGGAACTATTTTCTATTTTAAAAAGTATCATACAAGAAGTTATAAATGAAAAACCCTTCTCCCTTATACTGTCATTCTGTTCTACTTCTTAAATCTTAACAAATGCAAATAGCTCAAAGTATTGTTCTTCCTAAATTTTTTTTTTATTACCAAAGATGGTCACATATGGACACTGAAGAGAAAATTTTAAACATCTTGAAAAAGGAAATGCACAGCAAACATAAGATTTCTTCTGCAATTCTTCCCAACCTCAACAGATGGACATATACTGTGCTTAATGCAGGAAAGGGCTTTGAAGCAGAAATTGATTTCTGCTTGTTGTTACCATCTGGGGTGCTGATGGGAGGTCTGAGAAAGTATTGAGCCTACATTACCAGTATCTGCCACCTACAATTTTAGAAGCATAGATGTCACAACACTCAGATGTGGCTGCAGGTGAGGGCTGATTATACTACAGGCTTGAGCCAGGGCTGTCCATACAACCCATAGCTATTTTGATTTAATAGAAATAACTTTGAGACATCAATAGTTCAAAGCTTCTTCAACATCTACTGAGAAATAAGTGATTTGTGTATAAAGAGTTCTAAATTACCTTAAACACAAATACTTAATTTTAGAGATGTAATTTAGTAAATAATTTTGAAAGGAATTTTTTTTCAGATATTCACTCACTATGACATTAAAACAATTAGCTTGCTGTTAAGTGGAATTTAATATGGAATTTAATTTTTTATCATTTGAAAACAGCCGTACATCTTAGTCTTCTTAGAAAATTAATCTTGCTTATGGTCAGATTTGTATGTGTAGGTTCAGATCAGTTTCTTTATTGACAATATTATCACACCCATAATATATAACATTAATTTAATGTATAAAGAACGTCTTTTCCTTGGAATAAGTTGTGTATCTTCACCATTGGAATCTCACAGAGCATTTCCCCACATATAACAAATGGATCCTCTAGAACACCTTTTTCGTCACACATACTTCCAACCCCAAACCCCCCATAGCACCGTTTTTATCTCTGTGTCCTGTTCATCTTCCTTTCCTTTCTCCACAATATACTGAGAAAGCCACTGCTGAATGACATGCTAACCCAGAAAGAGAAAACACCAGTAACCAAATGGGACTTTAGTGTCCAAGATTAAACATTTCCATCTTCCTGAGTTTACCCTAGGCATGGACTGTCTGGCAGATGTCCTCTTTAGATAGCATTTCCTAATTGTGATGATGCTTTTGAGGTGTGTGATCCTTACAGCACAGAGTAAAGGATCATGGACTTGATATCATTTTGCTAGCAAAAGGCAAGAAAGAAGAAAAGAGGAGAGAAATTTTTTAAAAAGGAAAGGATGAGAAGCAAAGAGCAAGAAAAGGCAGTAAAAAAAATTTTAAGAAAAAAAATGAAGACTATGAGCTCTTGGAACAAGGATTTTTAAAAGTATGGAAAACAGAAACATTCCTGCAATCTATGAACAAGAAAGAACAGAGGGGTTTCCACTAAGTGAACCAGATAAATACCATCATAGTTAGGTGAAAAAATCCATGGTAAAAGTACAAATTTAAGCATGGAAAGACTTGACATGAAATAATTTCAGTCTTGTGCACTGGGGCACTCTGAATGCCACTTCATTCGTGATCAGCGAATTGCTTTTGAGAAAGTCTTGGGAAAACAAAAACTTTCCTCATCTTTGCATTTACAAAAGATGCTTTTACATGAAATCTCAGATCATATGAAAAGTGCACTGATTTTTAACAAGTTGCTTCTTTGTCTTTGGCCTGAGATGACCACAAGCTTGCTTGACTGTCATGTCTGGGAGGACAATTGTGACTCACATTCGCTTTACATGGCAAACAGGAAGGAGAAGTTCTGTCTGGACATGTGAGGCTGTATTGTCTCATGTTGCATGAATCTAGAACTTCAGTAAGTTGAAGAGATACGGAGGTTACAGAGTTCATTTGGAAACAATCCATTCTCTTCTCTGCCTCTGGGATAATTTTAGAAATTTGGATTAAAGCGAGAGGAGGTTCTCAGTAATTGTAGAGATCGATTTCTCAGTTTAACAAGTAATTTTTTTGTAGCATCCAACTGCTAAAGATTTGTCTCAAACACTTACCAGTCCAAATATTTAAATACAGGATGACCAAAAACCACACATCTATTATCTTTATAAAATAATGTAACAAATATAAAAAATGACAATTGTATCAGTTTTAGTCTGTGCAAGGATTTGCTGGTTGAAATGACACCTTCCCTAGTGACACTTAGGATAGTCAGGACCTAAACAAATGCATTGCCTGAGTAACACTTGGGGTAAACTGTTAAGTTTAAACCCACACATGCAGTGACCAATAGAGCCTCACCTGAAAACACAGGATAAATGATCTTTAGTCATTTTATTTTTGTTCCTACAAAGAGTATGTGTTTCACAAAGTCCTGATCCGACCAGAGCTGCCTTGCTTTTGTCTGATTTATGTTAAGATGATGGAAGAAAAGATTTTATTTTATATTAAAAAATAAAACCTTTTGATAATACCTTTTTGTTCAAATTATTTTTAAAATACAATGTTTGTCTTGTTGAATTACTTTATAATCGCTTCTTCTCTGCCAAGTCCATCATCTCCCACAGGAGTATATGTGCCAGCAATTAGGCCAAAATCCTGTAGGCATGAAACCACCACCATGACCATCAACTGTCCCAAGGAAACCAACAGGTTCCTGACAAGCAAGGCCACTGTGCTGTCTTTAAGAGAGCGCTCTTACACCCTGTTGTAGTCAGGGGTTGTGAGGAGAAAGTTAGAATCAGGACACAGAATTTGTACTATTATTTTATGATGGTCACCCAGAGTTAACACAAGAAAGTATAGGAAATCTATCCACAACACTAAAGACATAGGATAATCAGTCAAGGCCTGGATCCCACAGCAATAACCCGCATGAGTCCAGATGAAAACCTAGGACCCATGACAGTGCCTCCCATGAGTCCAACTGGAGGTCTAGAGCCCATGAGAAGGACTCATGGCAGTCTGTTTTATGGATCCGTGCTGGAAAAGCCCAGAGGTCAGCAGCAGAAGTTAGAAAGTCTATGCCAGTGGAGTAAAAGAGCTGTCCTGGTAGGTTGAGGGTTCTACACTGGAGCCAAGAAGTCACGCTCAGCATAAAGACCAAGGCTGTCCTGAAAAGTACCCCAGCCATCCTCAGCAACACAGTTGCCCTGAGCTCAACATTAAGCGCAGCTCGAGTACATTCCAGAAAGCCAGCATGAGGAGTTTGCCCTGGAGATTAAGCAGCACACATCTTCCTCTCTAGAGCCAGGAAGCAATGCTTGATGTAAGGACCAGCGCTCCCCCAAAGTAAATCACAGACACTCTAACCAACAAGGCCCCGAGCTCCTCTGATGACAGTGGTTGAACTCACACTGGGGAAGCTAGTCCTGATGAGCTCCTCCAGGAGAACCAGTGGCTCAAACAGCAACACATAGGAGAACCCACAACACCTCGCTCTTCTTCTTCAAGTCTATTTATGCTGGCAACTTTCCTCAGGTGGAACATCTACACTCATCACCATGCTGATTTAATTCACGTATTAAGTTGACCATCAGGTTTTAATCCATAACACATTCCATGCAGGATATACAGAATGCCTCAGCTGTGCTACTTGGAACAGAGAAAGTAAGTGAGAATCTGTAGGTGAGAATTCAGGTTTAAAAAAATATATACTCATTTTAAAACTTTTGACAAAAGCACAAACACAACCCCATGTGAGCTGGGCTAAATTATCTTGTGAATGATAGGATTTATTATTCTGTCTCCTTCAGGGTTGAGGCATTATTATTAGACAAAACTCATGTGCTTTAATACTCTCTTGTGAAGAGTTGTTTGACCAAAGACTTCAAATCTGCATACAGACAGACATCCCCTCATCTAGCTGTTTCTCAGTTGGTCCAAAGGCTGGTATAATAAACTCATCTCATTTTCAAACATACTTTATTTCTTTCTAGTAAAGTTGCTTTAACAAAATATCCTGGGGTCATGATTAAACAGCTAAAAATTACTTTCTTATAGTCATGGTGGCTGGAAGTATCAGATTCAATTGTCATCTGGTTCTTTCCTCATAAGGACACTTTTCCTGGCTTGCTTATGTTCAGTTTCTCTCTTCTCACAGGTCTTTTCTGTTTTTGGAAAGACAGCAATCTCTGGTGCCTGTTCCTCTTCTTAGAATACCATTACTGTTGGATAAGCCCTTCATCCTTATGACTTTCATTAGCTCTGAAGGTCTTATCTCAAGATACATCAGAGGTTATGACTTCAGCAGATGGGATTTGGAGTATCAAACTTGGTCATGAAACCCCTCTTTTACATGCAGGTTTTTAGTTAGCAAGAGAAAGGCAAATAAGAACCAAACATTTTGAGGCCACAGAATATATTCTCAAGCAGATCATAGTACCTGAATTTTGTGGAATACTGAAATAAGAGAAAAGAAAACAAGAATTTTATTATTTGGGTATCTGTAGAGAGAATAATTCACCGACCTTTAAATTATACTAGTCATTTCACCTGAGAGACCTTGTGGAAAAACAACTTTGCTGAGCTGGAGGTAAAACTGATAAGCCACCGTGTGAATAAATTGGATTCCGTACCCGATTTGGAATTAAATTTGCCTACCTGTATAGTGTGTACATCAAGATGTCTCAGATTGTAATGAGATTATGTGAAAGTCTAAACAATCCCCTAATGCTTTCATACATTTCCAGTACAATTATTAAATTAGTTCAAGGGACTCTGGAGATGATTTTCTAAGCCAAAAATCAAATGACTCCATCCAGCATTAGGCTTCTACAGGAAATTAAAAAATCAAAACCACAACTGTTGATTTTACAGAACACTCCCTTAGTTCCTTGGTTGTTGGACACAAAATTGGCAAATACGTTAAATTTAAAAAAGGTCCTTGTTCATAATAAAAACCTATGTAAGTAATTTTCATAATCTTTGGCAGTTTCACACATTAGATCCTCTTTCCAACCAGAATTAAAGCATCTAGAAATTCAGCCTCATTTACAAATTGCAACAGAAATGTTCTGAGTAGCACTAAATTTGAGAAAGTGTTAGGATTCAATCAAGTATCAAATTTCAGAAGATGAATATCTGAATTTATCATCACAGTGATTATATAAAAATGTTGGTATGCATTTTGGAATTCAATCATACTTTTTGTCAAATTAGGTCACAAAAATTGGGCTTTAAATACATCAATTTCAGGTCTCTTTACTTTTTAATATGTTAAAAAAAATCACAGAGAAACTGGAAACTAGCTATGAAAGATCAAGTTAAATATTTGAAGAATGGGTTATTTTGACTCCATAAAAATGTTCTTTTTAAAAAGGAAAAGGAAATATGAATATTTTAAAAGCGTCTGAATATTAGTGATAGTAAATTAAACTTTGTATTCAAATACTTGAACTTTATATTCATTAATTTCTCACATAGATTTGGCATTAATTTCTTTCATTTTAAATAAAATATACTTTACTTCTTAACCATAGAGATTCAGTTTAAATGAAGTCTTTAAATATCATCTCTGAGCACTGGCCATGGTGGTGCATGCCTGTAACCCCAGCACTTGGAAGCTGAGACAGGAGAGGTCGAAGCAGGAGGATTGTTAGGAGTTTGATATCAGCCTGGACCACAAAGTGAGCTCAAGGCCAGCCTAAACTGCATAGTGAGAATTTGTCTCAAAAAAAAAAAAAAAAAAGACAAAACAAACAAACAAACACAACAACAAAAACAACAATCAACTTGAGAAAATTTTGATTGAAGTTATAAAACCAATGTGATCTGGGAAATTACACTGAACAGTGCATAATTCTTCTGTATTGCAAAATGAACAAAGAAACAAAACTAGATTTCTAATATGTTATTTGCTCATATGGCTAGATGTGTCTATTATGCCAATATTAGAAAACAAAGTACAGGTTGGAAATAGCTATCTTGGGAATTGTCATCCATTTTGAGACTATTTGAGCTTACTTTTTGTCATTTCTAATCTCAAAGGAAAATACATTTATATAAGCCTACTGAAACCCAGTGTAACTTTTCCAAAAAATGAAAAATGGAAGGCTCAGTTGATGTGCTTCAAAGCATAGTTTGTTGAAAATGTTTAAAGATTAGAATATAGAATTTTAGGAGTCTGGAGGAGGAGTGGTAATAATTTAAAACTAAAACTATAAAAATCTCCAAGCTACATAGGTGGAAGAGGAGTCTAGTTAAAAATATAGACTATGTTCTACGTATTGCAAACCCCAGAAGCCCCGTAATACTATTAGCAGAATTCAACTTTAAGATGATCCTTTTACCTTAGTATCATGTTATCATATTCATTAGTAATGACTCACTCTGCACATATTGGAAAAATGAATTGGCTTTGAGATAAATCACTTGCCACTATGAATTCTGATTAGATAATCATGAAAGCTAACAAAGTACATTTCAAAGGTTGAAGGTGACCAGCTTACTCACAGACGTAAGCAACCTTATCATTTTAGAAAGTTACCTACATTCACTATTGGTAGTATTGTATGATATTTTAAAATAAATCACAATTAAACATATTATTCTGTTAATATAAAATGTGAAAATGAATGAACTGGCCAAAATCTGGTGCTCTAATGCACACTTATTTGGTGTGGTTGAAAAAGCACAGTTTGAATACTGACTCTCCTCCATATCTTTATGATGACTTCACGTCTCTGAAACTCAATTCCTTAGTCCATACTGAGATCAATGTTTACAGAGACTCAATGAAACAGTATATATGCAGGCCACATACAAGATTTTGTATGTAAATGATGCTTAAATAATTTTCTTTACTATTGCATTTATTGTGCATGTATATGTTGATATTTCAGCTATTATTTATAAGTAGCTATGAGGGAATAACCTATTTATTTTTCTATTTGTTAACTTCTTTGCAGAAACATTGATCTGATTAGTCAAATTCCGTAGGCCCTCTGCTTTTAGAATCAGTCCAGGCATACTTTTCATAGGTACAATTCGGGAGGGAGAAGCAAGGAAGAAGACAAAAATTCTAGATTTTGGGAGCAAGTCATATTTTGCAATTTAAAAGATATGTCTATAAAAGAATATGAAGAATTCATTTAAAAATATAGATCACATGCCTTTCTAGGTTCTGGAAATTCATAGACTGATGATCACCTTACAGTGCTCCTTGTTTCTTAAACAGAGTACCATTTACAAGATAGGAGCACCATCCTGATGAAAAACTACATTTCCCAGCAGGCCCCGAAGTGGGTATGATTACACTCTACAAAGTGTGGTCCACAAAGGGTGATGCACATGGGAGCTCAAACATGATCTTGACATTTTTTAATGAGAGTTGGTTTAGTTGACTCTTAACACAGTTGAAATGCTTCCTGCAGCATAAGGAGTTGTAAAGTGACCATGAAGATGTAAAACATGCTGGAATGAAAACAAATTCAAACAAACAATTCCTTAAGTTTTAAACTAAAGAATGTACAAGGTCTATTAGTTACTGTATCTACTGTCTCTTTTTCAAAAGTAATAATTTTGTAGAATATGCATACTTGCAGTATAAAAATTCACGTATGTGTATGTGTATGTGTGTGAAAATTAAAGTGACCTGTAATTATTCTATCCAAACATAATAATTGTATGCAAAAATGAGATGATATGACTTATAGATTTGTTTCTTACATTTATTTGGAGCTTAATTTTTATGTATATAATTTTATAATGTTTCAATTCTGTATAATATATATTATAACTGAACAAAAGTTTCAGGGTTCCCTTATGTTTGAGCCTTTATTCAATTTCTTATAATTTTTAACCTTGATATAATAATCATCTGTTTAAATATTTTGATCCGGAATCATATATCCTTAGACTCTTTCATATTTGTTGAATCTATGGTTAGAAAGTATTAATCTTTTCTAATTCTTGACACATAGTTCTAATACTGCACTCTAGAAAGTTGGTGATATTTTGTACCTTCATTCCATTTGAGAGTGCTTTACCACTTGCCCGGTATCTTTTACAGTCTTCACTAATTAAAAGATACCTAAATTGTTTTAATTTAAAATTCTTTTGATCACTAGTAAGACTGAAGATGCCTCTAAGCCCTGACAAACCATTTATCTGTGATAAACCTATTTAATGACTCTGTCAATGTTTATTGGATTTTTTACTTATCAAATTATCATAACCTTTTTGTTTTCAGTCCTGGGGACTGAACTCAGGGCTTTTGCATGGAGTTACCTTCTTAGTCCTTTTTGCTTGTTTTGTTTTGCTTTTTGTTCTTTTGAGACAGGGTCTCCCTAAGTCACTAGGTTGCCAGACTGCAGACTCACAATCTCAAGCATCAGCTTCATGTTGCACTGGGATTCCAGGCCTGCAGCTCCATGCCCAGCTAAACCTTTCAGTGTAACATTACTTAAATTTCTATTTTTCACTTGTTCACACTCTTTCTTTGTTTCTTATTTGGCTGACTTTATAGTTTATTTTTTTTTATGCGCATAAATTTAAATTATTTATGCAATGACACTATTGTTTGAATCTTATTTTTTCATTGCATATATGCCTAGTCAATTTCCTTTTAAAAATAAGTATTATTGTTTCCTCACACCAAAGGCAATAGTCACATGATACCTCTGAGTTATATAAATGATGAAGATGATCACCATTAGTCACTGAAAACCACCCACAGGACACCAGAAGCTTGAAGGTGAGCTAAGAAACTAAGTGCAGTGTCTGCTCGCATGGGAGGACATGCTGTACATGACAAAACCTTCATTTCCAGACACGAAGGGCTCTTGATTTGCCAGGCAGGCAAGGGGAGATGCTCCATTGGGCTGTAACATCAGTGATAACAGTCTTTGATCCAAAGGAGGGAATTTCCTAGGGTGGTAGAATATCTATTGTACCAAAATAAAACTATTCAGTGAAGAAAATAACCTACAAATCATAAGTATTCCACAGCATCAATGATATAAATCATTGAATGTTCAATCTTAAAAAAAGTGTATTATGAAACAACTAATGGTTCTTTAATTATAGCATTTACAATATTAAAAACCAACAGAAACTTACTTTAGCATGGGATGTGATATATTTGCCCAAATGATTTTGTCAATTTTCCTACTGATTGTGTGGTACAAGGTATATATTCTCATTTCATGTATCTTTTACTGCACATCATTTTTTGTATTATGTCCTTCATAATTCATATCCTTTTTCTCTATTAAAATTATTTCATCAGTATCATCACATTTTAGCTTTAAATCTTTTCACTTTTGCATAGAAACAGCAAATGTTCCACTCTTACTACTATCCTGGGCCTTATTTTAATAGGTGCATCACTCCACATCTTCTTTACCTGATATTTTCTGAGAATTTTAACATCTAAATGATGTGTAAGTGTGGTGAAACAGGAGAATACTATTCTAGTCACTTTGAAATTAGCACCAGTACAGAACAGGGCAGCTGGCTAATTTCCCTGGTGATCTCTCAAGCCAGCTGTCACTCTGCAGAATTATACTGCAACTTTCTATTTTATTTAGGTCTGCCTGACTGCTTTATTTTAGAAGGCACAAATCTGCTACCCTACCAGCTTTTTTCTAATGTATTTCAACCCTGTAATTTTTATAAGTTCCTCCAGATGCTGTCTGTAATCAGTCTACCATCAGCTTTTAGTGGCCTTCATAAGAAATGTAACATAAAGTTGAAGAAGTGAGGACTTTAAGCCAGCCAGGTGTCACTTCACCCCAAGTCCCAGCGCCTCCTAAGATTAGGTTTATATCACGCTAATGAAACTATGAGCCAGAATAAATCTCTCCCCCCCTCTAATTGTGGGTGTCAGGTACCTTGTCCCAGGAACAGAAAAGTGATTAATACTCATCATCAGCACACAACATTAATTATTATGTTTTCAACAGTTTTATTGGTTACAAGGAATATGTCTTTGTTCATTAGAGCCAGTGCCTTTAACCCAACCTGGAATGAAAGTGTTTTACACAATTTCTCCTTTATCCTACTCATTCTTTTTTTTTTTTTTTGCCTCAAAAATCTAAATTTCAGATGGTAATAGCTCCACTCTCTTCCAATTTAGCTTAAAGTTGCCTTTTTATTATTAATTTTCCTTGATTCATTTGCAGAGGCTTTTTGAAAACAATATATAGGTTTTGTCTTATAAAGAGGTTGACTCATTCATTTTTAGCTTAATTTCTGTATAACTGATTTTATTTTCAAATCATTATATATTTCATCTTTATCTTTTGGTATAATCAAAAAATCCATTTCCACATATCCTTCTTATTTATTGATAATTTCTCTTTCTATCCTCTTTTGTAAACATTCTACTATTATTTCAAAGTATAATGAAAAATCATTTTCTTAAATAAAAACCGCATTCCTCCTAAACACTTCAATTAGATGATAAAATTATAATAAATTTATTTCAATCTTTTCTTGCCATTTAAAGGTTTTATTTTTATTTTTATTGATATATAATAATAATTACATATATTAGAGATTGCAGTGTGATATTTTGATGTACCATATTGTGTAATGATTAAACCAAATAGTATTTACCATACATATCACTTCAAATATTTGTCATTTCTTTGTGGGAAGAGGGTGGAAACTCCTCTTTTCTAGTTATTTTGAAATATACTATACAATATTGTTAGCTAGAGTCACCCAATGATACAATAGAACACCAGAATTTATTTCTCTTATATAAATTCATTATTGGCTACATTATTCTTTACTGTACTTCTATAAGATAAGCTTTTCTGGATTTCACATATAAAGGAAATCGTGTGGCATTTTTCTTTCTAATTCTGTCTTATTTTGTTTACCATAATATTCTCTAGGTTCATTCACATTGCCACAAGTGACAGGATCTTACTCTTTTACTTTATTTTGCTTTGCCTTCTACTATAATAGAAGTGAACTTTTTTCATTTTGTCTTACTAATGTTGTTTGCTAAGATGATTTCATAGTAGCATACACAGAGTCCTCCAAAAAACTGTATACACACCCTTCAGTAGTTCACCCTACTAACCAATGTCTACAAGGTAACGGCCACCACCCTGAGCTACAGACCAATCTCCCTAATGAACACAGATGCAAAAATCCTCAACAAAATATTGGCAAATAGGATACAGCAAATCACCAAGAAGATTATACACCATGACCAAGTGGGATTCATCCCAGGCATGCAGGGATAGTTCAACATATGTAAATCAATAAATGTAATTCACCATATCAATAAAGCCAAATGTAAGAATCACATGATCATTTCTATACATGCAGAAAAAGCCTTTGATAAAGTCCAACATTCATTCATGATAAGAACTTTACAGAAAATTGGAATAGATAGTCTTTACCTCAATATAATAAAGGTCATCTACAAAAAACCAACAGCCAGTATCATACTAAGTGGCCAAAAATTGAAAGCCTTTACTTTAAAATCAGGCACAAGACAAGGATGTCCTTTATCACCACTCCTATTTAATATAGTACTGGAAGTACTAGCCAGAGCATTTAGACAAGAGAAAAAAATAACAGGGGTAAAGATAGGAAAAGAAGAAGTTAAATTATCATTGTTTGCAGATGACATGGTACTCTACATAAAAGACCCTCTAAACTCCATTGAAAGACTCTTAGATATAATAAATAAATTCAGTAATGTAGCTGGATACAAAAATCAATACTCAGAAATCAATAGCATTCCGATACACTAACAACAAAAGCACAGAGAGAGAAATAAGGGAAGCCACACTCTTCACACTTTGAACCAAAAAAATGAAATATTTAGGAATAACTCTCATGAGAGAAGTGAAAGACCTATACAGGGAAAATTATACACGGAAAAAAGAAATTGAAGATGATCTCATAAAATAGGAAGACATCCCTTGCTCATGGATAGGAAGAACAAACATTGTTAAAATGGCCATTCTCCCAAAACTGTTATACAGATTCAATGCAATCCCAATAGAAATACCATCAACATACCTTATAGATCTAGAGAAATCACTCCTAAAATTCATCTGGAACCAGAAGAGACCTAGAATAGCAAGGACAGTTCTAAGCAGCAAAGGCAAGGCAGGAGGCATCACAATCCCTGACTTGAAGTTACACTACAAAGCAACCGTAGTAAAATCAACATAGTACTGGAATCAAAACAGAGCCAAAGATCAATGGAATAGATTAGAAGATAGAAACACACTCAACCACCTTATCTTTGATAAAGGAGCCAAGAAGGTTCACTGGAAGAACGACAATCTCTTTAATAAATGGTTTGGAAAAACTAGCTCTCCATTTGCCGAAGACTAAAACTAGACCCAAGCCTATCACCATGTACTAAATTAAAATCTAAATGGATCAAAGATCTAAATATTAAAACAGAAACACTAAATCTATTGGAATACAAATTTGGTAGAAACCTTGAAGACATAGGGTTAGGTAGAGAATTCATGAACAGGACTCAAACTGCACGGGAAATACTTCCCAGAATCAATAACTGGGACCACCTCTTATTAAAAAGTTTCTGCAACATAGTGAAAAGAAAACCCACAAACTGGGAAAAGATCTTAGTGAACTCCCCCTCAGACAAGGGACTTTTGTCTAAAACATATAGAGAATTAAAAAAACTCAGAGATCCCCAAAATTCAAAGATCCAATCCAAAAATGGGCGAGATGAATACACACTTCTCAGATGAAGAAATACAAACGGCAAATAAATACATGAAAAAAATGTTCATCATCATTGGTCATTAGGGAAATGCAAATTAAAACCACACTGAAGTTCCGTCTCAATCCTGAAAGAATGGCCAGGATCAAGAAAACCACCAAAAACAAATGCTGGAGAGGCTATGGGGAAAAATGAACTCTCTTATACTGTTGGTGGGAGTGTAGACTGGTACAACCTTTGTGGAGGTCAGTCTGGAGATTTCTCAAAAAGCTGGGATTGGAAGTCCCATTTGTTCCAGCTATTCCACTTCTAGGCATATTCCCAGAAGAACTGAAAGCATCATATCACAGTGATATATGAGCACCTATGTTTATAGCAGCAGAATTTGTAATTGCCAGATGTCCATCAACTGAGGAATAGATAAAAAAGTTGTGGTATTTCTATACAATGGAGTACTACTCAGCTATAAAGAAGGATCCCATTGAGATATTTATCAATAAATGGATGCAGCTTGAACCCATACTCATAAGTGAAATAAATCAATCTCACATGTGTGAATACCGAATAGTTTCCCTACTGTAGGAAATGATTCAAATATATAAAAGTATGTGGTAATCATGATTCCCCATTATGTGGTCTTGAAGCCTTATAAAGTTTTCACTTATTAATTGGAATGGCTTTATTCTGGGCTGCTTGATATTATTGCCTGTGATGAAATGAACAGCTATTTTGAAAAAAAAAAAGACATCATAATAGCTAGTGCTGATTTAATATCATCTTATTTTGAAGCTCCACCAAACTATGGCTCTTCTGTCTCCATTGGTTTTATCATGTTGTATCTTGCTGGATTTTATTGTATGTGATAGTATAAACAAAAATTGTTATAGGCAAAGATATAATATAGAAACCATTGTTCATTTTCTGTTAGCTGGTTCTAAATACCCTACAATGCTTTCATCCACTTGAATGATTTTACACTGTCTTGATATGTTTGATGCTATAGTATATGAAGTTATATTCAAATATTTCGAGAAAAAAACACTATGGTAACTACTATTAAGTCGGGTTATTTGGTGGTGAAGCACTAGGTTGCTGAAACTGTCATGCTTTGAACTGTATTGTTATGTTGTTATGTCCTCTTTTATCTCAATCTCTCCCTTATTCATTAAAAAATTAATTATTTATTATTATTTTTTTAATTAAGGGGAAAAATAAAAAAAATTAGCAGGATATATTAAAGAAACTTTTCTGATTTCCTATTAACTTGTTTTGAAGTCCTGTAATACTCCCACTATCTTGTTTTGACTGACTAGACTCTGTTCCGTTCTGTATGATAGCATCAAGTTTGAGGGTATAGGCAACTACTTTGAATGCAATAAGATTCACTGTGATGCCCATTCTGGTTTGACTATTATCCTCTTTTGAAGTCCTGTAATGTTTCCAATGTTTAGGTTTTATTGGTCTTGTTCTCTACTGTTTTGTTCAACTTTATAATACCTAATGAGATAGACAGTTCTTCTTAAGGAAGCAAGAGGCATTATGGTAACCACTGTGAATAACCTTGTTCTCTGTTTTTACATCATGTGCTATTCTTCCTTGGTTTTGACTGACAGCTTTGTTTTGCCATATTTGACTTTATTCTCTTCCAAAAAAAGTAATAACTATGGGAGTAATATAACCCAAAATGTATAAATTTTGTTGTAATAAAGAGAGGAAAAAAGGATATAATTGCAAGTGTGTTTAGGGGTGTTAAATAGATGACCATATTAATGATTTTGATTGGATTATTGAACACAACTGGTTTGCAGTCTCACTGTTTGAATGCCCACTTTGTATGCTTTGATCCTGTGACTTGAACAACTATCTCTAAGATGATAATGTATAATCTCTTAACTGGTGATTTCTTACTTTTTTTTTTGTAGTTCTGTATTACTTGTACCCTTACACTGTTTTGTTTTTTCTCTTTTTCCTTTTAAATAAAATTTTTTAAAAAAAGAACTTCACAGTCCACCAAGCACAGCCAGGAACAGGGAAGCCAATGGCAGCATCCCAGACCCACCGAGTTCCATTATATTGCTTTGAAGCCTTATAATGTTTGCATTCATTAGTTGGAATGGTTTTACCCTGGTTTGTTTGATTTTACTATCTGTGATAGTATGACCAGCTATTTTGAAGAAAGCTAGACATTAGAATAGCCAGTGCTGATTTAATATCATCTTTCTCTGAGTCCTACTGTGCTTTTGTTCTTCCGTTTCCTTTGGTTCTTTCATATTACATCTTATTGGATATTATTGTGTGTGATAGTATAAACAAATTTTCTATGGAAAATGAGATGATATAGTAGCCATTGTTTGTTCTCTGTTATTTGGTTCTGAAAGCCCTGTAGTGCTTTCTTTCTCTTGAATGCTTTTATACTATTTTGTTATGAAGTTACGCTCAAGTATTTCAAAGAAAGAGACATTATGGTAGCTACTGTTAATTATGGGTTGTCTTGTGGTAAAATGTGGTGTTGCTTTCATTGTTCTGATCTGATCTGCTTTATTATGTCCTCTTTGGTCTTAATCTCTTGAAAATAAAAAAAAAGAAACTGTTTCTGCAGATACACTTGGAAGAATTTTGCCTTCCCTAGACTCAAGTTAGGAAAGATTCAGTCTATTCAACCAAGTACTCTCTTGGATTTTGAGAGTCAGAGCAGCAAGGGTGACTGGTACAGACCTTCTTTTAGACCTTCTTAAATCTCAGAAAGCATTACATTCTCAAGACACCTTATTTGTCAGACTTGGATCCTAAATTAAAATGCTCCTCTTGAAGAGCCAATAGTTAAGAAACTTCCATTGCCTCCAAAGAGCAAAACTCTCAAAGAACAAAAATTTCCCTTGCATTCTACATTTTTAACTTAGTGGATGCAAAAGACTTGGAATTAGAAACAGACAGAAAAGAAATAGCTGTTATTCTGGTTGCCAAATTTAAGAGAAAAAAATAATTTTTGTCTACTAAACCTCTGTCATGGAAATAGAAAACCATGATATATGCAAAGTATTTTTCAATAAAAGTTACTGCCATGCAGTTATCATGTCACAGATAATAGGCTATTACCAGTTGCAGGTTATACTGAGTTAAGACTAAAATCAGAATTGAGTTGAATTTTGAAACTTTAATGTGAAAGGGTTAGATCAGTTCTTACATTTTAAATGATATGGAACCACATTCAATCCCAGTAAGGTTCATTTAAAATAGGTTCTTTCTGTTTTTTTAAAAGTCACATACTCTTGAAACTCTTGATATAATTGTCATTACATTAGGTGCTTTGCAACTATTTTCTTTAAAATCCAGACAATTGTGAAATCATCTCCTATTCAGAGATGTAAAGAATACTGGTTATTTCACTTTTCTGAGTTTTAGTTTTTAGAGATACCAAATGTGCCTACTTTTAGGAATGAGGTAAAAACCCAAATAGAGGCAAAGGAAATGAAAATTGTCCTTTCATGATAAGAAAAACTTTGATGGGACGCACAGTCTTTTGTGACCTTCCTAAAGGAAGTAAATTTCGAAGCAGAGAAGACACAAGAATTGACAATGTGAGAAGAACATGCGAGAAAGAGGCCAAGCATTTAGATAAGGCCTAGGGTTTTGTCCTAAACAGCCAGTCAAATGGTCTTTAGGACATTTTCCTTTAAAAGCTTAAGACACATACAAGGAAGTTTCTAATACCTCAAAAGTACAGACTATATTGCTATTTTTGTGTATGTATTTTATCTGCCCTAAATGCAAATCACTAAAAAACCAAGACGATGAAGCATAATATTGCTCACAAAGACTTTTTTCTCCTAATCAAAGTCCACCTTAAGAATCTGCCAGATCTTGAATAATTATGTACGAGATCTAATCTTCTTTCCATGTCATTATAAATCATAGAAAACAATCTTCCTTTTCAGTCCCACAGATTTCTGACTGCAAAATACACAAAGAACAATTTGAGGCTCACATACCACCGAATAAAATTATAACTATGATGGTGTTCATATATGTCAACAAAGGAAAATAAAACCAAGTTGACATAGAGAGTTAGCCTACAAAACAAGGACACACACACACAGGTGGCTCCCCTGGAAATACATTGCAAAAGTCACTACTGTTGAAATAAAGGAACCATTTCCCACTATCAACTCATGTCATCTGCCACAGGACAACAAAACAGTGACATTTCAAAGTTGCCTCTGGCCACAGACCTCTCCACTAGTTTACTGTGAGAGTGGCAGACATACCTTTATCAAGATGACAAGGTGACCAGCTGGAGTCTGGGAAAATCAGAGGACTCCCATAAAGCAAAATGTTCCCATATTAAAGTCAGTGAGAGAAAAGAGCTGCATAAATGAGAGTTATCTCTCTGTGAAAGACATTGATGAAAATACTATACTATTTCAGAGATGCTGAAGTCTAAATAAACCCAGGCTGCTACAGGTCAAAAGTCATGAGAAAACCCAAAATTATTTATCCCAGGCTTGACAGTCCAAAGCTACACCCAGAAAAGTTTGGGCCAATTATGTATAAAGAGAAAAATTTAATCATTATTTAGAGACTCGTTGCTTGCACTTGGAAATTCTAAGACTTGCCATTTCAATATTTTCCGCTCTGGACATTTTTCATTTATACTACTATGATATTCCTGTGTCTCAGATTTTACTCTTCACTTTCAAAATGATTATATTTTCTTACAATTGTTGTAGTTTGAGTTCATAGAAAAATAATACTTTCAATTTTGCCATAAACTATTTGTAATAGAATCTCTTCCTCGCTTTACTGTAAACTCTCAATATACCTTCTGTAGCATGAACTGAGAAATATCTACATGGTACACTATGCACACCATCTTGGCATATTACCATTTTCAAACATGCAACTGGGATAAACTATTAAGCAGGGTTCTAAATCAATAAGTAACAGATTCAGAGCAAGAAACAATGGAAGGAAAAATTTTCCAGATATAGTTAAGTGTTACTGATTTCAAAGCATACAACTTTCAGAAGTTTACTAAGGCAGGAAAGAAGAATGCAATTGATGTATTATAAAAATGTATTTTTCTTCAATGACTTTTTAATTATTTTCCACCAGATGCAACTTTTTAGAATATTCATGACTGTGTCAAGCTTTGCCTGAGCCATTCATTTCATAAGGAAGGGATTCAAGGGTTTGGGAGGTTTAATGTGTGTGACTATTACTAACAATGTATTAAGCAGACAAAGTTGAAAAATAGAGTTGTTATGTGAATTATTGTTATTTGTTATACTGCTTTATGTGCTTCACATATGTTATTTTAATCTTCAAAACACCATGTGAATAGGAATGTTAACTTTTTGAAAATAAAGAAAATGAGGCATAGAAATTTAAATAAATTTCTTTAAACTATAGAGCTAAAAGATAATATAGTTGGGGATTGAATCAAGATATTTAGTTTCAGAGTATTCTCTCTTAACTATCTTATGAGTGTAAAGTTTTTTATATTGTTCTGAGTTCCTTAACTATAGACCCAAATTTTAAACCAATATAGTTTGTACATTATATAGATTTATTACAAAATTTGAGTGAGTGCTTATATATTGTGAACACTGATTTACTTGATCTCTTATATTTCATTTCAAAGAAAGGATATATACTTTCATTCAAAAGATTAGAAAAAATAAACAAAAATCTTACGATTTTCCAAAAGTAGTGCTTCCTCTTTCCTCTCGGTGGGCTGTGACTGCCCCCACCAAGGAAGTACTATGGTTTGCAGTGCTCCAAGCACTGTCAGGGTGCTCCCTGTCACAGCTCTGGGGTGAGAAGCCAAGGCAGCAAAGGGAAGCCACATGTGATGCTCTGGCTGACATTCCGTGCTGCACTTAATTTTCATGTCACCCCAGCCCAGGTGGCAGACACATGCAGGAAGAAGCCTCCCCATGACACCAAGTCGCTGTCACTCCAATGGACCCTAGCATATCCGAGAAGAGTGACAGACATCTTTCTGTAAGCTGCCTGGATTCTTGAACCACAGAGTCTAAGAAGAAAATGAAACTATTGTTTCTTTCTTCTTTGAACACAGTTAGGGGTGAATTGTTTGTGTAGCAATGGTAGATTAAATGAAACTGTACACCTAGAGATGAAACAGAGTCAAACAAAACCACAATCATGTGGAATTTGTTTCAAAGGCTGTGCTTCAGGTTTCAGGTGTCCAAAATCCTTGGGGCAGGCTGAAAATAATGCCCCTTATCTCTGGAACTTGTGAATATTACCTGATTATACAGACAGGGGAAACTGCTTAGAAAAAGGAGCCTGATAAGGTAGAATAAGATCCCAATGATGATTCCAAGAGCTACAGAGAACATCCAGGTTCCAGATTAATAGCTTGATCAAGGAGCACTCCTTGCGGCACTTCAGAATTGCTATGAAATTGTGGTTGCTTTTGTAAATGGGAGTTCAGCTACTGTATTGTTATGGCTCCTATCTGAATATTCTGTCTGAAGCTTCATGCAGTCATAGGCGGGGACTTTTCAAAAGTGACTGGGTCTATGGAGTGTTATATTGGGATTAAGGGTATGTGATTACTAAATTAGTCCACTGATTGGTTTGGCATAGTTCTGGGTAGGATTAAAGGTTTCCTATGCTGGTGTGAGTGCTATCCGACCTAACAGTGGGCAGTTGGGTTACAATATAAAGATAAAGAGACAGAAAGTTCTGTTCTTGTCACTAGTGGTTACTGATTTCTGCTTGCTTACTTTGCAATGCCCCTCTACCATGCCTTCTTGACTTAGAGCTCACCAATTATGAACTGAAATTTCTACAAGCTGTAAGCTAAATAAGTCTTCCCTGCTTTAACTTTGGGTATTGGGTATTTTGTCTCAACAATGTGAAAATTAACCAAGACGTGTGTGTTTGATGTTTTGGGGACACTTACATTTACAGGTCAGATGGACAGAAATCATAGTTGAAGATCTGCACTCAGGGTGTCTCACCTACATATCACTTGGTTTATCTGATAAGGCTTTAAACCTTGAGTTTGACATAAAAAAATGGAATAAGATTTTTGGAGTGTTCGAAGAGGATTATTTTGCTTGCATGCAAATGTGGTATAAATCTTTGTGATGTACTGTATTTTCTGAAGATGGTCACTAAGCATATCTGTCCAAAATGTTTTCTAAACGGTAGCTTGCTGCTCTCCCATCAACAATGGCAGTCTGTGTCTCCGTCTCTTAAATCTCCATTAGCTTGGGATTGTTTCAACCAATAGAACAGTAGAAGATGCCACTCCATTGTATTTTTATACTAGACTGCTCAGCTTTCATGGTCTGGTCATTTAAACATTCACTCTTCATACATTTCCTATTAGTATGTTTCTTCTCAGGACCTAGCCACTGTACAGTGAGTGTCCTATGCCAAGAGGACAAGGCATGGTAGTTGCTATGATAAACAGTCCCAGTCAAATGTGGCTTTTGAGTCTTGTCAAATCAAACATAAGACATTTGGGTGAAAAAAAAAACCAAATGATTTCAGTCCTCAAATAGTTGAATCATCCTCAGTTGAGGCCTCAAACAAAAGCTATCACTGCTGTCCCTTATCCAATTTCCATCCCACCAAAGCAGCAAATGGGGCACTATTGTTGCAATTGTGCAATATTAAGTTTAGAATGGCTTGTTAGAAAACACAATAACCAAAACAAGAATAAATCTAAGAATACAAACGTGAAGGACAGAGCAGCAAAATAAAGGATGGAGAAGTGAATACACACTTGCACAAACTGCTAATTTCGTGCCTAGAGCATTGTAGCAATTAGGCTTGAAGGGATACGAAACTGCTGGAAAGGGAAAATGAGACCAGTGAATGCCCCAAGGATTATAAAGAGCTCTTGATGAATTAGGGCAAGCTCAAATATGTGCACAAGAGCAGCATGGGAAAGTGTACTCATCAACACGTTTCTGCATGATTGTTAGATGCTTGACACAATGTGAACAAGTTTTATTTTTTCATGTTTGTCTAAATTGCCAAAATACCAGTGATGTTTTAAGGATGGGAGTTGGAGGCAGCAAGGAGGAGGGAGAATGGAAAGGAATTTTTAATTATCAAAGAAAGGTTCAAACCAAACCATTTTAATGAAAACAAGACTTCATAGCAAAGTTGCCAGATAGTCCAGCGGATTCGAAGCTTTTTAAAATTCTTAACAGTACACAAGACACTTCTCTAATACCTTGTTTCTTTTACAAATACAGTCATTTAATAGACAGTATAATTTTACCAAGTAAGTTTCTGTTTCTTTTATTTTTGTGCCTATAGGAAATACTATGTTTTAGGTCAAATTGAATCCTCTTTTAAAAGAATACTTTAAAAAATAAAAACAGACAGAATCAATTGATTTGATAGAAATTAACCTGCTCAAATAAAAGACAATAAACCGTTCAGTTAAAGAAATCCCTTTATACTAAAGAATGATAATAAACTGATCCAATTATCTAACTAGGCAATAAATATAAACTTGTGTCAAGAACAGTATGTATAACTATATGCAAGCTTATCAATGATTAATTCAACATATTAATTCTCTATTGATGGAAATTTAGGAGCTTAAAAACAACACTCACGTATCAGCTTACATTCTCATAGCTCAGAAGTGCAGAAGGCATATTTCTGTATTCAGAGTCTCCCAAGGCTGACTTCATGAAGTTGGCCTGGGTGAATTCTTATCTGGAAGTTCTGGGGGAGATTCTGCTTCCAAGCTTATTCTCATTATTGGCAGACTGGGTGCATTGCTGTTGCAGGACTGAGTACCTACTTTTTTACTGGCTGTTGGGAAGGGGCCGCTTATAGCAGCCAGAGGCCTCCCAGGTCTTGTCCCAGGAACCTCAGTCTCATCAGTGCCTAATTTCCCTCACATGGATATTTCACCCTTACAGTTCCTCTCTGACTTACTCTTCTGCATAAGGCTGAAGAAAAGCTTTTAAAGGGCTCAGTGATTTGGTTAGGCCCTACCAGCTACTCTTTTTATTCTGAAATGAACTGATTAGTAATCCTAACATTTGCAAAATCCCGTTTGCCTTGTAGTATAACATAAGCGGGCAGAGCACCAATAAGAAAGTCACAGCCTCATAGGCGTCTTTTGTCACAAGGCTACAGCTTCAAACAAAAACCACCAATTTCCTTCCCTTCTTCCCGATTTAAGTAGCCGATTTCAACTCTTAAGATTGAAAGTAGCCCATCAGGCCTGAGTTTTACAATCAGAAAGAGAGCTTTGAGTTCTACTTCTGCTTCTAACGATGTGTGACTACAGTCCCATCAAGCATCATGATGAACCTCAAACTCTGCACATGGAAAAATACAAATGAAGCAATACATATTCCATAGGGCTTTGTGAGAATTAAATGAAGAAATAAATGTAAAAATATCCAGTGCTATGCTTTGTATATACTGGGCACTCATAATCCTCCTTCCCTGGCTGCTCTTTTAAAATTATAGGTGAGCTACAAGCACAGGGATTTACTTCTGCCCTGCCCCTCACGTTCTCAGGATATGTTATTTCTTCAGTATCCTTTTGTTAATATTCACTCTGTGTCTACTTTTTTTCCCTAACACTCAAGTGAAGTCAGAGCAATAAACCAAATTCAATGAATATTTAAATTTAATTATAGGTATAGCAATACTTACAAAGTTGGGCTATCCTAGTTAACATTAATGTATATTTAGTGTGAGAATTTAATATAGATAAGATAAAAAATCATAAATGAGAAAAAATTCTATTTCAAATGTAATAACAGTAAGGTCTAGAAATTTCTATTCACTTTATTATAATTTTATTTTCCAGGAGAGCAAACTCCAGTACTAATCATATATCCATCTATTGATTTGCAAAGTAAATTACTAATACCTATATTTGTCAAAGTTCAGAAAATTCCACTGAAGTAGACACATTTATTTACTCTCATTATACTGATGAAATCTGAAGTCAATTTAAGTAGTTTTGCCAGGATTTTAACTAGTTAATGGAAGAACTACACAGTCTTTAGAAATATTGCAGACCCTTACTGCAGACCAAGCCCCAAGTCTTATACCTACCCAGAGGCCATGCTGTGATTGTCAATGTTATTCCCATGTCTTCCAAATGTCTTCCAAGACAGCTTGATGAAATAAATGCAAACCGGATTCAAATAACCAATTAAGCCAGGTTAGAGTTTGGTTTGTTGATAACTGTGAACTGCTTATCAATCCAAAGTGCATATATTACAATTTCAACAATATCATATTCCTAAGGTTATGTATGATTATTTTGCTCTACAGAGCATCCTAAAAAAATTACCCAGCTTACAATCAGTTCTTGGTAATAACTCAAGAACAGACATGCAAAGTCACAGATGCTTGAAGAAAACCAGATGTTTCTGGGGTTTCCCTCTCACCCCTCTGATACTGAAACAAGGAAAAAAAAAAACAGAAAAATGTGCCTTGCTTGAGTGTATTTTTTTCCATAAAAACAAGAGAAAAAAAAAACCCAGCATTTTTCTAAGAAATGGTTTTTAAAGCATCAAATATCAGAAACTGCTACCAAGAAGTGACACAAGAGCAAAACAGAAAGTTGGCATTTATGGTGATTACTTCACAAAGGTTCCATAATTTTGGAAGCATACAACTTGTTTCTATCGTTGGAGTTTGGAAAGGAAAATAATAAAGGAATTTTGGAACCATCATAAGGATTTTATTCCCCAATTAAAGACAAGTTTTCTAAACTATTCAATAAGCTATCTTCTGTAAATATAAGTGAATTTAATGATTAGATTTATGCCATGTGATTTTCAACTAGTTTTCAACATGTAAATGTAAATTATATTCTTATTTGAATATTTTCTCCAAATTCTTGTTGATAATGTCTTCATTCTTTTGAACAATGCATTTTCAGTAGAAGCACTCAAGCTACATAACACTGCTGTGGGTCTGAGTACTTAATTTCCATTGCCTAATTGTTCATCCCTCCCAAGTACTGATCACAAAATGTAAAAATTGATGATTAAATTTTAATACATCTTAAATCTAGATTAAATGATGAAGACTTTAGGTGCTTCCTATGTGTTTTAAAATAAGATTTTCTTAGGATCTACAGAGAAACAATTATTTTGCTCAGGCAGCACACAGTAGGGCTAGACTAGACTCTAGACTAGACTAGACTCTTTATATTATTTTTTCCTTTACCTTCAACAAAGTTGGCTTGACTCAGTTCAGCTCACATACATGGCCAAATGTATTTTGTTCTGAGAAGTAAGGCACAAACAATTGTCTATTATTTTATTCACTTTTAGTCTACCATTGGGTGCATTATTTCAAATTAACCACCTTAAATACAGTAATCTTCCTGAAACTCTCCTCTGATAAAACTCCCTGCTTAAATATTTGCAACATTTTCTCCCAAATCATAGCAGTATTTCCCCTTAACTTTTAAAGCACAGCACTCCACAAGAATACTCCATTAGGATTTCCCACCGCTACGTGGTTTTGGATATGCTTAGACAGGCTGCTCCATTTTGCTTGAATATCCTTTTTCTTTCCCCAAAATTGTACTCATTAATCTAATTTAATTTCCTATGTTTCTAAAATTAGTTTCATTTCAAGCTAGACAAAACAGTATATAGGATCATCATAAAATATTTTAAAGAATAGATGGACATGAGAATAAAATTGAATACTCTTTAATTTTTACATCAAGACATCATGTCTATTGGCATTTTGTTACAATATTCTTATACTTTCTAAAAGGCATCATCAGTATCTAAGACTATCTCATAGCTATATTTTCATTACAGAGATGAATACTATTTTCACTTCATGCATCATACTTTGATTCTCTGAATTTATATGCCACTCACCTCTGTGATCACACTCAACACTGTGTGTGAGATGCAATTATATAGAACAATATACAACAATTGTCTATTTGCAACTATTAGAATTAAAATCAATTTCTATGATGTTTAAAGGTTTTATAGTTAAATTTGCTATAGCATTTCCTTTCATAGAAAAACTGAGTGAACTTCTCATGTAAATAATCAGATCATATATTTAATACCATATATTTATATTATCATATGAATTAATACTTAAATACATTAAATTAGATAAGATTCTAGAAAGAAAAATAGTTCCAGAGAGAAGACAGTGTCATCATGAAACTCCATAAGGTGATCCATGGGCTCTGATTCATAATTTTACATGCTGTTTTTGATTTCTAAATAAGTATACACCAAGATGGATGTAGTCAAAGACAGCTAGGAGCTTGTCTCTCCTACTTTAATTGCCAAAAATCCTCTATATTGTAGAGATCAAGGTTACTCAAGAAAGTATAACTCAACCATGATTTTTCACCTATGTTTCTATATCAACATTGCTAGATAATATAAACTACAAAAATTTAAATAATAATGTGTATAGCAGAAGTAATTAAATTATTCACACAATGAAATGTCTTAATTAAAATAATGTAAATACAACTAAATTGCATGTTTTAATAGTTTTCTCAGACACTATGAAAGTACTAAAATGATTCTTATTAGAACAAGATAATCTTACTATTCGTTTTAATACATTTTAGTTTTTTCCTTTAGCATTTGATTTAGTAATAGATATAGCACAAAGAAATTGGTGTACAGATTCATTCAGAATTTTTTGAATAGATTTTTTTTCTCAAATGGAGTTGTCCTTCAAAATCTGTCTTCAAAATACAAATAGAGCATATATTTTGTTTTTCTAATGTATTACAGAAATAATGCACTAATAATTCATCACAGGATATCATGCTAAATTTTCCCTTAAATTAGTTTCATATGAGTTTTAAGGAATAGGAAATAGACTCTTTTGAAAATAGTAAAAAACAATTATATTGGAAAAATCTATTTGTTGGTAGAATTTAAAAATGCAATTGCTTGCTTCAGAGGACTAATGGCACTTGATGAAAATATTCTGTTCTTTATTTAGCAAACAATAATTGGATATCTACATAATATCAGACACTGCTGAAAACAAGTCCTTCTCTACAGTTGAAAACATATCACTATTATTTTTAAGCAATTTAAGTAGACAAATAACAATAATAATATATGAGAGTTAAGATAACTGAACATGTTTACATGAAAACAGAATACTGGAAAAGGTGATCAGTTGTTCACGCCGACGTAGGTTTATTAATATACACCATCTCCTCTTTGTAAAGCCTGTGAACAAAAAAAAAAAAAAAGGAAAGAAAAGTTGAAATATCTTCAAGGGGAATTTGTAAAACTAATAGATTTATTTTCCAACTCTCTTTCAAATACTTTTCATTAATAAAAGGCAGCACGTTCCAGAATACTGAGGGACCACTCTGTGATTCTTTCTATCTCTGTTCTTTGTTGTAAATTGGATTCTGCACTTCAAAAAGAAACACTGAAATCTCAACTCCTAGTCCCTCAGAATGTGATATCATTTGGAAGTAGAATTGTTGAAGATGCAATGTATTAAGCAGGATAATATTATACTGAAGCATGGTTCTTAGTCCAGCGTGACTGCTGTCCTTATAAAAAGATGATGAGAAGATAGAGTAGAACAGAGTACCATTTTACATGGAGGTAGAGGAGCTGCAAGCCAAAGGCCATCAGCAACACCAAAAGCTAAGATAAGGAATAGAAATTATTCTTCCCTGGAACATTGGGAGAACATAGTCCAGAGAACAATTTGATTTTGGACTCCTGGCTTTTAAAATGGTGAGACAATAAACTGTTGTATAAGTCATCTGGTTGGTGGTGTTTTTATAGAAATGCTGGAAAATTAATACACTCTCCAACATTATGGAAAAGTTTTCATCTTGAGATGGAGGTGCCAAGAAAAAGAAAGCATTTTCATTCCGGACCTAACTCACAGTTGTCAAAAATGTTTTGCTGTGTTAGGGAGTGTTTTGCTGAGGTCAGGGAGTTTGTAATTGCATCATAGGTTCAGTCCATGTTGAGTAAAACCAGCATCCATATACAATTATATTTATTTTCAGAAAAATATTTTTATTCAATCTTCAATTATATCTCATTTCGTAAAAGGGAAACATATTTTAAAAACAAGGGTAACATGGTTAGAGGAATATAAGTATTCAGATATTTAAATATGGATAAAAATATATATTGAAAAGAGTGGCTATAAAATATAATTTTTAAAACATTTTACAGCATTACATAAGTGGTTAGAAATGGAACAAAGGATACTGCACTAATTAAGATGGATTTAAAAAAATTTATATGTTTGTTTACAATTATAGGTAGCCAGAAGAAATAAAATATCTAAACATAAATTATATAGTTTATCTCAAGGCTCTAGAAATGGATTCTACAGATATCAACTTGTTATATATAATTTTTATAAAAGAAATATCTTTCAATTTTTGTACTAGAATAAAATATTAAGCAATATTTCAAAAATGTTTCTATAAATCGGGCTACAATACACATTATATAAAATGTATTATACTAGCCCTGTTTAAGTGTATACTACTGTTACATATATTCGTGTTATAACAACTTGCCCCAACGAATAGAAACATTTTGTACCACACACATGAAGTAACAAACTAAAATGAAAAATAGAAAAAAAATGATGTGGTTGTGTGACCAATTTCCAAAACTTTTTCATCTTGTGAACCTGGAACTCTGAACCCTCACTAAGCAATATCGCACTGCTTCTCCTCCCTTCCTGACAATTGCCACTTTATCTTCTGTCTCTCTAACTTGATAGACCTCATATAAGTGCAATTATAAATTGTGCTATGACTGCCTTCTTTTCTAAAAAGATGTGATATCTTCGGGCTCATGCATGTTTCAGCACTTCCTTTCTCTGTAGTCCAAATAATATTCCACTGTAAGTACATTCCACCTTTTACTTACCTGTCTACAGCTGCTGGAAATTTTAAGTTTGCTTTAACTTCTTGGCTATTTTAAATAATGCTGCCATGAATATCCATGTGCAAGTCCCTCTGATTTCAGCTCATTTGGATATGTACCTGGAAGCATAATTGCTGAACCAGATGGCAATTCTATGTTTAATTCTGAAAAACTTTCATGCTCATCTCAGCAGTGGCCGTACCACACTCTATTCCCAACCACTGTCCACAAGGATTCCAATTTCTCCACATCTTCAACTGTTTATTTTTTTTTCTGACAGTAGCCATCTAAACAAACTTAGAAGTGATATATCATTGTACTTTTAATGTGCATTTACCAAAGTATTAGTGACGCTGAGCATTCTTTCATGTACTTTTTGGAAATTTGCATATTGTCTTTTGAGAAATGTTTGGTGTCCACTTTTAATCCAACAATTTGTCTTTTTTTGTTCTTACTGAATTCAGGGATTATTTTCGTATTTTAGATATTAACTCATGGCAGCCCTATGATTTACCAATATTTTCTCTCATTCAGTGTTACAGACTGAATTGTGTCTTCCTTGAAATTCGTATATGGAAGGGCTAAACATCAATACCGCATACTATGTTTGAAAACAGAGTTTTTAAAGAGATAATCAGAGTACAATGAGGTCTAATTGGTGAAACTTAATCCCATATGACTGGCATCCTTTTCGAAGAGAAAATGAACATACTGACATGTAAGCGAATAGAGGACAGGCCATGTAACCACAAAGTGAGGAGGCCATCCTCATGCCCAGGAGAAAAACCTGCCAAACCTGCCCTATTTGCACTTTGGGCTCTAAATTTTACAATAATAAATTTCCGTTGTTTAAGCCACACAGACTGTTATTTTGTGATGATAGCCCTTACAAGCTAGTACAATATAAGTAACATTTGTAATTTTTTATGGTATACTTTGGTGCACAGATTGTGAAAGTAATTTTGCAAAAGAAAGGTGAGATCAGTTTACATTATATAATCATGCATTGTTTTTGAATTCTACTGCTTTATTCTTTTGATTAAGAGATAGGTCTGAATAATCAGACATACTTAGTATTGATTTCCAGTTTTGCTATACATAACCTATGTTATCTTGGGTAAGTTTCTTAACCAAAGTTAACAATTCCCAGTTTGAAAATGAGAATACTATTCATTATATAAATGTTGCGGTTATTCAAATAATGTATGTGTAACTGATACAATTTCAACTTCTTTGTATTATTCAGTAATGCAAAGATGTATTTTCATACAATGATTTTCTCTATCCTTTGAGGCAAAACACATTTGAAAAATAGTCAATTGTAGAACATGTAGTTCTTTCAGACTTTTAACCTAATTAAGTAGCATTAGTTTAACCATAGGGATTTACATAGTGCCGGGCCCTGGCAGAGGGTGTTGACAGCTCAGTGTGGGTCTCTGTGGGATGTTTTCTGACCCTTGGATGCGGCTGAACAACTCAACTGGCATGCGCTGAGGACCTCCTCTCCTGGCCCTCTCTGATTATTAGTCATGGTGATCTATCTCCTCTTTCAGTTGACTTGGACCTATTCTTCCCTTCCTAACCACTCAGATTTTTCAGAATCCTAAAAAATATTCAAAACTCCAGAAACTCAATACTTTGATCAAATTTTTTCTGCTCCAACAAGTCATGATATGATCCCCACACTCTTCTTCCCACAAAAAAACTGACACACTGTAGTACAGCACCAAAGCCTGAGCCCCTACTCACCTTCTTCCTGAAGTGCAGGATTCTAGATCAATCCAACCGAAAGCTAATCTGGAGACTGGGCCAGGAATCTTGTCCTGTGCAGAGACTTTTATGGTGCCATTATTTCATCTCCGATTTTTCTCCTCTTCCCAGACTGTGGAATCTTGAATATGATCCAGGAGGTTGAGGGAGAAATTCAGCTCTGACTGTGTATTCTGTTTATTGTTGAGCTGGAAAAGCTCGGCTTTTGTTATTCATAGAACATATTAAACCTCTAAAAAAAAAAAAAAAACCCTTTTCCTCCATGATATAGACCCAAGTGTATATTTTAAGGCAATATATCCACAAAAAGCTCATACAGATTCTTGGTATTACTACTGTAAAAATTCTACCCTGAGATCAGTAAGTATAGAACAAGTTCCTGCTGCTCCCTGAATTTGAGTAGCGGGTAAGAAAGGAGAGGGAACTAGAAACACTAAACGTGAAAAACACAGTGTCTGCATAATTTTATTCTGCCATGCATGTGAAATACTGAGAGTAATGCCAACCACATTATATGCACTGATTTATTTTAAATCTGTAGGAGATTAGCAAAGCACATATTATCGTGTTTTTACAAGATAGGGAAATTGAAACACAAAGGCTTACTTAATGGCTAACAGTCTAGGGCCAGCGGTAGAAGCACAAAGGAAACAGGTTCCTGATACTTTTCTGTTTTCTTTCCAACTTATTGTTTGGCCTCAGGCAGTTGGATAAAAGTAACAGACATTAATTGGTCTCTCCTGTGTGCCAAGGCCACAGTTCATATTTCTGTCTTTCTTTTAAGTAAAAATTCAGCAGGTCTATCTAAATAAACTCACTGCTTTTGAAATCTTTTGTAAGTGATAGTCTCTAATATTACATCTACTTTAACACATTAACTTTTCGGTTGTATAACAGGATGTTCCATGAACGTACAAGCTTATGAATAATTTAGCACTTAAGTAAGGTATAGAAAAATAAAATTTAGGGTATAATTTGTGTGCATTTTGTTTTCAGCAGTCTCTACGGCTAAGAAAGTAGAACCTGAGAGAGGCCAGGCTTGGTGAGCACATGCCAATTAAAATGTATGCTAGTGGTGATCACATACACACTTCCAAGATGAGCAACAGTGTAAATAATAAAAAGTGTTGTATGAGATTTTTAATAGACAATGTGTGAAGCCAAATTCTACACATTTTGCTAGCTTGGTGAAATCTCCTTATGCCATCTTTAAAAGGCAAAAAGAGTTAGTGAGGTGGTAAATAAATATTTCACTGGCTCACATAGATTTTTTTTCGGGGGGGACACATGAGGGAATACAGAAATCCATTTAGTCAAAAGAAGGGACAAAAAATTGAAGTTCTCAATTTCCTGTGGGCTTGGTCAGTAAACCTAATATACCCATGCATTTCATTTTATAAGGGAGGACAAGATGTCCATGATTTTTAAAATAGAGAATTAATTAATGCTGAGCTTCTGTCAAAAATGCATATCTCAATTCTGCCTCTCCTTTTTGTCAGAAGGATCAATTCTTTTATATAACAAAAATCTTTTTTAAAAACCCAAGTATTTTCTTCTACAACATATTTAACTAGTATAAGGGCTACATAGCATACAAATATAAAATAATCATTTTATCTTTGCTTACATTAAAACTTCCTGTTACAGTGGACTTGCTGATGTTAACATATTGTCAATATACGAGAGAAACTCTTATCTGTTTCCTGAGAAGATAATGTGTCATCACGTGTCAGACATTCAGAAGCCACAAAATTGATTCTTGACTTTTAAGAAAAGTTGCTGAAAAAACCTTCTAAAACATTCTGATGATTTGGGAAGAAATGGGTTTTGGGAAGTCCGTATGGATTTGCCAAGCATAGGAGAAGCCATTTTATTCTGTTTTATCTTGTACAGCTTTTACCCAATACTAGTTTTTAATGAGTATTGAGACTTTGTCTTCTTTTAAAAATTTTTCCCATATATTCTGCATTCAAAGAATCAAGCAAATATACAATGAAAATATTTGAAAAAAATGTGTCTGCATCAAACATGTAGAGATATTTTTCTTATCTTTCCCTTACTAGATCATAACTATGTACACAGCAGTTATATTTTATTGAATGTTATAAGAACTCTAGAAATTATTTAAATAATATAGAAGATATATATGTTTGCAAATATTATGAAATTTTATATCAGGAAGTTGAATGTCTGTGAGTTTGGTGTCATAGAGGTAACAATTCATTCCTGGGTACCAAGGGACAACTGTATAGTCCCTCTGGGAATGTAAAGTTGCCAAGGAACAACATAATTGATTCTGTTACTTTCCTCCAGGGATCTGAGCCTGTTTCACCAGACCAGTGGTCCACAAAATTTCTAGAAGGACTTACAATTCATGCTTAAAGCTAAGACTCCAGTACCGTAATGGCCCAGAACAGTCATATGAGCAGACAATGGTAATTATTATTACTAATGTTCAACTACAATGAATTTGCTCTACAGTGAACTGTATCCTCTTTTGTTACTAGTTCCAAATGTGCCAGTGCCACATTGTGTCACAAACTTGACCATAATCAGTGTTATCCCTGAAAGCCACCTTCCTCTGTTCCAATCCTAAACCTCATTCCCATCAGCAAATCAGATTGTTCGTGTAGTTTTCACCTAAAATTGCATGCAGTTGTATCGAAGGCCCATGACTGAGCTAAAATTTTGAGACAGTAATTTTTAGTCTTTTTGAAGAGATGGGAATGATCGAGTGGGAAATTCTTAATTAGCAAAATTATTTAGACAGAGATGGGCAGTCAGAAAATATGACAACTAAAATATATATGATTTGGTTTTTTATAAATTAAATTATTTATTTGGTAGAATTTTAGATTCACATGCAATTTGAAGATATATATAAATAAATCCTATGTTGTCGTATCCAATTTCCCCCAGGATGTAGCACAATATCACAAGTGACATGGATATGGTGGAGATGCAGAACATTTCCATCAGTCTCTCGTGCTCCCTTCCTCTTCCCTGGCTTCTCTGCGGGACCCTCACATTCGTCCACCTGCATCCAGAGACCCTGGCAACTGCTAACCTGCCTTCTATTATTATAATTTTGTTATTGTAAGAATATTTTATAGATGGAATTATGCAATCTGTGCATTTTGGGAATTTTTTTTCACTCAGAATAATTTCCTGTGGATTCATCCAGCTTTTCTGGGTATAAATATATCTTCCTTTTCACTGTTGAATAATATTTCACAGTTGATTAAACATTCACCCAAAGAAAGACCTCTGAATTTTTTCTAGTTTTGAACAACTATGAATAAAATAGCAATGATAATTTACTTTCATTTTTTCTGGAATGAGTTGCTGGGTTACAAACAATAGCAGAATTTATTGTTTAAAGAGGATTTCAGATTGTTTTCTAGGGTGGCTGTACATTTTAAATTCTCAGCAGCAGTGTGTAAAGTAGATATAATATATATGTATGAATGGTCTAGTTGCTCAGGATCCTTGCTAACATTTGCATTACCATAAGTCTTTATTAAAAAAGGCTATTTATATGGACATGTAATAATAGTCACAGCTTTCATTTTGCATTTCCCTAATGAGAAACAATGCTGAGTATTTTTCTCATGCTAATTTGCCATCTGTATGTTATCATTAGTTTTTATGTCTTTTGGCCATTTTCTCAGAAGCTTATTTGTGAGATTTTTTTTACTGTCAAACATTGCGAATGTTTTACATATTCTACACAATAGTCTTGCCGGGTGTGTAGTTGGAAAATGTTTTCACCTCTTTTACCTGCAGTTCATATCAACGCTCTTAACAGAGCCTTTTCTAGTACTATTTCATGAGCTACTGTCATCGGGGAGCCTGCTTCTAAAAGGGGCTTGCCAACTAAACATTACTGTTTGCTCCCTTCACTCTCTGGAGCTAGATTCCAGATTCTTCTTGTCTCAAACAGAGAACTGAACAGAACTAGCATAAAGCAGTGGCCAAGTTTATTGAAGAAAGTAAAGTGAAAAGTGGGAATAAAAAGCAAAGCAAATTTGGGCTAAATAATAAGAGGAAAAGGACCCTGGAGAAAGCAGGATGGGCTACTGCAAAGCAAGTCACCATAGCAAGTCCTCCTTAGCCTCTGTGTCTTTTGCACAGTTTGAACGTTGAGGAAATCCATGAGAACCTCCACACATGGGTGCTGAGAGGCAGTGCTGGGATCTCACGCGTCAGGCTGACTTCAGGTTCAGGCCGTCCTATTGAAAACCTGCTAGAGTCTCTGAGAGACGTCCACGTGCAGAGGTTTGGGATCTTACAGTTAACGAATCATGCCTAATTCCCCAGCCAGCTTTCCCATGCCCTAATCTCCTATCTTGAATACTGTTTATCAAAGTTTCCTTCCCTGAATTGTGCTTTTGATGTCAAATGAAGGACAGTCCTGGATCTCAAGATCTCAAAGATTTCTCCCACTTTCAAACATTCCATAGATTTAAACCCTTGCATGGTGTTGATTTAATATTTATACAAAGTATGATATAAGTATCTATTTTTCTCCTCCTCCTCATTTGTCTTCCTCCCTCCTTCTCCCCTTCCTTTCCCTCTGCCCTCTTCACCTTCTTACCAATGAATATCCAATGAATCCAGTACCATCTGTTGAAAAAGTTACCTTTCCTTTAATGTGTTGCTTTCAGTCTTGGTCAGCAATCAGTTGGGTATATTTGTTTGGGCCTATTTCTGGGTCTGGTGCATTAATAAGTATGTCCATTCCTCTATCAATAACACAGCTTTGATTATTAGAATTGTATAACATATTGTTAAATTCAGTAGAGTTCCATTCAATTTACTCTGTGTCTTTTGGAAATATTTAAAATATTTTCAGCAGTAACTTCCTCAAGTACTTTCTTTGCCCTTTGTTCTTCTTTTGTCCTTCTAATACAATTAAGACACAAATGTTAGATTAGTTATAGTCCCTCAAATACTCGGAGCTCTGTTCATTTTTTTTTTTTTTTTCTCATACTTTTCTCTTTCCTCAGGTAGGGTAATTGCTATTGTTCAGTATTCCAGTTGACTGATTCTTTCCCCTTGTCTCCTCCACCCTACTGTTGGTACCATGTCAGCTATCTATTGTGGTTTTTATTTTGTTTTGGGGGGCTTTTTCGTATTAAGTTCTAAAATTTCCATTTGTTTTGCATTTTTTACCATTTTTGATGAAGTATCCTATTTTTTCATTTATTTCAAGTGTGTTTGTAATTACGTGTTGAAACATTTTTATAGTAACTGCTTTAAAATCATTATCTACTACTTTTTTATTTAAAAGGAAAAAAGCTATGGAAACAATGATATAAAATTTCACAATGGGAATTTTAATAACTTTATCATCTCAGTATTTGTGTCCATAATTTTCTTTCAAAGTTCAATTTTAGTTGTGATGAAAGTAACATTAAAACATGAATGTTGGGTATTATGAGTTTTTGGGTCTTTAAGACTTATTTGCAAGGGAAATAGAGACTTTCATGTTAGTATCAACAGGTGGTGGTGGATGTCCAGGCCCAGCCTGGTATCTGTTGAGACTGGAAAGGAGGGAGACCAACTCTTCCTAGATAGTGGTGAGGTGAGGTTCTGTCTACCCTGGAGTTTCTCCTGTGATATTAAACTGGCCAAAACGGTAGGATTTATTCTTTGCTGCCTTCTCTTTGTCCTCCATCAGATGGTGTTGCATTGCCTCTGGCTGCATTAACTGACAGAGTCTCAGCAGGGAAAGGAAAGGCACCACCTAACTGAGGGGTGGGACCATAAATCCTGGATCCTCCCGAGGTCACCACTGATGCCGTCTTGAGCAAAGGTGCTTTATTTCCACTCAGCTGGGATGAGCTTTCAGCTTCTACCCATTTCCCACTGTGCCAGCCAGGAGAGTGGACTAGGGCTCCTCCTCGCGGCATCCCAGTTAAGAAGGCATCACTCACACCTCTTCTTGGCCCCTGGAAGGGCAAATTATTGTTATTTTTCCTCTGATGCTTTGATGGAGCAGACAAGTTATAATCTAAAAGGTAGTCTGCCCTTTTTCTTGTCTTTTTCCTTTGTTGGAGTTGGATTGGTTGATTGACTGATTTTTTTGTTTGTTTGTTTGTTTATTGTCTGAACATATTGATGGATGTGGGCTTCTGACTTCACTTCCAAAATTGGGTAGATGAAGCTAACAAGAAAACCTGAGGAATAACACCGGAGTGATTCCTAAGTCCTGAGGTTCTTAGCCATTATTTCTTCTTCTCTCCAGTTTTCAGTTTATTTTGCATGTAAGTGCTATAACTTTCAGTTGTTTTTGAAAAAAGATAAAAGGAAAATGTGCCTACTCCTTCTCAGAATTGAAGTTCTGGGAGTGAAATTTTAAATAGTACTTGAAAAAATGCACTCTAATGGAAATTCTGGCTTGTTTGTTTTCTTGGTTTTGTTTTGTTGAAACAGAGTCTTACTATGTAGTTTAGGCTGGCCTGGAACTCTGTATAGTCCAGGAGGCCTTGAAGTCTTATTGGTCCTCCTGCCTCAGCATCCTGAGTGCCAGGATTTAAAATGTGCACCACCATTTATTTATTAATAATTCTACAACACAGTATTAGTTTCAAATTGAAATTACTATTAGAAGACCTTCATGTGAAATTATTTTTGGAAAATCTCATGTAGAAAATGCAATGCATTAACAATATTCTACGATTAAAAGCCTGTTAACCCCATGTTAATGTATTTATAATTTTTCTAAAATTTATTTACAGACAACTGTTGACAGACTGTTTGTACTCTAAAATGATCATCCTGCCTCTTCTTGTGGGAAAGGACAGAATCATATAACATGGAAAATATCTTTGTACCATTAGTTTGAATTAAGTGATTTTCCCAAGGCTTTCTCAATGTTTGGTTGTTACTGTACAAGTCCGGCAATCCAGTTAGCAAGGTGAAAGTCATCCAGAGAACTGTCCTAGGGAAATAAAGATGTTGAGTAGTGCATTGAAACTCACAAAGGAGTCAAAATTTGTACCATATCACTGCTCTCAATAACGATATGCATTCCAGATGAAGATTTATAATGATTTCTGCCCATGCAATTTTCTCTGCTAAGAGGTATTATTTCTTCAAGATGATATATATCGACAACTAAACCGTAATAGATACCTAGGGCAAAAAAAGTTGTGAATGATGAGAAAAGCCATATATTGTACAGATTCTGATGGTCAGTGTAATTCCAAAAGGACATAATCTATTTTAGGGTCATATTTTGTGTTACATTTACTCAAGAACAAGATTCTGAAGGAAAAATATCCAAATGATAAAATAACTGTTTTTTCCTAGTTATCTCAGTTTTGAGTTTATATAAATAATGCCTTAGGTTAACATCTATTAACATCAACTTTGTTATGCAATACATCATAGATAAAAATGCACTGACACATTAAAGAGGAACTAAAAGTGGAAAAGGGGAAGGTAATTATAAAGACCTCAAAATATTTTCTGAAAGTATGACTTAGAATCAAGCAATGAAGGTTTGGTTTGGAATACGTAGCTTCAGCAATGCGCAAAATTATTTTCATGCTTTTTCAGCATCTGTTTGCAGTCACAAAACTATTGGTGAGAAAAATTTTTACATTTTCCAGTTAATTGATTTGTGTCCTTTATTTTACTGCAACAGTTTGACATGCCAGGGTCACCAAGTGAGGTAATATAAGCAAGATTTTATATTTCGGATATGAAGAGTTAACAGTGATCTTTTTGTTGATAATGTTCGCATCCTATGAACCTGAACACGTCTTTGTTTGCATGCTAAATCATCTGCACTGTCCTACCAAATGACTCAATTAACTTCATAGAAAATAATATTTTTTTTTCTTTTAGCAATTGCTCACTTCTTTTCATAAATATCTTAATTACCCGGGGGAATCCTTACTAATATTAAAGCTTACTGTGTGTAAACCTTTCTGAGTAGAGTCAAATACATATACTCATTTTATTCCTGTGCTCTCATGCCTTCTTACATATTTAAAATGTCCCCAACTTACACTTTTCAGCCTCATTTTGGTTCAAAAGCATTAACACATTCAGTAGGAACCCATATGTCACATTTCGAAGTTTGATCTTTCCTTGGGCTCTCTAATAGTGCTGGTATGAAGCCACAACTCCTGGTCACCTGTACAACTACAGCACAACTTCTGGAACCTATTGTGTTGCTAGTGTTTTGTTTTCTTTTAGTTATGTTCTGTACTTTCATATCCTATTTTGACTACAGAAAGCCCATCTCTGTTTACTGTACCACACAAGTATTCTGGTTTTCTTTCAATTTCAGTACATTTGGTAAATAAGACAGTCAGCACTTTATCACAAAATATACATTGTTAGATGATTTTGGCCAAGTGTAGGCTAATGTAAATATAATGAGTAAAATTAAGATGGTCTTGCGTATGAGCTATGTTAAATGTGTTAAAAGTTGCATTTTCAACTTTATATTTTTAGTTTTTCATGATATCAAAGCTTACTGTGTGTAAGACTTTCCCAGTAAAGTCAAATAAATATACTCCTTATTGGGAGGTAACCTCACTGTAAGTTGAGAAGCATATATATTTAAAAAAATCTCAACTGCAAGTGATTTTTATCTCCCAAGGAACATTAGACCATGTAATATTAGGCAGTGTCTACAGATGATTGGATTTTCACTGCTTAGGAGAGTGCTAGAAAGTACGGGGCGGAAGCCCAAGATGCTAAATAATTTATGACCCACAGGGAAGTCCTTATGAGAATTACTCAGCAAAAATTTCAACAATATGATAGAGAAATCTTGGTCTAGAATAAGTCATCTAAACAAGGCCTGTGTTTTCCACTAAAGAGGCTTTGTGGCCTTAGTATCTGCTTGCCATCATAGTAACCAGCTTGCTTACTAGCTGCCTGCTATCATCAGCTGTTTTTCATGCCGCATTGGCAGAGCTCAGCGGACCTCAGATGCTCTGTTACTCTGGATTTGAAAAATAAGCCCCTGGCTTCCACATCATCGCCATCAGAAGTGGAGAGGACACTGCAGAGCTCCACAGACTACTGGTAAGAAGTCCATTCTTCCCTTCAGAAGTCAGGCCTCATTGCCAATCTATGTGTTAACATTCTGAGAAATAATTCCGGTAATTCTCTTTATTCTTGCTCCTCACAAGAACTCAAGGACTCCCATTGTCCTAATTCTGCAGATTCTGATCTACATTTTATTCCTGACTACCCTTTTCCATTCTTCCACAGCACCCAAAACTCCTCTTTGACTGTACTCTTTAGAATTTAATGTCAGTAATCAACAAGCCCCGATATCCCCACATTTGTACTCTTTATTTTGAGAAGATTGTTTCCTGAACCTTTTCCTAGATGTAATTTTCTAGTTCTTCTGCATGGTATTGCTCTGCTTACAGGGATCTTCCTTTTCAGAAATTTTCTTCTGGTTACCTAGCTTCAAATTATGTAAAACCAGATGATGCTTCCTTCATATGACAACCACCTACTAAGCTTTCAGCAAAGATTTTCTTACTTTATAACACTATATACCCTACAAGGTGTATATATTTTGTAGTACTTTGCCTTCTTGATTCCTTGATCATTTTTGTACAGTGTTTTAGTTGATGAATGAAGACTTTTATACTGTTCTTTGCTTATCTTCTTATTCCCATGCAATATTTTGGGCAACATAGGTATCAATTCTTCAGTTTCTCTATGATCTCTAATTTGTCTATCCTACTTCATGAAAAGTCTTTCTTGATCATTCTCTGATTATCCTTCTGTACTATCTTTTAACTAATTAAAATTCACTATCCATTAACCAATAATCTCATCATGACATCATGCCCCTCTGATATCATTTAATTTATTTAATAATTCTTTGTTTTACTTTTATTTTTCCTTAGTACATGTTTGCAACACATAATGATTACATTCTTTATGGGGAACTGGCATGTGTATATAACATTTCTCAATTAATTTTTTTAATCCCTCTCCATTTCTTGGTTTCCTTCCCTTTTGCAATAGATCTTTCTCCCTGACTGCTTTTATCTTTTATTGTGATTTATCTTTTGGGTTTTAATATTGGAGAAAGTATGAAATATTTAACCTCATGTGTCTGATTTATTCCACTTAATGTTGTGGTCTTAAGGTGCATTCATTTTCCTACAAATGACTCAAGCTTATCTTCTTAATGGTAGCATAGTGTTCTATTGTGCAGAAATAAAACACTTCCTTTATCTGTTTATCTGAGGGGGGACATAAAGGCTGCTTCCCAGATTAAGCTATTATGAATTATACTTTTATAAGCACAGGCATGCATGTATCATTGTAATATGATATCTTTACTCTTCTAGAAAGATATCTAGAAAGGGAATAGCTAGGTTGAATGGAATTTCCAGTTAGTTTTTTGAGGAATCTCCATACTGATTTGCATAATGGGTTATACTTGTTACATTCTCACATCCCTCAAGCCTCACCAGCATTTCTTAATTATAATCCTCCCCTTGTTTCTGAACATTCTCTAGTGGCAAAAACTCCAACCACATTTCAACTCAAGTTTCTACCTACATTTACCTGCAAGCAAGTTCTTTTCCCAAGGGAGGAGTAATAACATTTTGGACACTACAAAAATTATGGGTTATCTTTTTTATTTTTAAAGAGCTACTTGTTAAACATTTGCAGCACTGGTTTTCTCTTCAATCCTATTTTGACACCAGTTGTCCGTGTTGAATTTTGGGGGACATATTTTAAGGAAGGTCTGCCTGTAGAAAGTTCATTGAGTTCTTGTAAAGAATATCTGTAAGGAATTGAGGAAGCAAGACTGGAGAAGTTAAAATATATTGTGGTCATGCAAAATGTCTCAGACAATCTCCTGATGACCTCTAGAGTTAAAGAGACTTACAGAGAGGTCCCGAACTGAAACTGACATGCTATGTTTCACGCACACATAGTGAAAAAACAAAGATCTGCCTGTCTCCATAGAGTAAGTAACTTAGGGTGGTGCAACTCTTTTTCAGGAGAGGTGAATGTGCAGAGAGGAACTCAGCTGAAGCCTTAATTAGCTGAAACTTAAGCCTGTAATTCCTAGAGAAATGAGTGTTTGGGTCGTAAAAGTGGGATGTGAACAATTGTGCGCACACTTCTGTGCCAGTAAGTATTCACCTATCACTTTATTTAAAGTACATTCTTCACGTTTGCTAAATAAATTTTCTCTATTATGATTCTCTAAAAAATTTTTTTATCATATTATGGAAATTTCTAAATGTGTGGTTTTAAAACAGATGGTATTAATGTGTGTTCCTCATGAACAAAGAAACCCATTATCCTGCACTTTCACAATCATTAGTCATTATTAATATTTGCATGCATGATAGATAAAAAATAAGCTGCCATTTTTCTTACCAAAAAAATTGAATACAGTGACTATATTTATCTATTGCATTTCTTAGACTGAGAATCACTGAATATTTTTCCTTATTGACTTACAAGGGCTTCCAAAATATGTATTAAGATTCTATCTCTTTTTTCAGTTATATAGTTCTTTCTTTCAATTATTACTATTGTTATTTGCTATAAAAAGTGTTTTTTATTCATTATGTTATCAAAACATTTAATAGTTTTTCTTACAGGTTCTCATTTTGTTATTTAAAAAGATATCTACTGTGTTTGAGCAACGAGTACTGTGATAATCATGCAGACAATTTCCAAAAGTACCATCGATTGGTTGAAATATGGAAGGCATTATAAGAAATAAAACCATGATTAATTGGCCCGACATGGTGATGCGTGACTCAGGAGGCTGAGGCAGGAGGATCTCTGCAAGTTTGAGGCCAGTCTGAACTGCATAGTAAAACCCTGTCTCAAAAAGGTAAATTTTAATAAAAAAAAAAAAAAATTAAAACTCTTCCTTGCGTAAAGTTGGGTATGAAACTAACCACCATGAAAAGCAAAGCTTATTTGCTGATTTTTAAAAGGTCTGTACATCTGCATCATTAAAATATCTGATATTCATTTTAAAGGTCATTTGAGAGATATTCTCAACCACTAATTAATTTCTAGGTATTAGACATTTCACCGCAATCAACTATAATATATTCATTAAAAATTTTATTGTAATGAATAGATTACCGAAGGTAGCTGTGTAGCATTAATAATACTTTAAACCTGATATACAATCAAGCCTTCAGAATTTTCTTATCTTTTCATTATTTTCATTTATCTACTTGTTTTATCCCACAATAAACTCATTAAGGCTAAGAATTAGATCTTATCCAGGTATCTATATACTGTGAGGTGTTTAAGCATCTTGTTGCACATTACCATTATAATCACTACTGATAAAGCTTTTGTTGATTTCATATCATATTCCAAGCACTATCCTAAGTGCTTTGATTATTAATTTGCATAATCGTTTCTTCTCTGCAGTAGGTTTACTATTACCCACACTTTATCAGATGAAAAAAGTGGGGAAGCTGAGTTTAAGAAAACCAAAAGTCTGATCCAGGTTAGTCTCACTCTTCTGCCCGCATTTTTAAAAAAATTGTATAATTTACTTTATAGTTTAATCTTTGCACATTTTCTATATATTCTATAATATTCTTGAGCAATGTGGATGAGAGAAAAGAAATTAAACAGTATTTAATTTGATAGGAAAAAATTGCATTCACTAGTGATAAATCCTTAACATCTAAATCAGCTGTTTTAAACAGAAAAACAAAGGTAGGAGGAGTTCTCCATACTCCCAGACTTTTTTTTTTCCACTGTTTTTCTCCTTAGATAGATAGACAGGAGCATTAATTTTGAGCACTTACAAAAATAAGTGTTTTATAAACTCATTTTAAAAATAATTCCAATATTGCTGTTTTAGATAGAACCACTGAGCCCTCAAGATAATTTATACGTGTGTTTTGGGATTTACCTTGATAACTTCTCAATTATGATTAAATCCCTAAAATTTAGTTGTTGGGAAAGTTTAGTAAGTTATTTTGACCAGTGATAAAAGATTCACTTACAAAGTGAGCAATGCATTATTACTGAGACAAATATCAATTTAAATGAGTGTCAAATTATAGTTCCTTATTCTAAGACTAGAAGCAATTGATATGATCATCCTACACTTGAGAGAAATTTTCCTTTGCATAATCATTCAATCATAACTAAAGCAGTACAGCTTTAGTTGCTTATTTCCTTTTCATATGCACTCAAATCTAATTGCAATGCATAGCAATGAGAGAAGCAATCATCTTTCAGATACATCCATTATCTTTGCAAGACTTATCTGATTAATAGTTCTTGTCCTGTTTCAGGGAGAACTATCTGCTCTTTCTGTTGAAAGGCACATTGTCCTCATTCTGTTCAGAAGTAACCAAGTCTTTTTATTTTTCCGCAGATGATACCATTGAAGCCAAATATTCTACAAGTGCATCAGCAGATTCAAACCTTTTCTGTTATTTTCTATGATGACTCCACTTCAGAAATTTCCATCGTAGACAATTCTAGCATCCATGCTGATACTATACATGACCTTCCTTTCGTTTTTTTCAGTGTGACTTGTAAGCATAAGGGAATGACATCTGTCACTTCAGTCATTTCAAAAGAGGCTGAAATATCCCCAGGGAGCTGTCAGAACAATCAACCCCTCCTTCAGGAAATGAGAGGAAATGCCAACCCAATGGAAATTTATTCATTCCATGTTTGAAGGCTGCTGAAATAACAAAAGATCTTGACAGGCAAACCTATCTTATACAAAGAAACTCACGTTGGGGCAGGGAATGCCATTCCAGCTAGCACCAAGGAGTACTTTGTTGATAGCATTCTCAGAGAAGGAAAAAGGCAACGTAGGAAACACAAAATAATATATGTGGCAATAAAAGTTTTCCTTATCCTGATTCCTTGAAGGAAATCTCCTCAAAGTAGGCCTTGGAGACAAGCAGGTCAACAGTTTCTGCGTCAGAGCAAATGCTTTATCAAAATTACATTGTGTTGGGAAATCCCTCTGCTCTGGTTCCATGAGTTACAATAAGGTCTGCTGCAAGAGCACAGCCACTCCCAAGATGAGGACAGATAGCGATCTTCACGTCTCAGAGCTGCAGGAAAACTCAGGATTGAAACTCTTAGTCATTTTCCATAGAAACATTTTCTGTGCTGACCCTGAGATAATGTTCAAGACCTTCCTTTAGTCAAGGTGGCGCTTCCAGCTGGGTGAGGGAAGAACATTTGTCTTTTCATTTCCTGTATTACACTGTGGCTATAGTCTCTGAATGCTAATGCTCTGTCCATCCCTGAAAGGGGATTTCTCCCTATGTGTGAGTGTGTGTGTGTGTGTGTGTGGGGGGGGTGTTCAATAGTATTTTATGTATGATAAGAGAGAATAACACAGATTTGTAATTCTCCTCTGCCAGAGAAGAACATAGACCCTTTACCCAATTTTCTCAGCCTGTTTTCTTGGCATAGTTTGTATTTTGGTCTTCTTTTGAAAGTTCTTTCCAGTATATTTAAAATAAAATTATATTTGCCAAAAGCAAAAATGAATTCTGCGTGAAGAATGCAACTTAGAAATTTTGTTTGACTCTCCATGGTACTTGTCTCTTCTACATATTTCAAACACAAAATTGAATCTTGAGTCTTACCAGTTTCTAACGTGCAGATCTGCCCTCTGGAGTTCAGCCCTGTCAGCCACCACCATCATTTATTGACTACACACAATTAGCTAAACTGTTCTCCTGAACCATATGAGCAACAGGCCATGGGTTCTGGAGGCCTTTCCAAGCAGCTCTGCTGGCCCAGCAACCTTCAGTTGCTTATGCTAAATAAATTTCTGGTTTACAACATGACTCTGAGTCATGGTGCCCTGAGGTCTGGCTGCTGGAATGTCTTGGAAGAGGAGCATTTTGGTTTTGCTGGGCAATCTCCTTTCTACCAGGGTAGATCTACATCCCTTTCTTGGTTGCTTGGGGCAGAAACCTTTTATTTCAGCGGCAGAAGGAGTGCATGTCCTCAGCAAATATCCCCAGCATAACCTGCAGTTGCTCCCACCAGAGGAAAACCTGAGAGTGAACCTTACTGGCAGATACTCTGAAGGTTTTGTTTTGTTTCATTTTGCTTTGTTGTGTGTGTGTGTGTGTGTGTGTTTGTGTGTGTGTGTTTCCCACTTGTGACAGAACACAGGCGGGGACTGCTGGGAGCTATGCTGGGGACAAATTTTCATGGCAGAGTCCCAGGTGATGGATAAAAGGGGCTCTGAACCTGAGCATCTTAAAGAAATACTAGGAGATTAAGGGTGTGGTTTCAAGAAATAAGAGCTGTCAAGTTTAGCAAAAGGAAGAGCTGTTCTCTGCAGAGATAAAGTTCTAGATGACTTTGTGGATTTGAGATCAATTCCAGAGCAACCTTGGAAAAAGCAAAAATGAATTCTACCTGAAGAGTGTAATGTAGAAATTTTGCTTGACTCTCCATGCTACTTTCTGCCCTACATATTGTCCCCCATGTGCTGTAGATGGCAAGGTCACACCCAGGGAAGAGCAACTTCCGTTCATGAAAACATAGCTCCCCAGAAAATCTATGCAATTTTAAGAATTTTAAGGCACTATGGTTGAAGCAGAGGTGTCTTTGGAGACTCTTCAGAATTCTTCCTTTCCTACTTACACTGAACAAACATGAAGAATGGAAACCCTGAGAGCAGGGACATCCTACAAAAGATGTGCATAGAATAACTCCACCACAGAACAAACTGTAAGACTAGAGAATTGTCTTCACCCAGAGATCCAAACGCATGAGTCCACTCATGCAGTGAGCCCACATGGACTGTAGCACGGGCCTGACGTGTGTACCGAGAAGGAGTATGGAGGGGCTCTGCTTTGTCTCCTAGGTTTGTTGGGTGGCCAAGTGGAATATAAGATGACATAAACTCTGGGTCGGTTCCTGGCTGCAATTGTACCTTTCTATTTCCCCCAAATGTTCTATACAAGTAATATTGCTTGTTTCATATGCAGCAAGAAAACTAGTTCTCCACCTCATTCTATCTCCGCCACACCCCAGGGGATGAGCTGTCTTATTTGCTACACACTTGCTTATGTGAAAGAAAGAATATTCAGGGTCCCTTCTATGCAGTTAGTCATAGCCCAAAGGATACTCGTAAAGGTAGAACGCTGGTGCCCTTTGGAACAGCAGGAAACCTGCTACTTGCCTCAAAATTGTCTTGCTAGCAGGTCCTAGAATGGTGCAGGATGCTTTGCCGGTTTTATCCAAATGCTTAAAGTAAGTCCTGGATTTCTTTGACTTTCTCTAGGGGCTCCTATATGTCCTACTGGAGTTTCTTTTGTTGTATAGAACCAATGTACTGTAGGGAGGAAAGTCAGAGCCAGATTTGCTGCCAGACTGAAATATCTTGATCACAGAATTTGAAGATGCTGGACTAAATAGCAATGCCTATGAAGACTTCTAGTCACCTGTAGTAGAGGTCAGTTCCCTCAAGTCACAAATTGGGTATCTGGAAGCACTTAATAAAAATCTAGAGAGGAAGATACAGCCTTAAAAAGACACAGAAATTTACCCCTTAAACTTTCATTACCTATGCTGTTGCTGCTGATACATAGCTCACCTCGACAACAGTTAACAGTTCTCTAAAGAGACATTGGGAACAAACAGGGATCAAGCTCCCTTCAGTTTCAAGAGACTATTGCAAAAAAAGCTTCAAAGCATCTCTGAAGAATGTAGAATGAACCAAAATTGAAGTCTCTCACTATAAAACCAGGAAAAAGACAAGGATGTCCACTATCGCCACTCCTATTCAATATAGTTCTGTAAACATTGGCCACAGCAATTAGATAAGAGAGAGAAATAAAAAGAGTAAGGATAGAAAAAGAAGTTAAATTATCATTATTTGCAAATGACATGATACTCTACATAGAAGAGTATAAAATGACCAAAAGACTATAGAGTTGATAAGTAAATTCAGCAGTATAACTAGACACAAAGTCAACACTCAAAAATCAATAGTGTTCTTATACACAATCAGCAAACTCACTGAGAGAGAAATTAGGGAAATCTCACCCTTCATAACAGTGCCCCCCAGGAAAATGACATACTTAGGAATCAATCTAATAAAGGATGTAAAAGATCTGTACATTGAAAATTATAGTACTCTGAAAAATGATAGAAGAAAACATAAGAAAATGGGAAAAATACCCCTTGCTTATGGATAGGAAGAAGCAACATTATGAAAATGGTGATAATCCCAAAGCTGTTATACAGATTTAACGCAATCCTACTCAAAATACCATTAGCCTAACCCACAGATCTAGAGAAAACATTCCTAAAATTCATTTGGAAACAACAGAGAACTAGAATAGCAAAGACAAGCTTGGGCAACAAAGACAAAGCAGGAGGCAACTCAATCCCTGACTTGAAATTATATGGCAAAGGTACTGATGAAATCAGCATGGTACTGGCAAAAAAACTAAAACAAAAACAAACAAACAAAAAAAACCATCTGAGGATCAATGCAACAGATTACAAGATGCAGACAATTTCAAAGACATTCAACCACCTTAACTTTGACAGAGAGGTCAAATATGCTCACTGGAAGAGAGATAGCCTCTTTAGTAAATGGTGCTGGAAAAATTGGTTCTCCACATGCTGAAGACTAACACTAGACAAGGGTCTATCATCATGCACTAAACTAAAGTCAAAATGAATCAAAGATCTCAACATTAAAACAGGAACACTAAGACAGATAAGTTAGGCAGAAATCTTGAAGACTTATGGGTAAGTGGAGAGTTTATGAACAAAACCCAAACTGCATGGACAGTACTTCTAAGAATCAGCAATGGGACTCTTAAACTAAAAAGATTTTGCACATCAAAAGAAATCAACAACGGAATGAAAAGACAGCCCACAGAGTGGGAAAACACATCAGCCAACTGTTCCTCAGACAAAGGACTATTACATCTTGAATATATAAAAAATTTTAAAAAATCAAGTCCCCCAAATTCAAGAACGCAATCCAAAAATGAGCCCCTGAGATGAGTACATACGTCTCAGAAGAAATACAAATGGCAAATAAATATAAGAAAAAAGGTTGAACATCAGTGGTCATTTGAGAAATGCAAATTAAAGCAACAGTGAGATTTTATCTCACTCCAGAAAGAATGGTTATAATTAAGAAATCAACCAATAATGAATGCTGGCAGAATGTGGGGGGAAAAAAGAACTCTTCTCCTCTGTTGGTAGGAGTGTAGACTGGGACAATCACTGTGGAAATCAGTATGGAGATTCATCAAAAAACTAGGATTGGAAATATTATTCAATCTGATTATTCCCTTTCTGGGTATTTTCCTAGAAGTATTGAAAGCATAATACCACAGTGATATATGTACACCCATGTTCATAATTTGCATGTTTTGTAGTAACTAAATCTTGAAAACAACCCAAATGCCTGTCAACCAAGAAAAAGATAAAAAAAGAGGTGGTTTTCTTATACAATGGAGTACTACTCAGCTATAAAGAAGGGTAAGCTCAAGGCTTCTATAAATAAATGGTTGCAACTTAAGACCATACTCATGAGCAAAATAAATCAGACTCACTTGTGTAAACATTGTATTGTATCCCTAGTGCAAAACACTGAAAGAGTAAATAAGATACAAAGTGTACAATGACTATTGTGACAGTGAAAGGGGAAGTAACTGTTCAAAAGGAAAGAACAACTGGGATGACGGAAAGGAGAAAAAAAAGAAAGGACAAAGATTATAAATATATACAAATATATGTGATGGATAATTATATTACTAATTTCTGTTAGATTATCAAAAAGAACAGCTTGTGCTTTCATTGTTTGATCATCTTTTCATACATAGACCTTGCAATTTGAGCAACTACTTTGAAGATAATTGTACACAATATATTAACCATTGTTAATCTTGTAACATTTTATTTTGAAATTCTGTATCATCATTCTTATATTTTCTGTTTTAAAATAATAATAATAATAATAATAATAATAATAATAATGATAACACAAATAAAATGGTTGCCAAAAACTATTTCCAAGAGTTGATTTGAGAACTGAAAAACTAATGCATAACAAATACCTAACACAGTGTCTTGAGCAATATTAAATAAGTGAACATGGTGATACCAGAAGAAAAATACAACACTGTAGGAACAAAGAAAGAAAGAAAAGGAATGTAGAGCAGTGTTGGGGAAAAAGAATGCACAGTTTGAATGGAAACAGCGTCAGGAAAATCTAAAATGGCTGCCCAAGAAATTGTAGCATAATAGCAAACTATAGAAGCGAAGAAACAGAAAGTGCCTGAAAACCCAAACATGCAAATGTGATGGGCTGTAAATGATGAAGAGCCAGCAGTTAAAAATCTCTTGACTGAGATTCTGCTGAAGATCATAACTGACCACCTGATCTTTTCAGAGATTCATGGTGGAAACTTGGAATTACAGGAAAAAGGTCAGCCAGAAATTAGAGAGCAGGGGCAGGGAGCATGGCCTGGAAATGTCACCACAGTCACACATGTCCGAAAAAGTGTCAACTAGTTCATCAGTCAGAATTGGTCTGAGAAACACCTTGATGCTGTTGATGATGTTTCTTTCAAAAGACTTGAGAAAAACAAGAAATACAAAATGAAATTTTTTGAAGAAAATAAAGCAATTGGAAACTTGCAAAACCAACCCAAAACCTCCAGACGGAGCCAGTTATGTTTGCAGCTTGAAAACTTCCAGCTTGAATGGGAGATCAGCGGCTCCAGCTGAAACTTCAAATGCTTCCTAAGATCACATAATGCAAATTCAGAGAAAAACGGCTGTGGAGCCAAAGGGCTGCTTAGAAATACAGGAGCTTCCTGCCACCCACAGAAAACATGGTCCGAGACTGGAATCCTTCCATCTCCTCCGAATCCCTCTCTCCTCCGTGGGAAAGAGCCTATGAGGTTTGGATGGCAGCTCCATCAGTCAGGAACAATCTCAAAGGGTTAAGAAAGAAAGGGAACACAATAGGTAAATACTGACTAAAATGGCCTGAGTTCAGGCTTTCCCAGTAACCCTCTTCCCCTTGCCCTCTCATCTGCAGCTCCCAGGGCCTGACTTCATGAGGATCCTGGGAATCACTGGGTCCCTGCGGGAGGCAGCCAGGTGTAGGTGAGCGCCAGGGATCTGCAGTCACACAAAGGCTTTATTCTATATTCATAGCAGCCAAATCCTGGACACACACAGCCTCAGCAAGACTGCTGCCTGCATTTCCTGACTTTGAAGTAAATTTTAGCCCTTTTCAGTTTTATTGCTGCAAGAATTGATTTTATTGAAATTCTTTAGATTTCTTTCAAATATAGGTATTTAAATTTTTTTTTAATTTTAATTTTATTGGTACCAGGGATTAAACTCAGGACTGCCTGCTTGCAAGGCAGGCACTTCCTCAGTCCCAAAATATAGTATTTTTAATGCAAGTTTTTGAATACATTACTTCTATTTCATTGGACTCTAGATTTAAGTAATGCAATACTGTATTTCAACTTAAATAAAAAGTGTGCACTAACTTAAACCATTGTTACATTCGATATAAATAGGCTGGTGAAAATAAACAAGATTTTCTGCATTCTAAAAAAATGACATAGCTACTTCACACGTTTTTTTTTTTTAATAACTTCAATATACCCCATTTACTTCTACCTTAACATAGCCTAGTCTTATGTGATTGTAATCCACAACACTTCAACTAGTTTTTTTCTATGAAAAAGAAAGGTAGTATCAGAATTATCTGTGGAGATAAAGATGAAAACTAAAGGAGTAATAAGAGATAGAACAATCCAGTGGTGCACACAAGTGAGTGTGGTTTACACACCTAGATTCCCAGAACTCTGGAGAGCTGAGATAGAAGGTCCACAGCTGCAAGCCCAGCCTGGACAATTTAGTGAATTAGCAAGACTCTGCCACAAAATAAGCATATTGAACTAATGAATAAACAACAAAGCAGATGAAGATGTAACTCAGTGGAAAGACCCTGATTTTAATCTCCAGTGATTGGGGGAAAAGTGAGATTTTTTATTCTTGAGGCAATTCAACCATGCCATAATCTTTTTAACCTGTCCATTTGTACCACAAATACCAATTGAGCATTGACTAGTGTCAGGAGCTGAGCTGGGTCACAGCGGGTTTCTTGCAATGTGAAAAGCTTAACAAATGAAAGAAGAAAAGAGAATAACTGTCAGTACATGAACAGTAATGTTCTTTAAGATAAGATTAACTGTTGTCAAAGTAGGCATAGACTTCTAAAATGCTACTTTTAACTTTTCATCTACTTTTAACTTTTTCCTTTAATAACATATTACTAAAATGTATCCCTAATGTCACATTCCACTGTAATATCTTTATTTTCTGCACTGTATAAATTCTCTTTTATATGACATTCACCCATTCTCCTGTTGAAGAAAATGAAATAATTTAGCTTAGGGTTTTTTTGCACATTATTGTACATGTCTCTTTTCCACTCACCAAGATGCTGCCAACAATTGAAATTTCTGTTTGTTTGTTTGTTTATTTGCTTGCTTGTTTTTTCAGGATGAGGAGATGACATGAATTTTCTTATACTTTTTTTTTAATCTCCATAGAGGCTTTCAAACACTAATTCCTGATCTGTCTTTTCATACTGATTATTGGTTCTTAACTCACAAATTCTTTCTGTTTACATAAAACAAAAATGATAAACCGTTTTGCCTAGTTCAAACTACTGATTGATTTAGTGAAAAAAAAAAATCATGGACACAAGTTATTTGGATTAACCAGTCAGATGGATGTAAACAGTGCACACAGAAGCCCTGTAAATCCTCAGCAATGGTAAGTAGGGTTGCTTGTTTTTGCTAACTTGCAGATAAGAACTTGATAGCTAAATGTGTTCTTAACACTTAGGACTTCTTTTTTCTGGAGCAGACACTACTTTACAGCCTAATAGTAGGTAAGTGAAAGTCTAAATCAAGGAAGTTCAACTGGTACAAAGGAAAACATATGTCTCCCTTGTTTCTCAAAGGATGGGCTGAAGCATTGCCGTTGCTTTGCCGTGAGGATTTTTTTCCTCCAACATTCTTTCCCATGGTCTTAAGGAGTGGGCTCCCTGTAATTTTCCTGGCTCAGCTTTGTCTGTATCAGATGTTACTGGGCAGGGCTAATCATGCTATTGCATGAAGGGATTACACCAAGGGGAAAATGAGGTCTTAAGTGATTTCAACAAGATGCCCCCTTCTGATCTTGCAGATTTGACTAATCTTCCAGAAGTGGTGCAGAATCAAAGGTTTCACCATGAATCCATTTATTTATTACATTTTGACTTATTCACTGCACAGCATGAAGAGGAGAGATGTTTCAGGCCGAAGTAGAAACTCATTGATTCAAGATGACCTTCCCACCTTCTGCTTCTAGAATTTCTATCTCAACAAACTCTGAATAACATACTCAAATGGTTTATTAGTCTCTCTTGTCTTTTCACTTTTTATAATCTCTGTGGAAACTGGAGATTTTTTTTCTCTTTTCTTGCACATAACGTTGCACTAATTGTATCCCTTCATTCAACAAATCCAGCTAGAATTGCATACCAGGTGCTCTCCAAGATCTGAGGCACAATGCTGAGCAAGACCAAGGCCTTGCCAGGAGTGTTATGATTAGCTACGCTTTGATGAGCGTTATGAGCATTTTATAAGGAGAGGATTGTTGTCCCTGATCTCTCCTGGGGAGGATATGACAAAAACTCACGATGGAGGTGAACTTACGTTACAGCAGGCTCTGAATGAGGAATACCAGCCTCCTATGGAGAAATGTTTTTCCTATGGCTCCTTTCTTTCCACCTATCCTACCCTGACTCTTATCTAAGACACAATTTCCTGCCTATGATCACTGAATAGATCAGGTAGGAAACCATCTTTCTACTTCCAGTATACTCAGTTCAATCAGCTGTTTTCTCAGTAGATTGGATAGTTACTTTAAAAAGCATGAATTTAATCGTGTTATCCTACAGTGTAAAATTCTTTCTCGAATTTACATTTGATTATAATTGCTCCTTCTTTCGATGGCCCACAGAAGCCTGCCGTCTCCGGCCTCACTGCAGTTCAGACTTCACCTTCTGCTCTTTTCCAGGCTCACTGTGGTCCAGCGAGAGCCCTTCTTTTCAGTCTCCCCAGGAAGTCAACATCGTTGCTCTGTTCTCATGCAGACCCTCTTGCAGGCCACTCTCTTCTTCCTGTTTGCATGATTGAAGCTTGGGTCACTGAACTGTCAACTTAAATGACATCTCCACAAAGAGTTGCTACCTTCTTCCTATCTGTCATGGAAGCTACAAAACTCCACAGCCATATTTTGTTTCTTTACTTCTACATTGTTTCTCTCCCTTGTAAGACTATAATCTCCATCAAGCTGAGAGAGTAGCTGATGCACAGCAGACTCTCACAGTATTTTAGATGTAATATATGTAATAAATAGATAGATTTAAATATACATGTCATGGTCAAATGAAGTTTTTGTTAGAAAAATTAATGTCAATAACAAAAAATTAAAATGAAAATAATTATAAATGGTACTGTCTTCACCTACATGTGACACTGTGACTGTGCTTCCTGTGCATATTGTTGACATTTCAGCTGTGGAGCTCAGCTCAGATTCATGGAAGAAGAAGGCTCCAGACTGTAAATTGTTTGATTTCGAGATGGGCATCTAGTGACTCTTGCCTGCTGTCAGATCACCTTGTCTTTCCAAGACTGAGGTGTGTTTGTCAGCTCTTGTTACTGTAACAAATACCAGAGATGGCTGACTTATAACAACCCAACATTTGCTTTGAATCATAGTTTTGGAGCCTTTGGCCCATGATGAATTGATCCCATTGCACTGAGCTGTGCAACGGAGCAAAACCACTCACCTTATGGCCAGAAATAAAAACTGGGGTCCTCAAATCCTTTTCAAGGGCATGATCCAGTAACTTTAAAGCTTCCTAGTATGCCCCACCCCTCGGAGGCACCGCTGCCTTCCATAGCACTACTTTGGAGACAAACCTTTAGCACAAAGACTTGTATTGCTTTATTGCTATATTCTAAATATAGCAATAAATATTCTTCATTACTACTATGCAATATAAGCAGCATTTATTTACTGCTTTCCAGATATTGTACTGTGCACTTTAGATATAGGAATTCATTTAATGTTTGCAATAACTCTTAGTTATTACTATTCTTCTTCTTTTATTGGCTAGGAAACAGAGACATAGACAGGTTAACTACTTCAAGGACAGCTATACTGGCAGATCCAGGATCCATACCTAGATAGTTTTGATTTATAATGTGTGATCTTAGATACTGTATACATACGATTATTTCTCACAGAGGTCACTGTACACTCAGTGTTAATATGATACCTCCTTGTCCTAATTCACTCTATAGCTTAAAAACTATTAGATGAGGAAAATGAAGATTAGTTTATAGTGAGAAAATTAAGGCCAACTGATGCTCAAGGCTATGGAATTTTATGGAAGAAATATGCTTTCAAATGAGAGCTGCTTTACCCTCCTAAGCCACAACTCTTTTCATCTATCTGTAAAGCAAAGTTTCTGATCAAAGATAAAACTATCTCATATTTGCAGTATAATTAAAGCAGAGTTACAGAATTTTAACTAGGCATACATTTTCTAAGCAAATTATATGTACACAGGAAGACTGGATTAGTCGCTTTCATACAAAAATAGCTTTATATTTTTGTTTTCTCCGTATTATTTTTGATGATAAAGATTCATCAGCTGAAATATCTAATGATAACAACTTATTGTTCAGGACACATAAATGAAGATTTTTCTGAATATACAGTATGTCTAACATAATGGCTTAGGATGCTAAACAGTAAAAAAATAGGATCTAGCTCAGATTACTGAGAATCCAAGCCTTAGTCATGTAAATACTAAGGAATTATCAGGGATGGTTTTACAAGTCTTGTCATTAGATAAAATCTATTTCCAAGTTCTCCTTACGTCTAGAATTTTTCATTTGTGAATGGAGAGAGAGGGTCTTAAAGATCTAGCTAAGCAGTCAGGAACTCTCAGTCCACTCTTAATTTCTTTAAGATCATTTGGAGAGAAATAAAATATCCTACCATGCACATCCTCCCCAGGGCTATGAGTTTGTGGAGCTGAGCCAGTTACAGTAGTTCACCTCTGATTAGCAAAACAAAAGAGATGTCTATTTCCCCTTCAGCCAAACCCTGCACACTGATCAGGGCCCCTACACACCTGTTCCTTCTCACCTTGCTCTTACAGTCATCATTGCGTAAGATCCTCTTAGAGTTAACTAATTCTATGGCTTGCCTTAATAATAACTCTAAATATTTCAGTCTACTGTTCAAATGCTTATGTGTGTACATTCACTTGATTGCCTTAAAAGAATCCTTAGGAACAATTGTTTTAAAAAGTATTTCTCTCATAATTATGATTATGATGACAGGCTTGCGTTTGGGCACTGTGTGTGATATACAATATGCAACATACTAAAAGAAATATTACAGATAATCCATATTAGCTAAATAGGCAGCTGTGAAATGTGTTTCTCAGTAGATATATATTTTTTAACAGATTAGATTTCAACTTGCCTAGGACAGCTGTCTAGAAGCTGACTAAAAGCAATACAAATATATTCCACATTTTAAACAAACAAATATATATATTCCACATTTTAAGAATAAATGAACAGCCTGCTAGGTCAAAATTGATGTTTTCTGCTTTCTTAAGCAGAGTGAAGTCTAAGGATGTTCTGACAGTAGAAAGCAATGCTGGGTTTCTAAATATTTTCACTCATAAACCTCAGATAGGTTGAGGTTTGATTGACAAATGATTCAGATTATATCCTTGGAGAAGCTTTGATCCTCTGCCTGATTGTGACACAGATACTTAAACCTTGTATAACCAATCCAGACATAATGAGCCCACATTGTTGGATGAGCTACAGAGTTTGACAGCAGCATAATGAAAATCTACTCTGGAAACTTGAGGGGTGGATCTCAGTGGCTGGCTGAGCCTGCGGTGTGTTAACTGCAGAAGGCAAAGCTAAACAGTATTATTTACATTATACAATTCACTGTGTATTTTTCTGTAGTAAATTCCCCAGATCCTCTATTCTCTCATAACGCTGACTGCTCAGATAGAAGCCATCCTACTTGGATTTGCCCTTATTTTTCAGTCCTGCCATCTTTTTAAAGTGGCTTTATAAAAGATAAAAGCACAGTTGTGCCAAGGAATATAATTCAGTGTTATACATAGTTTTCTCTATTTCCATACAGCATGTTTTAAAAATTGTTCCCTCTTTTAAGAAGCTGATGGAGTTGTACCTGACAAGAACTGCATCCTGTGACGCTTGGCATTTCCTCCAGTTTTGCTAGGAAGACCTTGGGTTTGACTTTGTTATTGCAACTTGAAGTATTTCCACTCTACCATAAAAAGGGACAGGTTTGCCAAGTAAGTTGGGAGAGAAGTTTATGTATGTTTTGGAAGAGAAAGATGGAGACTTATCTTCTGTAATGTGCCATCAGCTGCAACTTTTAATGTAAATACACAAAGTTCAAGTTTAGAGTGGATTTTACTTCTTAAAGTTATCAATAACAGAGTTATAGCAATTGCAGGCAGTCTATAGCAGTAAAATCAGTCTTTATTTTTTGCTTATTTATTTATTTTATTTCATGGGTCTTACAGTTAGAAGCATCATCTTTTCAAATTTTAAAAATCATATGTATTATTAAACCATTTCCATACATCTTTCTAGGTCATTGAAGTGATATGATATAGAAACAAAAGCAAATTCTGTATAACATTGAAGGTATCTTTTTAATATTTTCTCGATTTAATTCTGTACATAAGCATTGTTTTATAAACAAAGCCAGATTATCTCAAATGACTTTGGAAGGAATTGCATGCCTCTTCTGCGACACAATAGCTACTTTTTCTCAGAGAGCCACTTTAAACTGTTTTCCAAATAAGCAGTGTTCACGTGTCTCACTATCGAACACATTATAACTAACAAAATGTTCTGGGCTAAGAACATTCTAGAACTATGTATAGAAAACCCAAAGTTTAAGTAAGATTTGCTTGATATTGTCTGAGCTGACCAATACTTGATAACCTCACAGGATGCAACAGACCTTAAAATATAACAGGTTAAAGAATTAAAACAGGTTGTTCAAGAAAGTTTTGGTGTAAAATCAGCACTGGATGAATTGAAATTAATGGATATAACCAGTGACTTAGGTTTAGTATCCAGGCAGCTCCTCAAAAAAGTATTTTAAATACAAGCATCATTTTACTTTTCATTTTATTTTAAAACTTGTAGATTTGTCCTCTTGCTTTCTAGTAAATTAAACTTTGATACCATCTTAGTTACTTTCTAGTCACTGGGACAGTACTACTTGACACCTACGATTTAAAAGTGGAGAGATTTATTTTGGCTCACGGTCTATAGAGGTTTCAGTCTATAGGCAGCTGGCTCCCAGGCAGGGCAGGATGACAGAAGAGGCTTGCTCATGGAAAGGCATAGAAAGCAATGAGCAGGATCAAGGAAGGAGGGCCATGCCCTTTGTGACCTGCCACCTCCCAACATCACACCCAGATATAAACTCATCAGTGGGCTAAACCAGTGATGAGTATCACACACCCATGATCCATTCACCTCCAAAATGTCCCACCTGTGAGTGCATGAGGCTTTGGGGGGACAATTAGACATAAATCACAACAGATACTAATAAAAGCTACATATCAAGGGTCATTTTTTTCACTTAACCAAAATAGATTTGAATTCCATTTAGCACCTACACTTTGGATTTTAATTTTTTTTTTTTTTGCTAAGTAATATATGGGCTTTTAGATAGGCTATAGCAGTCTGACTTGTATAAAATGGCAACAATATGTGCTTGTTTTCATATATGTACATATAGATAACATCCTTTGAAAATACATGTTCTAGTCAATTCCTGTGATTATGTTACCTTAAAGTGTTGGGGTGTTATGAAATCAGTGATCTCATTATAAAGGTTTCATCCATATTTTATTCAGTTTTTCACCATTTTGAAACTGGAACCTGCACCCCAAAGAAGTTCTATCCAGAGTGGTTTGGATCAAGTGAGTCTTAAGAAACAGTATCGTACTCCAATCATATTCCTTCACATTGCATAGGCAATTAAATGACACAGAGCTCGTAATAATCCACAAAGGAGTTATTTCCCAGCCAAACAGAGGAGGGTCAGACTGGTGACAGCACTGGCTTCTCTCAAATTCTGGGGTTTCTCAAGGGCAGCAGTGCAAACAAAAGCCTCAGAGGAGGGTGGAAGTTAGGCTACTACCCTGAGAAGAGGCACTCTAACTGCTGTCAGAGCAAAGAACAGGGCAGGTAGCTGGCACAGAGAGGTGTGTGTGGGAGGGCATTCTGAAGTATCAGTCATCAAATTCTAAAACCCTAAAGGGGGCAGGCAATAAGACAATAATGTTAAGCAACCCCAGTCTTTGATGCTAGTGTGAAAACCACAGGATTGAATTTAGGCAGAGCTGACTGAATTCTGAAGGACTTCGTGATAGCCAATAAAGAGTATACATATTCTTGTCATGTTCCTTAATACATCTTTCTTCTTTTCAAAACACTTCCATAGACACCGAATTATTTCAGTTGTCAAAACAGTATTTGATCACTCCTTGAGAAACTGGTCGTCTCTGGAACTCTCAGGAAATTGATCAGGTATTGATCTAACATTCATTTAGCTCTTTGTGGGCTACGTAAACTGCTTTATTCTTTCTTTGTAACAATCCAGTGAAATCTCATTACCTTATTTCTTCAGTAATGAAATAGAGGATGATAAAAAGCAACTATCCCAAAGACACATAGCTGTTGATTCCCAGGGAAGTTTGACTCTAATCTCATTCTTTCTTTTCCTTTTCCACTGTGGAGTATCTTTAGACAAGATGTCCCGATGTGCTCAGTCAAACCTGAATTTCTGTTTGTCTTCAGAAGTGGTGAACTAACAGCTCCCAAGTTGATTTAGACCATAGAGATATGGATAGCTTTTACAAGTATTACAACACATTGCAAGTAATTAAAGCAAGTCCAATAATTACCTGAAAATACAAATTTCTGGCTTCTCTTAAAAAGCTTTTGCATCTATTGATAAGCTATAAATGAATCATCAGAATCCCATGGTCCGTGTTAAACCCCATCTAATGCCCTCTGTAAATACACCTGACATGCAAACCCGAACCATTTAGAAAAAGGCAGCTCGCTGCTTTCTGTCCTCATTCTCAGGGGTGTGCTTTCTATAAACTGAGAAGGAGAATAGATCTGATGTTAAGCGGAGCCAAGCTCTGAAATGGCTTCAGATGCACTCAATCTTCCCCTGACACACACAATCCGAAGTGTTAAGCTTTGCTAAGCAGTCCTTGCTGACGTATGGCCTGCACAGTCCCTGTGTAATAGTGCTCATTACTTCTTTCATCCTGGCAGGAAAATCCACCTGACTGTCTCAGAGGTCTTTTCTATCCAAAATCTATGATCCCAGATTTATAGTTCTTGCTGAGACAAAAATGGTCGTCAAGCATTCTTGGACTCAGCAGAAGCTTTAAAATATAATTCCTTGGTTCTATAAATGTCCAAAAGCCAGAACTATCTGATGATTAAGAAGCTTGTCTCTGTGTCAAAGGAAAGTTCATTTCCCATAAGTGAACTCCTGCTAGGTTAGGAGGGTATCATTTATAACACTGTATTTAAACACATAAAACTGAATACATGTTGTAGGAGTCTCTATTGAATTCAAAATAAAGATGTTTCCTTTAATCTCATGAGTGTCATGAGTTATCTATTATCTCATGCTTCTGATCCCACCCTCCATCCTTTTGTTCATTTCTGTCTTCCCTTTTTCATCTCCTGAATCTGTCCTTCCTCCAAATTCCCTTCACTTTATTTCCCTTTCCTCTAATGGTAAACTATCTCCTGCTGTTCTTTGAATCTTTATTTCCCACTCTTGCATTAGATTACCAGAAGAAGCATCATGTCCTGTATAAAGCACTGGTCTGGGGCAAGCTGAGCTAGGATTATTTACTTTTAGCTATGTAAACATGGATGCATACTCTTCAAAGTATCTGAGAACCCTGAGTCCATAAAATGGGAATAGCTATCTCAGGGGTGTCTTACATAGACCAAATGAAATAACATGTTTAAAAACACCAGTGTCTAGCAGCTAGTGATCAATAAGCATTCCTTTAGAATGATAAAGAGGATATTGATTTCTCTGATTCAACATGATAGGAAAAATTAAAATTATAAAACAAAAAATTAAAAGTTTCCTGCTGGTTTCAAAATGAAAACATTGTGCTTTTCTATCTATCCAATCTTTATACAAGATTGTGAAAACACAAACCAAGCATATATAAATAAACAAACTTTTGAAGTTCTATGTTTTATAACATTTTTCTGCCTTTTCCCTAGTCCATAAAATATTTTAAAAATATGTTTGAAATGAGTCTTACATTGAAGGCCTCTTATGAGATCCAAGTTAAATAAGATGTTTTGTGAATTAATGTATTTAATGCAATGGATTTTTGCCCCCAGCTTGGTGAACAACATGTTCAGTGAAAGAATCTATACTTTAAAGTGTATCTGTGAGGGAATAAATTAGCATTACATGTTTTACATGCTCTATGTGCTCTGAGCGAAGAATTAGACACAGTGAGAAAGCAATTACTCAGAAACACTCTTTAAGGAGTCATCATTTTCAGAAGTAAAATGTGAGGGTGAAGAGGTTAAGTAACTCGCCTGAGGCCCTGCACTTCGTAGTCTGCCAAAGTAAACCGCTGAGGTAGATGGAGGACCCAGTCAGCAGCCTACAGTCCACCAACGCCTGGTGCTATAATCAGTGTTCTTTCCACTCTATCACATTGATTCAGCAAGTTCCCACCTCATTTTGAAGGTTTTCCTCCTCAATATAACAAAGCTGAAATTTGAAGCCAACAAACCAAAATGCAATTATTCTTAACTCAAAGCATACTAAAATATTTTCATAAACCTTTAATAATTTCAATAACATAGAGAGATGGTTCTCAAAACCAATTTTGCTTCCCAAAGAACATTTGACATTGTCTGGAGACAGTTTTGATCATCATGACTGTTAGAAGCTATGTTACGGTATCCAAATAGTAAAATCCAAGGACACTGTTAATATCTGTAATGTCTATAATGTGCCAATACATGCCTTCTAAGGAAGAATTATCCAGCACAAACTGTCCTTAATGCTAAGAATGAAAAACTCTGATCTAAAGTCTTCTGCTTTATGACAAGGGGACATAATTAGAAATAACTTCTCATTGAGGACAAAGCATATGAATCAATTGAATATATACTAATATTTTTAAAGATAGTGAAAGAACAGTAAAAAATAGGGTATAAAATTTGAAAAAAAAAGACATAAACTTGTACAAAACTGTTTTTGCTTTAAGAGTGTGTATTTATTTAAAAACATTTATAGCAGCTACCAAAGCAATATCAGATTGTGGAGACCTACAGAAAGAGTGGAAAAAATCCCAGAGATCATTTAATCTGGGGAATCAGTTTATATCCTTCACCAACATAACCTGAGAGCAAAGTGCTGTACACCCAGAGGTGCTCTGAACTAGAAATTAATCAGCTTTTGTTCAGAATTGTAGCTCAAGCATTTGTATAATTCAAGATAATTTTCTATTTTTTATGAAGATGGTTCTAGACAGGTAGTGTCCAAGTAACTGACAGATGTTAATCAAAATAAAATGATATGGTTTAATAGGCTTGAAAATTTCTTAAAAATAATGTATATTTCTAATTATAATGCTCATCAAACTATTAAACATAGCCTGATTCTTAGTGTATAAATAGTTCCCTAAAAAGTTCTGCAGAAACAAGAGCCCATAGAAATGTGTCCATAAAATTTAAAATGTTAGTATAACTACAAACAAACTATAAAATACTGTGTTCACTATGGGTGGCAAGTATCCTACAGTTTTGCAGCATCTGCTGATGTCTTACAGCAGGTTAGAGGACTATATCCTCTCATCTTTTGAAGTTAGGTAAGACAGTGCACCTTCCTTCTGTCACATCTCTTTATGATGAAATTTGGTCACGGTTACACACAGAACTGTTGCTACAAATCCAAATCTATGGAATTATAAAAGCTACTGTGATGATCTGAAATAATTATACTTTTACAATAATGTATCATATACCATTAACTAGATAATGAACTAGATAATAAAGGAGAAAAACTTTATGGATAGGAGGAGCTCTTACCTTCAAACTGTCAGTCTCTCAATCCATAAAGTCATTCTCAGCCTTAAACAGTCTTTCCTGAAGCACCCAGCTCACCAGCCATCCTAGATCTACAAACCAGCCTGGATATGTCTGGATTACCAGTGAACGAAGCATCCAGGAACCCGTTTACTTTGATGGCAGGCATTGTGCCCATCTCAGACTATTTTTCTTACAATTTTTGACACTGTTGATAGCACACAGTAGGTAATCTGCATTGTAGATGGATGAGCACAAATTCCAAAGAAGTTATCATCTAATATTTCCAAAAGTAGTAATCCAAACGTTCAGATAAATATTTGTAAAGTGCTTTCTTCTGACCAAAACCAAAAGTGCAGTTTTAGTACCTGAAATGCTTATGTTTATGAGAATAAGGAGAGTGGATCCTTTAGTCCACCCACACAAATCTGGGTCTTCTTTGGTCTTTGTCAGTTAAGACATTATTTAAATCACAATGTTCTCTAAAAACTAGGCTTAACTGAAACATGGCTGAGATCTCTAAGAAAAAGGGTTTCCTATAAACAGAGCTGAAGATAGTCTCTGATTTGACCAGATTTACTGAGGGACAAAGAATTCTTTGGACAAGAGAATAAATGTCTCTTGGAATGTTATAACTAGGAGTATAAATCAGAGAGCTATTAGCTTGTTAATAAATCATTCCTTTTGAAGTATAAATTATTTTTATTAAGTGTATCTGAACTGCTTAATGTTAATTTTATCTCATCAATGGCTATTTACTATTTAATTTATTGCAATACATTATTTGAAGCTTAATTTATCTTGAATCATAGAAGGCCTCTGTGCTCCGGTGATTAATGCATCTTAGCAAATATTAAGGAATTACTTTATATTGTCTGTAAACTCAGTACTGTTAAATGTATGAAACCGTATTCCCTTCGTTTTCCAGCTAAGGAAATGCCTGATCACTTGTAGAAGGCAAATCTACAAATCTTTTACTTTTGGTGGATAGCACTGAAATCAGACTTTGATACATATCTAGCTTCAGGGAAGAACTGTTCCTTGGCCAGAGCAGCCTAAGGAATTCCTACTTCCAAGCTTACCAATAATACAACAGCTGTACAGGAGGCAGACAGTCATTTCATCCGCTCTCTTGTGCCCTGCTCCAGGGAAAGTAACTAAAACACTGTAAAACAAACAAACAAACAAACAAAAAACAGTAACTGTATTTGGACAATTCACAATAGAGTTAGAGTTTTGGAGAAATTCAGTGGTTTCTCCTTTTAACTTAAATGCATCTAAAATATTCCTGCACTAGTTTCAGATGGCTGCTGTAACAAAGACTACAAACTTAGTGGCATAAGACAACTGTAATTGTTTTGTTCTGTACTCCTGGTAGTCATAAATCTGAAATCCAAGTGCTGGCACTCAAGCTGTTCCTGCAGCCTCTAAGGAGGGACACTTCTGGGCTACTTCCAGATCCCCAGAGCTCCAGGCTTGTGAAAGCGTAACTGCAACCTGTACCTCTACCTCCACATGGAGCTTTTGTGTCAATGTCAAATTCCCCTTTCCATGGGTGTTTGCAGTTTGGTTTACGGCCTTGTCCTCCTCTAGTGTGATATCATCTAATTAGACCTGAAGGAGGCCTATTCAAAATAAGGGTACATTTGGAGATATCATGAATTAGGATTTTAGTTTATCTTTTAGGGAGAAATGTTCTAGTCCTAAGAACAGCTCACTGGTAGACTCAGGTGGAATTATCTTTGCTCCTTGAATTTTCTGAGCATCAAGAAATGCCTTTTGGATTTCCACATAGAACAGCCACACGCATGCTGCAATCAGAGGGCAGCTAACATTCAGTAAATCACTGATGCCGATACAGAGCACCTCTGCCTTCTTTTAACTTAAGTGGAAAAACTTTCTGCAGATAGTAGTCATCCTAAGTAACAGAACTAAAGGATCCCTAGAGGTGAAGGCAGCTCTAATGTCATGAAAGCAAAGACAGACATCTCTCACACATGGGTTCTAACGTGCAGATAATCACAGCCCCACCTCCGCTGATTTTCCTTCTCATGTGCAAACTCCCACATTCATTCTATCTCTGTTCACTCTCATTTCTTTCTACACCATGATGGGGAACCTTTCCGAGACTGAGTGTCAAACTGCAACCCCAAACCTATTTATCATAAAGTGCCAACACTGCAGTTAAACCTGAATAGTGAAATTTTAGTTTAGAAGAAACAACTCATAAATTACATATTTTGTCATAAAAGGAAAGCACAATAACACGCATACCATAGGTTCACCACCACCGAGTGTTTCTGCTGGGTAGAGACTCCTCAAATTTTAAAAAATAACAATTTCCTAAGCAGAAGAGCATTATAAAGATATGAAGAGGAGATAGTGATGGTAAGACTGATTAGTGGGTCATCTTCTCCCCATACAAATAAATACCAAAGAAGTTGAAATAGAGAATGCTGTTCATGAGGCACATTTCAACCTCATGCTAATGAACTTTGCTTTAGGATTTCGTAGTTAGAGTAATGAAGGCAGTATTAGGAATTATTATCCTGCCATTTATACTTCCATGGAAGTACAGTGGAGGACGTGTAGAATTGAATGGATGATTCGTCAAATAAATGTGCACAGTAACAGAGTGAATAGAAAACTCTGGTTTTAGAGACTTTCTAAAGCTGAGGTGCAAATCTTTGCCCCTAGCACCAGTCACTGTACAATGCGTGATTGTTTGCTTTTAGTGTTCAAACCAACAATTTTCACCCTTTTATGGCTTTTTCAAATGACTGCTTTTTCCTTATTTTCTTGCCTAAGATTTTTATTGAATTCATTTGCATATTTGGCTTCACTGGAAATGCTGTTGCCTTTTCTTTGCTAGAAAATCACTTCAAATTCCCCCATTTAAGTTCCCCCACTTAAGTTCTGGACAAGTTACACAGAAACTTCCTTCTTACAACTATGTACAATGTGTGTTTGTACTATTTAAGACCTAAAGAAGAAGAAAAAATGCATTTGTGTCTTTTTTCTAGGTCAAAAAAAGAATAATCCAAAAAAATGAGACAGTGTGGTGGTGTGTATTTTAACTAATCATGAATGATAAATATTGCAAATGCTTTTAAATTAAAGTGTATTGAATGAATATGTTACATTATTTGGCAGTTCCCATTTAAACAGTTAGTTCAGACCTAGAGGATTATACAAGCTTCACTGAGCTTGGCAATCGGACAAGAGTAACACTTTTAAAAGGATAAATCGTTCTTGAAAAATATCCCCAGGGAATCAGATGTGGCCTCAATGCTTTTCTAACTATCCACAGTTCTTTGCCTGTTTCTCTTCCTCCACCAAGAAAAGGGAAGTCTTAAGATAAACAGAGGAAAAGTGTCATTTCAAGCTCTAATTTTTCTGAGGATGTGCACATACTTTGTTCCTCTTGAAGTCACATGACATTGAAAGACCATAAGTCAAAAACAGAGAAAAACCTCAAACTTTTGACCAGAATCTGAAGGTCAGATCCTGGGGGTATTTTATTTATTTATTTATTTTTGTATTTGTGTTTGTTTAATACATCAGCGATCTAGCACAATAATTCTGTGTTTTGCTTTGCTTTGTTTAGTTTTTGTGACAGACTTTCATCGCTATGCAGTTCAGGCTGGCCTTGGACCCATTTTGTAGCCCAGGCTGGCCTTGAACTTGCTACCTCAGCTTCCTGGCACTCTAGCTTTTGTTCACTCAAAAAATGAACAGACAAAAAGATTTTAGGTAATGAAGTGAAAAAATGAATTTATTAATGAATAAATTTATGAAACAGAATATGAAAAATACATTTAAAGGTAAGTTATTTCTTCCCTTATAAGGTTATATCATAAGTCTGAGGGGTTGAAATGTAGTTTTTATTTTTTATATATTTTTATACATTTATTTATTTTGGCACTGGGAATCAAACTTAGGACTTGACAATTGCCAGCCAGGCACTGTGCCACCGAGTTACATCCCCAATTGCTGATACATAGTTTTTAAAGAAACCATGGTAATAATAGTTATTTCTCACCTCAGCAGCACAGATATACACTAATAATAAATGTCAATAGCATTCTAAAATATCACTTCTGAAAATTAGAAATTGTCCCATCCTCACAGATTTTCTTTTAAACTGACAATTTACATGTGAAATTCAGAAAATCAGATGATATTCATCAGTGAGTTGACCTCTCTATATCTTTGTTGAAGTAATATTTTCCATTAAAAAATAAAATTATTTTCCTCATGTTTTGCCTGGGTAAGAAATTCCATAGCTAATCACATAGCAAATTAATGACGACTTCGCTACATGAGAGTCACTCAAATAGAATGAATAATTACAAAAATGTTCTTTGATGAAAGGAAAACACCAGATGGCCCTGAGAAAAAATACAAAAACAATGATGTGGCGAGATGCTCTTTCAGCTCTTTTGTTTGTTGAACCTATCACAGACTCCAAACAAATTAAGAGAACTTAATCATATTGCCATTTTAGAAGGGTAAATAAAAAAGAGAAGAGCTTAAGAATAAACTTTGGATTTTTTTTCAGTGAAGACAGATTCGTCAGATTAAACTATCCAGCATGTGTCCCACACAATAAATTAATTCTAAAAGTGTGTTCAACAAGCATTTGTTGAGTTCCTATTATGGTAGTGGGAATAGTGGTGGAAGGTGCTAGGACTTCGAAATAAACAAAACAAAATCCCTTTTTAAAAAATAGTATTTTCTAGTGAATTAGAAAAGGTTAGCAGCTTTCTATGAAATTTTAGCACATTGAAAGTAAAGCAAAGATTCTGGAAGATGCCCATTAAGGCAAAAAAATATCATTTAAAAAAAAGGGCAAAACCTCTTTGGCTTCCATACTTTTATCAAGACCACAGCATATTAGAAGAGATTAAAAAAAATTCCGCAAATTACTGAAAAAAAAAATACTTCAAACAGAAAATTTTATTACTAGCTCAAATAGCCGCCAAATGATATGATTTCTATTACGAATGGAAAGAATAAAATGTTTACTCTTCCTTCATGTTGTTTTCACCACAATTCTGCAGGATTTTCTGTGTTGGCCTACAGGAGATTCTATGCCCTTGCAAATATTAAGAAATAATCTCCAAATCCAGACACCAGCCTTTTCTTGTGACTTGGAACCATTTACAGAATATAGGTGAAAAGAACAAGAAGACAACGAAAAGCAAGACCTCCCTGTGACCTAGCACCATTCTGCTGTGGGGAGATCTAGATTCCAAACCCTTCCCACTCACAGTCTGGGAGCTAAGAAGAACCAACCCATCCCCCTCCCAAGGCAGGCCACCAGCTTCTCTGGAGAAACACAGGCTGTGATAATAGCTATTGAGGTAAAATACCACTTAATGCATGTAGTGATTAGTGTTTCACTGTCTTTGTAGGCCTAAAGCCTGCAGTCTGGTCCTCTGTTCAAAGGATAACAATATGCAGTGTAGCATCTATGGGGGATCCCCTTCTGAAGGTGGTAGCCATTGTTAATTCCCTAGTATCTTGTTTTGAAGTCCTTTTTTGTACTCGTTGTTTTGTTTTTATTGGTTTTATTCTATTCTGTTTTGATTTTTACTATGTCTGAAGGTATGGGCAGTTATTTTGAAGACCACAAGAGTCATTATGGTACCAATTGTTGACTTCCTACTATCTTGTTTTGAAGTTCTGTATCATTTACACTGTCTTGTTTTGATTGGATTTATTCTTTTTTATTTTGCTTGTTTTATTGTATTTAAAATAAAAATTACAAAAAATAATCTTTCAAATTTTGAGTATTAAAATTTTAGCCTCAAAATGTTGTATGATGTTTCTGCTTTAATATTCAGATCTTTGATCCATTTTGACCTTAGTTTAGTGCATAGTGATAGACATGGGTGTAGGTTTAGTCTTCAGCATGTGGAAAGCCAATTTTTCCAGCACCATTTACTAAAGAGGCTGTCTTTCTCCCAGTGGACATTTGGCCCCTTTGTCACAGAAAAGGTGGATGAATATGTTTGTAGTTGTGGCTGTGTCTTCTAGTATGTCCCATTGATCTTCAAGTCTGTTTTGGAGGGGTTTTTTTGTTTGTTTTCTGGGGGGTGGGGTGGGATTTGGCCAGTATCAGGCTGATTTTATCACATTAGCATTGTAGTATAATTTCAAGTCAGGGATCACGATGCTTCCTAAGCCTTGTGTTTGTTGTCCAGGACTGTCTTTGCTATTCTAGGTCTCTTCTGTTTCTAAAAGAATATTAGGAGTATTTTCTCTAGATTTGTGATGTATGCTAATGGAGTTTTGGTTTGGATTACATGAAATCTGTCTAACAATTTTGGAAGCATTGCCATTTTCCCAGGGTTTGCTCTACCTATCCATGAATAAAGGTTGTCTATTCATTTTCTGAACTCCCCTTTGATTTTTTAAGAGTACTTTAATTTTCAATGTAGAGATGTTTTACTTCCTTTGGCAAATCAATTCCTAAGTATGTCATTTTTGGGAGTGCTATTGTAAAGGGTGAAATTTCCCTAATTATTCTTTAAGGGAGTTTGTTGTTTGTGTACAAGAATGCTATTGATTTTTGAGTGCTGACTTTGTACTTAGCTATGCAGCTGGATATAGTTAGTAGATCTAGAAGTCTTTCAGTGGAGTTTTTGAGGTCTTCTATGTCAAATATCATGTCATCTGTGGAAATCTTGATGATATAATGTTGATAGTTCATGAGCAGAATCCAAACTGCACAAGATGTACTTCAAAGAACAAAAACCTATGATTTCCTCTTATTAAAAAGTTTTTGCACATCAAAAGAAATCACTAACAGAATGAAAAGAAAACCCATAAACAGGGAAAGAATTCTAGCCAACTGTTTCTCAGACAAAGGACTTCTTATAACATATAAAGAATTATATTTTAAAAAGCCTCCTAAAATTCTAAATTTACACTTCTAAGATGAAGAAACACAAATGACAAAAAACATGCAAAAATTTTCAGTATCACTGATCATCTGAGAAATGCAAATTAAAACAACACTGAAATTCCATATCACCTCAAAAAGAATAGCTATCATCAAGTAATGAACCAATAACAAATGCTAATGTGGCTATGGGGAGAAAGGACTACTTTTCCATTGTTGGTGGGAGTGTAGACTGGCGCAACTACTGTGGAAATCAGTATGAAAATTCCTCAAAAAATTAGAATTAGAGATCCCATTTGATCCAGCTGTTTCCCTTTCCCAGAAAAGCTGAAACCACAGAACAGTGATATGTGAATACCTATGTTAATAGTAGCACAATTTGTAATAGCTAAATTTGGAAACAACTCATATGCCCATCAACCAAGGATTGGATAAAAAAGATGTGATATTTTTAACACAATAGACTACTACTCAGCTATAAAGAAAGATAAACTTGAGGCCTTTATAGGTAAATGGATGCATATAAAGACCATATTCATAATGAAATAAATCAGACTTGCATGTGAAAGCATTATGTTGTCTCCTTAGTGTAAGAAGTTGAAAGAGTAAATATGATCCAAAGGGTATAATAAATATTGTAAAAGGGAAAGAAATTGCTCAAAGGAAAGAACAATTGGGATGGGAAATCAGAGAAAAGAAGGAAAGGGGGATTATCTATATTCCTAATAGAGATTATATATATTCCTAATAGACAATTTTCTATTCCCTCTATTAGTTCATGGGAAAGAACAGAGCTTGAACTGTTTGATCAGTTTTGCATGTCTGTGTCTGATAAAATATATTATGATTGTCAATTACCTACCAGCTTGTTTTAAAATCATACATTGTTTTTATTGTTTTATTTTGTTTCCTTTTTATTTTCTTTAACATAAAAAATGTTGTATAAAACCAAAAATGTTTCATCTTTTTACTATAACGCCCCCCCCCCAACACACACTTCACAATTCAGTTTTGGTGCTGTGAAGCAGGAGGTGGGGTGGGGAGCAATGTTTCCCTCTCTCTCTGTCCTTGTTCAGTGTTTCTTTATGTGTATGTCTCCATGCCACAGTCTTTCTCTCTTTGTCTCTCTGTCTCTTGGTGTCTTTATCTCTCTCTCCATCTCTGTGTCTCCTGATGTCTCTGTCTCTTTGTCTGTTTATCTCTCTCTTTCTCTCTCTGTCTCTTTGTCTCTTGATGTCTAGGTATTTCTCTTTGCCTCTCCCTTTCCTTCCCTTTCTCTGCCTCAGTGTTTCTTGATAACTGTGTCACTCTCTATTTTCTCTCTCTGTCTCTTCCTGTCTTGTATTCTACCACCTGCCTCAAACACTTCTCTATCTAAAAGTCCAAACCAGGTAAAGCTATCCTAAGTCGAAGGATACTGTCTGGTAATAATAAACATTGACACTTGAATCCCCATAGATTTTTTTCTTTGTTCACATTGGTTACAGTAATAAGTTTTGCATTGTGATTATAAAAATAGAATTAATTTTGTTTTGTGAGCTTAACTAATTCATCTCCACAACACATCAGAACAACATTCTTTTTTATATACTTCTTCCATGGAGTTCTTTTTAAATTTATTTTAAAGAGGAAAAATACAGAAAAAGCAAGAAGCAAACAAACAAAAATGACAATAACAAAAGCAAAATGACAACAGTACAATAGTTATATAGAACAACAAATTCTTACGTTGCACATTACAGTTTAAAACTATCTCATATCTGCCATTTCATCTGAATCTCACATTGCTGTGGAATGGGGAAACCAGACATTTTTATTCCCACACTGTACAATAGACAACGAAGTCATAGCTGGCTTTCTGGCTAAACAAAGCCCACAAGTAAGTAGTAGAGTAGAAATATAGTTTTACATTTTGAACTGCAAATTCTTCTTTGCATTTCATAAATTCTTTCCATTTTCATGTTATAAATTCAGTGTATCAGTATTTTCCTTCACTGCAGTGTCTTGGAGAATCTGTAAGTGCACTGAACACTTGCATTCAAATTCAAGAGGAGAGAAACAATTTATCTCTGATAGCTCTAAGAAATGTGTGACAACTAAATAGTCTCACACTGGAAAACTGCAAATTCACTTAAGTACACAATATGCTTTTCATGTCATGTATTTCAGAATCCAGAAAGTAACAGAAAGCTAGTCACCTGGGTTTTGTTTCTTATACAGTATAAATTTGAATAACAAATATACAAAACACAATTTTAAGAATTTTATATGAGATATTGGTCGAATCCTCCAAAAGCAAAACTTTGTAAGAGAATTTATTGCTATTGTCATTTTGCACATAAAAAACTGAGGTATATAAAAGACAAGTATGTTTTTCATAATCACACAACTAATGTAGAACAAATCCCATGGTCTTATTTCCACCAGTTCCATTAGTTAATGCTCAGTTCATGCTTTGTTAACACTATGTCTCCATTTTAAATTACAGTGATAAAAGTGACCTCATTAATTCCTCTGACTTACTGATAGATTATTGAGATCTTGTGAAACCATAAAATAATCATGCATCTTTTGAATTTTCTTGCATCATAGCATTTGTACCATTGCCATGTTTTCATTCTTATAACGGATGCCAGAAAAATCACAGAAACAGAATCTGAGTGTCCAAAGAAATCCGAGACATTATCCAATCCAATATCTTTCCACTGTAGGGCTCTTTATAGCACCTTTTCTGTGACATCTAACTGTGTTTTTTATACTATAAAAACAGAGCCATCTCTCTTTGTAGAAGTAGCTCATTTTCCAGCTTGTCTGCTAATTTTGAAAAATCTGTCCTTATAAAATGTTATACTTTTCTTCTTTGTACATCTACTTCTTTTTCTAGTTCTAGTCTTTGGAAGCATTAAAATAAATCTATTCTCCTTTTTTTTTTCAGTAAAATAATACAACCTGGCTTTCAAATCTGTCCATTTTCTTTGGGAAACACAGTGTAACTTTCCTTGTCTGAAAAGCCCAATCATTTCCTTTAGATAATACAGTCTTTCTTTCTCATCTGAATTATTTACAACTGTGACAACAGTTCATTCTATAAACATTCCTTGTAGGATGAGATCTGTTTTGTGCAGAGTGAAGTCAAACTCCTATCTATTAATTTTAAGTATTAGTACTCCATTATGTCATATTAAGCTAGTTATTTCAAAGGACACAACTGTACCTTCAATAATATTGATTTTAGAGATGATTGAGAAGAAAATGATTTGATGACTTTCATGGAACTAACTCAGTGTCTAACAAGTACTTAATAACTAAAAATGAGTTTTGTTATCACCAACATTTTCTAATTTTGAACTTTCCATATTACTTCATGCTGATTATTCAATATATTAATTCTTTTCTTAGTTCTGTCATTCTCAAGTTTTCTAAGTATGCTTTAGATGACTTCATCATTGGTGACAATGACAACATTGAATATGTTGGAGCCAGTAGCAAAACACTGTTCCCTGCTGGGGGAGATGACTCCCATGGGACGATGCCTGTTTTTCAAAAGTATTGCTGGGTATGTATCTTTTCTTGTATGTTTTCACGTGTTCAATTTTAGCATGTCATCAAAGAAGCATGGGTTTTTTATATAAAAGCTCAGCTCTTTAGGATTATTTATAACTCAGACAACAGTTCATTTCATAAACATTCTCTATGGCTTATCAGTAGTCCTCATAACAGGATCTGCATCTATAGCCATATTTGTTTACCAGGGCTGTCATAACAAATTGCAGCTGGATGTCTTACAACAAAAATAAGTATATTCTTTCACAGGTCTAGGGACCAGAAATGCAAAAGAAAGGTTTCTGCAAGGAAACTCCTTCTTGATGGAGAATTTTCCTTACCTTTTCGAACTTCTAATAGCTCCGTGTGTTCCTTGGTTTATGGTCATTTAAATCCACCCTGGGTCTCCACTTGCATGAGCCTTTCTCTGCATCTGTTTCTCTTCTTTCTTCCACAATGATAACTGTCATTGCATTGCACTGAGAGAACTCATCTTGAGATCCTTAATTAGGTGTGCAAAGAACCCCTTTCTTTTTTTCAAACAAAGTCATTTCCAGGTTCAGGGGTTAGGATGTGGCTGATCTCTGTTGAAATATTTCATCTTGTTACTAGTCCTTCAGTCACCTGTTTCTCTCTACCCCAAATCCTTGAAGCTTTGTAAAGAGCTCCACAATTAAATCATCCTTAAAGGAACCTATCTAATTTCAGCAATATTTTTTGAGACAGCATTTCATTATTAGCGAAGGCTGGCCTTGAACTCACTATTAACTCAACATGGCCTCAAACTTGTGATAGTCTCCCTGCTTCAGCCTCCCTTCTGTTTGCTGAGATTACAGGTGTGTGCCACAGGACCCTGTGGAATCTGATGTTTTACTTTAAAGAAAAAGACACTATATAACATTTTAATAAAATATTCCAATAAATTTCCCATTAGTACATTGTCCCTTCATTTAATTTAAATGTTTTAGATTTTGTTCAAGAATTTTCTAATTGCAAAGTCTTGACTGTTTTGTAGAGGAATCAGTGATCTTCTTTCTTTGTGTAAGAAGATATCCAAGATACTAGTGTAAAAATATCTTATAGGACCTCTATAAAAGGAAAGATTGGTGCAGTTCCTTCAGAATTTCTTCATTTGAGTTCTTTTTCTCATCTAAAATTGTTATCATAGTTACTTTAAACTATTTAAAGAATCTCCACAAACCTCAACATTACAAAGAAATATAACTTCTGAACTAACATTTCCTAGAGTCTACCTTTTGTACTTGGTCTACAACCGCAGTAGTTTGGAGTTGAAATTTCCCCCAATAGTATGTGTTAAATGATTGGATTCAGGATGGTACCATTTATAGCAGTAGAGACTTTAAGAATGGGAAGTTCTAGGTCAGTGGAAGTGAACCTTCCAGGGGTCTCTTTTAATTTTCCAATGATTTGTTCAGCTTTACACTTCCGCCATAATGTGGTGCCTTACCACAGGGCCTGCTGATCAAACCACCGAAAACCATGAGCTATAATAAACCTTTCTTTCTTATAAGTTGATTATTTTCGGTACTTGTTATAGCATGGAAAGCTGACTAACCCAATCACCATGAGAACATTATATAATTTGGAAATCTCAGTTTTCTTATTCATAGAATAAGAATAAATAAGATTCTGACTTTGTAAAATTTTACCATTCCCTTACTGTCTTCTTCTCTCCTTCTTTCCTTCTTTCTTCCTTGTTTTCTTCTTGCCCAACTAGTTTCATCATTGATTCATGACTTGCTTATTATTCCAGTATGATATCTCAATTCTAATTGTCACATTCTTTTGACAAAAACTGGCCTTATTCCTTCTAGCCTTCTGCAAAAGGGGCTTTGGGGAGACATCCAGTGCTTCAGGAAACTGACTTTCGTCTCTGAACCTGGAATAAAGGTTCTTTATCCTCATATGTAGCTATCATTCATGTGAGGACATTATCATATGGTGTGTTAAAAGTACTTTGGTCAGAGCAGTAAAAACTGCAACAACAGATTGGTCTGGGCATGTGAAATTAATTGTTCAACATCTTTCTGAGAGGAGGCTGGTTTTAATAATATTCTGTGGGAGCATCTGGAGCTGAGGAGAACTAAACATTGTATTTTGCTTAGCAACTGGTTTTAGTTTTTATCAAAAATAATATGTCTTCTATAATTGTGGAAGTATCCAGTTGTGAACAAGTTTGGGAATTGGAGTGAATTGCTCTCTAAACATATAGTCTTATTAAAAATATGTCACAGAAGCAAGGGGGAAGCTACAAAAACAGACAAAAAAGTGAGACCTTCTGGAGATAAAAAACAGTGGATTTGTCCCGTGAGAAGAAGAAGCATTGTTCTGTAAGAAGAGAGTATGGAATGAAGTTACTACGAAAAGAGAGCTCGGTTTGCAGATACCACACTATTGCTGCCTCTTTTTTCACATCATTCTGGTGCTGACAGGTCACTGGTGACAGCTGGGTAGCAGCAGTGTCCTCAGGGATATGCAGCTCTCACCCCAGCACCGGAACCATTTCCACAAGGGTAAATGGATATGCAGTGTGAATGCTCAGCCTCAATAATTTCCAACCCACTGCCACGTGTAGGGCGAGACAACAGCAGCAGAAAATGCCGTCTCCAGGGAGAGAATGATGACTGGAGGAAAGGAAGCCACAGGGTTCCTGCAGAGCATAGCATTACTTGGGGTGGTATGAAGTGGAAAATGTTGAATCTTGGATTTGAAAGCCAAGGTTCTCTGCCTTCAGGTATAACTCCAACATCTAAATTCATGAGATGAGAACAAATTGGAGTTTAGGTATTTACCTCTCTTCTACATACAGACAGAAAAGAAAAAAGGTCTTCTAGAAGGAATAATCCTAAAAAAAGAGACAGTTAAACAATAGTAATAAATAATAATGAATCATCTCAAATATGTAAGATATTAGAAATATTGAACCTACTTTAAATAATTCTCTATCATGTATTATGGTATTAGGTATGGCAGTGTAGCTACTGAAATAAAATCAAATGCATGAATTGAAGAGCAGATAACAAATCAATGGGCTACAGATTTGAACAAAGGTCTCTTCCAACAGGCACAGAAAGATATGAAATAGTAAAATACGGGTTGTAAAAGATATGAGTACAAATGTTAGCACTCTTCTAAAACCAGTTCATGAAAACACTGAAGAGACAAATGATCAAGAAATTCTCAAAATCAAAGAAAAGACGCCAGACCTCAAAATGAAATAGCTCATATTGAGTGTTTTATTTAAAAATGCAATATTTATAGACTGGGCAAAATTCTGGAATGCTGCAGATCATTAATCAAGGAATAAGAATCATTTTGACATCCAATTTCTCAAGAACTACATGGAAGGAAGATGGTAACATTTTCATTTGGAAGAAAGTAACTTTGAATGCAGAATTTTATAAACAATAGAAATCATATTTGAACTTCAAGTGATACAAAAATACTTTCACTCATGAATTTCTACAACCTTTTACCACGAGGAAATTGTAGTTAGTATTCATTTTCAATAACAGGATACCATCAATAAAAGGAATGGATCTAAGGAAGAGCAACAAAGTATAGGAAATAAAATGAGTAATTAAGCAAAGTTTATCAATCTCTAAACAGCAATAACACTGTCCCTTACAGAAAAATTAATGGAAATCCAAAACCACATAGCCCAGAGGGAGAGTGGAGAAGAGAACAGAGCAAGAGAGAGAACACTAAATTGTTGGCTTTGCTTAAAGAAAAGATACCAGTATGATAAGACCTAAAACTATGTGAGTCTTAAAAAAGATAAATGCGAGGAAAACAAAGATATAAAAGAAAAGGGAAATATGGAAGGAGAAAAAAATCTTGATAATAAAAACACAAAACAAAAGAGTAGAACTTTGTTTGCATAACACAATAGTTTCCACAGAAGTGTACACTCACTGGTCAAAATTACTGTAATTAGATATTTAAGTATCTGTCTAAACATGTATAAAGTATGAGCTTTGGAACAACTGTGCAACCTGATAAATAAGCTTATATTCATATATACAGTATTACATTTAACAATGACATGCTATCTATTCTTTTGAATCATAAAAAAGGAAATTTATAGTAGGTCACAAAAACTACTATAAATTCCAGAGAGTGAACATCATGCAAACTGTGATGCAAACCATAATGCTACAAAATTAGAAATCAATAACAAAGGAGAGCTAAAATAGTCCCATATGTTTGCAAATTTTTTAAAAAAAAGACTACTAAAAAGACTGTTGCATGTAAACTATAAGCAACATAAAGATGAATGACAGTGAGACCACCACATATTAAAATTTATATGAAAATGTACTTAATATCTAGAAAAAATTTAAAGCTTTAAATATTTGTGTGCATGTATCAGAAAAAATATTTTTAAAATGAACTAATATTTGGTTCAAGAAGTTAGACAATGAGCAACTTAAACCTCAATAACTCAACATGGAAACCACAAGGGAAAGAGAAAAGCAACAAAATGGAATAAAGAGATGAATGATACAGCTTAAGCTTCGTTCTCTAAAAAAAGGGTAAATAAATGGAATGCCAGTGAGAAAATAAAAATAATTAGAAAATTTAAAAATGTACAGAATGAAAGCAGGATATAAATAGAAATAAAACAACAGCATAATAGTGTCATGCATGTCATTATGTTATTACACAATAATTTATATATATCAATATAGATTTAGGTTTATATATCAGTATAAGTTTATATTCAATATAGGTCAGATGAAACTATAAATCTTTAGTGGTAGGAACTGACAAAACTGATTATTAATAGTACAAAATTTCAGTACATAGTGAATAGTACAGAATCAGAACTGATAATTATCTGAGAACAACTACAAAGACAAGTGATTTCATATACAGCTACCAACAAGGTTCAAAGAAACACATAACTCTTACTTTAAAAATGATCAAGAAAATTTTCTTTAATATTTGAAACCTGTAAAAATCTTTATTTACATATCTATCCCTATCTATGTATATCTCCTATGTGTGTATGCATGTATCTCTTTGTTAATTCAATGACAGATATAACTATTACCACATTAAAATTCAAAGTTCAATTATTATTTTATATTATTTGAAAATATATGCGCTTCCTAAATCAAATGTTCTCTGATTCAACTCAATTATGTATTAAAATTTGATATACTATGATCAAGTAGGATTTATCCTAGAGTTACAAAATAAATTAAGAGAAGAAAATATATTAAGGCTAACCACAACAGATATAAAAAATTGACCATTTCAACAGAGAGAATGACTATGAAATAGAAGCTCTTGTAAAATTAGAATGTAGAACGTATCTTTAGTTTATAAAAGTTATTTTCTAAGACACTCACGGATAATATTGCATTTATCAATATTATTCCTTTTTAGTTCTGGGAGAGCAGCACGCTTTCAACCAGTGCAATTTTCAATAAGATACTTGGAATTATGGCTAACGTAATAAGACAAAATCAAGAAATATGAAATGCCTATATTAACTAAAAGATAGTCATGTGTAAATAATCGTTGCATAAGAATTAGCAGACAAACCATGGAATTAATATGGTAATTTAGCAATTTGTTAAATACATGATCAAAATCAATCCTTCTGTTCTCCTTTGATTATTCTTTTTTTTCTTCCAGACTTTCTCATGTTAAAAGTATTGTAGGACTTAATTCCCATTTTTTTTTCTCTGTACATGCTCTGGAAATTTGATGTAGTCCAGTAGTTTGAAATATTGCCATGTGTCTCTAAATTTATATCTGTATCCTATACCTGTCCTCCAAAAACTGTGCATGTGACTATCACTACCATATTTCTTTTTTATATTTACAGCACTTGCCACTTGAAACATTCCAAAACTAATTCCTGGTTTTCCCTACACCTCTATCATATCCTCATCTTGAGTTAACAACAACAGTTGGCTCCTTGAAATTGCTCAAATAAAAATCCTTGGAGACACCATTTCCTCCTTCCACATCCTACATCCATCCACATATAGATTCCATTATCTCAAACTTAAGGAAAATATTTAGGCTCTAATCACTTTGAACCATTTCCTGCTGTGTAACCTGGCCCAGGCAATATCACATGTCCCTGGAAAGAAATAGCTTTCAAACAGCTCCTGTTTATATCTCTATACAGCTATTCTCAGCACTGTAGCAGTTATCTTCCTAACTGTAGCAGAGGAAAACATCACTTCTCTACTCCAAACTGTGGATCATCTGCACCATCACTCAGGATGAAAGCTAACTTCCTTATAAGCATCTACAGGCCCTATGTGACCATGTGACTGGTACTCCCAGCTTACAATTTACTCTTCTTCCTGTAGCTCTTGTCTCTCAATCACTGCAGTCCAGTTACATTGGTGTACTCCAGTCTTTCTGTCCCTCCTTTTTTCTCCCTCTGTCCTTCCTTTTGTCTGCCTGTCCTTCTCCCCCTCTTATCTGCCTGGAGTGCACTTCTCCTTCCAGATACAGCTTATCTAACTCCCTATCCCCTTCGAGTCTTTCTCCAAACCTCACTTCTTCAATGAAGTATTTAAGACCATTTTATTTAACTCCAAAATGCCCCCCCACACACAGTGTTTGATTCCCCATAGCGTATAAGTTTTCTCCTGTCTTGTCCATAGGATAGTGATCACTGTATATGAAATGAAATTTCTATGAAATAACTAATTCATATACACAAAAATTCAAATGTGTATATACTAAAAAAATATGTGTATAAATATAAATGCAAAATGTCAAGACATTGTCAGAATACAAACACAAAAAAGTGAATGAAAAAAATAATTTTATTGATGTTTAACTATAAGTGGTAATAAAGAAGTATAGTGCAAAGTCAGTATTTAATAATATGTGATGTGGGTAAAATCACTAAATTGGTAACAGCCATTCCAGAAGTAACTTGACAGTTTTAGCTAATTAATGTGTTCAAAACCTTTTATGTCCTTGGTCAAACCCTGCAAAAAGTCTTATTCAGATTAAAAAAAGACATGAAGGACATTTGCCATGGTGCTCTTCATGGTAGAGTGCATCACACTGTGAGAGTACGTGGCAAACTGATTCTTCTTCAGCAGTATGTGATTCCTCTGTCTAGGACAAAAACAAATATTCATGGGAAATCTTCAGAAAATGAGAGACAGAGACAGAGAGAGACAGAGAAAGAGAGAGAGAGAGAGAGAGAGAGAGATTCTGTTGTTGGTTTCAGAGCTGAGTCCTATCACAAGATCAGTTTTGCTAGGAAGTTACTATTGGCCTTACCAAAATAGAGCCCGACTCCACCACCACTGAGCTCTTGTGTTTGCTGCAGCTTGTAGGCTTGTGCAACTTCTTATGATGCCCTCAGTGCTCTTCCAAATCTTTACCTAATTTTCTACACCTTTAAGAATTAATAACAGTAAGCTCTACATCCTTCCTGACTGACAGGAGAAAGGTAGAGGTGAAGGGAAAATCTTTCTACTGTGCTTTCTCCAAAGTAAAAGATGGAAAGTGCTCTGCACCTAATCTCATGACCTGGTACAGAAGGAGAATTAGCTGAGATCAAAGACAAAGTACAAGTGTAGAGCAAACTGAAAATGGTAGATGTCTGACTACCCTTTCTCCTCGGGAGCTCTTTCTCCACATATCTAATTTATCCCACACTCACACTTCCTGTCACCTGTCCTGTGTTATGACTATGCCTTGCACTATGACCAAAACCACATGTACATTTTCCCCTAGAGAAAGAGCTCCAAATTCAGTCACGAAATACTGCCTCTGCCTCATATCTGAACAACAGGAATGTCAATTCTTTCTCCAACTCTTTCTCGTTTTCATACTCTCCAAATTAGAGATCAATGAACCTAATACAATAATCACTGAGGGAATTCAGAAAAAAAGAAAAGAATTAAAATAATTGTTTATTTTATTGATTATAATGATTAACATGTAAATGATTGAAAGGAAAGTAAGAATATTTATTTGTACATTTATATAATGATTATAATGATTATGAACCCACTTTATAAACATACTCTTTAATACTATCAATTCAAATTACCTTTATCCTAGGTCCAAAGCCTCAGTTTGTAGTGGTTCTTTCACTGAGTTGCTTGTTGGATCTGAGCTCTTGCTGGTCATGACTTTACAGAGTTGCCTTCGGCTTCTATTAGCTCCTCTTATTGAACTTGGTCACACAATGAGGAATGTTGGGAGATGAGCTGGGGCCTTTCATAATCTTCCCTTTTAAAATATGTTTCAGCAACCTTATTTGCTTTTGATGGTAAGGATTAATCATCTCCCCTAACTCTGTAATTAATTTACTGAATAGTAAGGGATGAGTTTCCAAGCTGCTTGCCCAATGTGCTTGATGAGCTAGAAAGCCCTCTGCTGTACTGGCCCCCATCAAGCCTGAAATCCTTTCAGGTCCCCCCAGAGTATCCTCCTCCAAACTGCCCTGCATTCCCTTTGTCATGCAGAAATGCCTCTAAATAATGTAAATAAAACACAAAGACAGTTTCCCTTTAGTTTGTAGGTCACATAAAACTATATATTAAGTCTGGTTGGAAGCCCATCACTATTCTTTTGTTGTTGTTGTTTTGTATCGTACTGGGGGTTGAATCCAGGGCCTTCACACTGAGCTACATCCTCCACTCTTTCTGTTTATTTTTAATTTTGAGCCAGGGTCTTGTTAAGCTTCCAAATTGCTCCAGTTGGGCTTCAACTGTCTATCCTCAGTGTCATAGTTTTGGGATCACAGATGTGCCACTATACCCAGACAAATACATTGCATTTTAAGAATTCGTGGTTTGTGGTATGCAGAGTTCTTATTAAGCATCCAGAAATCTATTATCTCCTGCTTCTTAAAACCCACCAGGTTGATGTCACAAATGTAGTGGAGCAGTGTGATAACCTTTACGATAATAAGAGAATCAAAGTCCTTGAAAACTATACAACTTAGCTGCCTTTATTCAAAATGTATGTGAGGGTATAGAAAAAGAGACTGTGAAAACATGCATAAGCACACATGCAAACCTATATTCCCTTGAATATAAGGATATGTGTTTGAAACATTTATTCAGGTTCACTGGAAATCATCATGAAGAGGGTCTCTTCTTTTGCTAAGTCTACATTGCAATCTGGACCCCAAACTATTTGTCACTTTATAAGTGTTCCTTCTGACCAGTGGGCTGAAAAATCATTCCAGATTCCCATAAATTACTCAAAAAGTTACCACCCAGCAAAAACACTCAGACAGGTATAGTTTGCCAGTGCATAGTCTGATGGGTAAGGATGACTGTTCCTTTGAAAAATCTCTAGAAAGAATATATGTGTTGCTATGATTTTATTATTGAGTCACCTCAGGTCAGGGTTTTCAAACTAGTTTTACATCATGACAGAAAGTACTATTTCTACAGCTTGGGGGAATAGATGGAGAGACTAGAAGAGCTGGCTGTGCCTGCCTGTAGGTGTGTATGCTGCCCTTGCCCTATCTGTGTAGGACCAAGCGGGACAGTACCTCAGTGACCTGCAGCCCCTGCAGAGCACGCCAGGGTGCTGCACCCCTTGAGCGGGCAATGCTGCTCTACACAGAGCATTCTGGGCCAATGAACCCGCTCAAATATGGAAATCAAGTGTACAATTGAAATTCATGGTGTCATACTGGGTTTTTGCTCACTGGAATTAGAGCTTTTTATAGTTAAAAACATTGTATTATTTTAATGATTGCTTATTTGTTAGAACACAGAGATCCTATGTAAATTAACCATTATCAAAAAAATTTCTTCTCAGGGAAGTATATTCTGTTTAACATTCCAGCCTTGCTGTTTATTAGGCTAGTAACAACTATTTTATTCTCTTGTTTGTTTATTTGCTTTTCTTCTAAGACAGGGTCTCACTATGTAGTTCAAATTGGCCTTGAACTCACTATGCAGCACAGGCTGACCTAGAATGCATGGTGACCATCCTGCCTCAGCCTCCCAAGTGCTGGAATTAAAGTATAGGCCACCATGCCAGCTAATTCTTAATATTTAAGTTCCACTCCTTAGATAGGACAATCAAAGGTCTTCTTGTATTAGTGTTCTGAAGAAGCTAAAACAAAGCACCATAAACCAGGTAGAATAAACAAGACATTTATTTCTCACAGTTCTAAAGTTTGGGACACACAAGATCAAATAGCCAGTTGAGATTCTCCTGAGGGCTCTCTGGGAAAGAGGCAAAGGAGAGAGGGAGAGGGGTGTGGAGTGAGGGAGGGAGAGAGAAAGAGAGAGAGGGAGATTGAGAGATCTCTGGTTTGTGCAATAAATGCATTAATCCCATTATGAGACCACCCTCAAAACCTACTCTAAAGCTAAAAATTCTCCAAAAGCTCCATTTCTAAAAAACTGTTACCTTCGGGGTCAAAATTTCAAGCTATGAATTTTGGAGGGACACAATTCAGACCATAACATCTCCTATCATTATTGAAATGAGGATTTCTTCTAACTGTGATTTCCTGTTCATCTGTGAAGAACAGTTACCATAAAGAACTTTCCAAAGATTCTCTGACTCTCGCTTTACAAGCATGTTTCTCAAAATCCTAAGGTTAGGAATGTTTTGTGCCCTGTTGTGGGAACATAAGTAGTTTATTTACACTAAATTCGCATTAGCGTTTGTACCTCCCAAAGTATTTGGATTATCTTCTTACCTTAACAAGGTCATTCTGATGTCCCAATTTTGTTTATAGTAGATCAGCACAGAATTCAGACTGCGTCAGTTCTCTTGACTAAACAAACAAGTCTAGCTGCTCAAGCCAGCGTACAGAATTCAGAATCTCTGAAGAGTTCACGTATACTAATAAACTTAGCCTGAGTCTTCCTTCTTGGATAAATATCCTAATAATTTATACCCACATATTGTTCTCAGATTTTTGTTGAAATACATGAACAAATGCCTTGCATTGTTTTTTACATAAAACTTAACTTTCTGGAACACACTGAGACCTGGCTTTAAAGTGTGGGCACTGGGAAAGGCTGGAGGGTATGAGACGCGCTAGAAGCACAGATTTTCTACCACAAGGAAACTGGACGAGGTTATAGCGACCTTGCAGCAGCAGATGCACCAAAAGAGAAGTGAGAGGAACACGGATTAATAAAGCAGAGTCAGCTGGGATTGAGGAGCAGAGACCTGCTGATCACTCTAAACCTCACTCTAAGTCCTGAGGTCACCCTTCAGCTCCTAATCCCCACGCCACACTTTACCATTCACTCTGAGAAATCTGGCATAGCTATGAATCCAACCAATAGTACAATTTGGTGATCAAGGGCTCAAAATTTTGATGAATAAATCATATCAGGCATATGGTGGCATTTGTAAAGCCTATTAGCCTAGTTTTAAAAATTCCCCATGGTTTAATCTATTTCTAGAGTTGAGAATTTAAATTTAGTGATTTGAGCCTTCTATGCTTTTGTCTTTATGCAGTTCTATGCCATTGGAAGTCACATTGCCTTGAGTGCGGGAAGTCTTTACATCTTTCATATTCTTCTGAGACAGAAGCAATAGATTTCCTGGAAAACTTGCTTAATACATACCTCACTCCATGTAGTGATATAACTAGGTGGTTTTATCTTCATGTGGAGTGCTGCAACATTCCCTTCCAGGACTATGAGATTTTTGTTGTTCAGCCTCAGCTTAGCTCCCACGCATGAAAATATTTCACAAGCCTCAGTCATCTCTTCCTGCCACCTATAACCTTAGTCTCTTGTGCTAGTTGATATGTTAGGTAGAATTCTTTTACAAAAACAAATAAAATAACTGACTAATTTAGGCAAAATATTAATTATTGACCCAATATCAGATGATTATGGAAAACCAGCCTTAGAAAACTGACATGAACTAGGTTACAGAGGCAAGATCAAAACACATGAGCCACTTGATTAGAAAGATGACTTGCACTGTGGATGTCCCAGCTCTGATTTTGCTCTTGTTCGTATGATGCCCTTTTAGCCTCAAGAGAAAGGAAAAAAGCTGCTGTCTCTGACCATTTATGTATAGGATTGGTAGACACTACCTCCTAGCAAGATTCACACAAATTTCAGATATATAATAAGTTACTGAATGGCAAATAATTATATCATTATCTTTTTGTTCAGAAATGTACTATATGGGACAGGCATGGTGGTGCACACCTGCAATCTGAGCAATTGGGAGGCTGAGGTAGGAAGATAACTGTTAGTTGAAGACCAGCCTGGAAATTCAGTTTGTAAACTGAATTCAAGAAGTACTTAAACTGCATAGTAAAATACTGTTTCAAAACGACAAAAAAAGTAAAAAAGAAAGAAAGAAAAAAAGAAAAGAAATTTGCTGTATCAAGTTCTTTAATCATATTTTCTGTTTGTTGGCTTTAGAACTGTAGTTATATATCTTTTTCAAAATATCAGTAGGTACATCTTTATTGAGGTGAAAATCCAAATAATTGCCTCAATTTAAGCACAATTGCTACTTAATACTTTGCCATTGATTCCTACATCTGATGCTTTGTTCTTTTCATAGAAAACATGTCTTCTTGTACACTGTGGACAGCACAATACACTGTTCTGGTTTACATGCGTGTGTGCATGAGTGTGTGTTGATGTGTGTGTATGTGTGCATATGTGAAGGATGTCATTACTTTGGACTTTGAGGATGCTGTCCAATTTTTATTGCAACATAATACTTTTTACGGCTTTGGTGTTTTGTTTTACTTTGCTCAATCTCAAAGGAAATCTGTCCACACTAAGGACAAAGGAGAAACTTCTATACCATGGCTGCTATCTGTTTTAATAAAACTATGAACTGATAAATGTTTTCAGAAATTACAGCTCTGCACCTGCTGCTTCTCCTAGCCCCATCCAGAGAGGTTTTCTTACACTGACTAAAGCTCTTGTATATGGTAAAATGTACTCAATTATTGTATGCATTTGCTGCGTTCCAACAGTTGAATTTGGCAAATTTTTTTAAGAAAGAGAAATGGATACTAATGTAGGGTGACCTATTGTCTGATGATGGATCCATGTTTTGTGTGTAGGCAGTAGTAGGTTAATAAAAGTCATGTTTGTAAACCTTTTTCAAGTCAGAAAGTTCTCTGTATTTCAAGCTGAAAGTCACTACCGACGTCCACTAAGACAGATTGCTCTCCCTTTAATGAATTTGTAGTTAACTGAAAAACTTCAAAATTCTTATACTAGTTTCATTATGAATCTTAAATTTTTTGATACTATCAACTATTGACATCTTCTGTATCTACTATAATCTTAGAAAAACAAAATATTCTTATCTGAGACAAGTGTTCAGTAAAATTGATTCAGTGATAATTTATTTTTATGTCTCACTAAATAGACAATGGACCTATTAAGGACCAAGGTGATGTCATATTTTGATGTGTTTCTAGCGTGTATAATTATATATGTCATCTAGAACATGTTTAATTACTTTTCCTTCTTTTTTCCCCACCACTGGAGTTGAACACAAGGATTTGAACTGAGCTACATCTCAACATTTTGAAACATTTGTTAAATTGTCCACACAGGGCCCAAACTTGAGACATTCCACCCCAGCCCCTAAAAGCTTATATTCTTCATTTAAGAATATGTCCCTTAATATGTCCCAGGCAGAATGCATCACTCCTCTTTCTTGCCCGCCAGTTCTCCAGAGCTCCTTTTCTTCAGGTGTTGCAGAATTGATTAATGGTTTTTCTATATACTCAGATATTTTGAACTATAAATTGAGATTATCAATAATCCTTTTATTTTTCCTTCTACTACTATTCTTATATTTAACTCATTGCTAAGCATAGTCAAGTAGTTCAAATGTTTTTCAAATGTGCCTCTTCTTTACAGTCTTGTTGATTCATTCAAATCTGTATTTTCTCTTGATAGATAATCAGTTCTCTCCCATTTATGTCTCTTTTATGTGCTATCCTAAATTACAGTGCACCATTTTCTACAGCGTGCTCCCAGACTTCTGGCCTGATATTTAAAGCTTTTACTGTACTTCACAATGTATCACATCAATTTCCCATCCCACCTTCACTCTGTCTCTAGCCTTTCTTCTGTGAGTTTTCACAGCCCTGTCACTTGGCTAACACTCCTTTCTCCACACAAATGGACTTACCCTTGCCCTTTCTCTCCTCCTGCTAACCGGTATACCCAATTTGAAATTAAACTACAACCTTGGCCTGATTTCCCTCATAATTCATGATTTCACTACCTCTTTTTAAAAGTTACTAACTGATTTCAACATGAGTCTATTTCTTCTAGTATTACAGCATTCATCCTTCCGCTACCCTGAAACAGTGTGGGTATGTGAAAAAAGCAAAAGATAGATTTTTAGAATTTCATCACAGTTGAAATTATATAACAATATTTTAATGAAAATCACAAATACCACTGCTTCTTGAATTTTTCGTCCAACAAATCTTAAGTCAAGAATGAATTAACTAGCAACATTAGATTCTAGACCTAGGTTTACCTTGATTTGTGATTCAGAAGTTCTTATCTAAAAAAATGTCAATAATATATGTCTCTTATTTGCCCTACATGGAATTTTTGAGAAATTCTATATAAAATAATGGTAAATACTTGTGAGTATTATAATGCATTACAGCAACAATTGTAAGAAGACTTTCATATGTTTATGTGTGAAATATCAAAACCATTGCCATAGAGTCATAGGTTTTCAGGAAACTCTTCAAAAATTTTCAAGCCCTACCTGAAATTAATCATAGAGATATCTGAGTCATATAATTATTAAAGAATTTTAAGAGACAATATATAGCTTTAATTTTTAATTTCAAAGCTGTTTTAAGTTAAACTAATCAGGAAAAATAAGTTTATTAATTTCATGTCAACTTATAAATAGCTGGTGTTAGATTCCTCCACAGAATTGGTTTTAGAATAAAAAGGCAGATAGTGTGGGATACATTGAGTTCTTCAGTATAGTTGAGGTGACCTGAGAGTAGAGAACATCATTAGGAAGGCGAATTAAGAGAGTAGTTTTATTCAGAGGGCTCCTACTGTTGATCTAGCTGCCACACAGAGATGGTAATTTTATGTGCACTTCTATAAACTCTAGGTGATTGAATGAAAAAGCTTGAGGTGCATTCCAGACCTCAACCACAGCACTACTGTGATGAGTTGAGACTGCCAGTAGTTATGCCCTTTCTCTTTTAGAGACTGATTGTCTGTCTGTCTGTCTATCTGTCTAATCTGTATCTATCTCTAATTTCATTCTGGAATTCAGCTATGCCTGTATCCACACAACCCAAACATTGCCAAATTGGATTCCAAATGGATAAGAATTCATTTAGGGACATTCTTTCTAAGAAAGGGAAAACAATACACATTTTAAGTGTTTCATCATATTAAATAATTCATCATAAATTACATCCTTATTCTTTGTTACCCAGTTTCTCTTGCTTAGACATGTAGTGATTATATGATAAATTGTAATCCCCAAGCAGATCTTCACTTCTATCACCTTTGGATTTAATTGAACTCTAAACCTAAATAAGGGTTTCATGGCTGAATATGGTTCACTCCATTCCTGCAATTATTCTCTTGACACTTATTTTGGAAGTATTAAAATAATTTTCAAATTTGAGAGCAACAAATTAATAAATTGGCTAAAATTTCAAACCAGTAAATGTTTGCCAGGAATATTTTTATGTTGAGTCTATTCTCAAGAAAACAAAACAAAAACAACCCCGTCCTTTGCTTTTCTTACCACAGCTGTTATGTAGCGAAGAAGACCAGGACTTAGTAACCAACACCACTCTGTGATGACTGCTCAATCTGAGCTTGATTTATGTGTTAAGAGTAATGTCCTCTGTGGCAAGGGCATCCTTAGCAGCAAACTTTTCACCATGCCACATGTTTTCATGTGATTGTGGGGAGCAGCCATTAACCTTGTTTAGAATCTTATGGGACTTAATCATGGTTTATGCATCTCATACTTTGCATCTCTTCTAGCTGGCCTTTGATACTTTCAAAGACCAGTATGGTACTTTGTCCATCTTAGACAAGCTTCTAAACTCATTCTTTCTTTTGGGCATGGTTCTAAAAATTATGTGAGTCATTCATATTTCTAAACATTCTAATTCCAAATATATGCAATATACTATCTATCTGTTAAATGTTAATATGAAGATATGATAAAATATGGTGAACTTACACATTTTAAAATATCATTGTAGTAAAGGACATCATTAATCCCCCTCAAAATACTCAAAATCTTTCCCCTATCTTCAAACACGTGTATCCCATCATGCTTGCCACTTCATAAAGCACTTCTGGAAATCCTTTTATGGCTGCCTCAAGGTCCTAAATAGATTCAAAATATTTACTTTTCACGGTCATCTTGACGTAGAGGAAACAGCAGAGTTGGTGGAGTGCCAGGCTCAATGACTAGGTGGGTCAGGACACACAGCAACGTTTTTATCAGTTTGTCTTTCTGTTCAACAGCACTTGGCAGCCGCCTTAATAGTGCTTTTTGCTTTTAATCCTGCCTCCTAAGAACAGTCATGCAAGAGGACTTTGAGAACTGCTTCAGAAAGTGGCAAGAATGATGGGTTAAGTGTGTTAGAAGCAAGAAGGAATATTATGTAGGGGATTAATGTTAATGAATCTTCTATGGTAATACATTTTTTAAGATTTAAATATTCTCTACATATTTTAATCAACCTGTGTACATTCTATGCTCAAGGAAAAGTTAGACTGATACTATAACAAATTTGAAATAAATTTCCGTGCTTTACCAGCAGAGAAAATCTGTAAACTCTTTTCTTAGTTTCTGTACTAAAACAAAGGAAAAAAGAAATAATGTGTTATTTTTGTAAACAAGCACTTTGTTCACACGAACTGTCAATTTGTTTTGTCTGTCTTTCTGTGGGCCCATGCATTGTATGTTTTACCTGTGTCACAGCACCTTATCTCTGAACTCCCATTTGAGAGTTGCACAATCTCCACCTGTTATCACCACAATTACCCAAGGTGTTCACAGCCCTCTGCCTGCAGGTGCCTCGTAATGTGAAGGCATCGTTACCAGCGCTGAGCAGCTGCTGCCTCCACACATTTCCTCTTCCCATCATCCCTCTGTGCCTACCCTAAGCCCAGGCAGCAGAGCGACCAAAGGTACATGTTCTTGAGATGACTGACTCACAGCAGACACAGTCAATGGCTGTCTAACAGGAAGAATCTGATGGTCCCTAGGAAGATAATGAGGCATCAATACAACCCATGCTAAACAGAAAACCAGGCGTTTCAGGGTCTCGTGAGCTTCACCAGTGACTACCTGACTGATCCCTGATAAACCCCTTGAATTCTCTGAGATTCAATGTAAAAGACCTAAACTAAACTGCTCTTTATCATTCTGCGAGCGATTTATGGAGCTTCTCATTATACAAATATCTAAAATAAACAAGTCAGGGGAGTAAATACAGTGTGGCACTTGAAAAATTATCAATTTGTGTGCTTCCAGAAAAAAAATATTAAATTGCATCGTTAGCATACTTCTTTTGTCCAAATAATTTCCCAATGAACAACAACTATACAAAAAAAAACCCATAAAATTCTAGAAAAAGCATAATATAAATATTTTTCATGTCTCCATAGGAAGTCCTTTCTAAGGGAATCACAAAATCTCTTTGGTTTTGTGTAAGGACATATTGGTATGGGCAATGTATAATAATAATAATTTCTGGGGCTGAGGATTTAGCTCAGCGGCATAAGCGCCAGCCTGGCAAGTGTAAGGCCATGAGTTCAATCCCCGGTACCAGAAAAAAACATAAATAAATAAAAATTCCTGAATATAGTCAGAAGACACAATAAGGACATAATTGGGATAAACCTTGGGAATATGTATCTCACAGAGTTGATTTCTTTAATATGGAAATACATTTGGCAAATCAATCAATAAAACCATACTTCTTTTAAGTGGTTAAATGCAAAGATATGCTACATATAAAAAGCAAAAAAATTAGCTTTCAAAATGAGTTACTCAATGTCATTTAAATATTCAAATATTTTGGAGATAAGGATTGAAACACTATCATCTATGTTTTAAAAATGCATTGACTTGTTCTAGGGTGAAAAACAGGTAAACTAGATGTTCCCTAAGATTCATTAGGCTCTGAAATTATGTGGTCTCCTTGACTCTGCGATTCAAATGATTTTCTCTTCCCTGCTATTTTAGGGAATACCATGACTCACACTACCATGCTCCCTGTGAACACCTGACACTGTAGCACACTCTTTTCTTCACCTAAAGGGGCTGGGCCTGGCTAAAGGGAAAATACACATTTACTGAATTTAGATGAAATTCAGTTTTCTTACAAGTTTGAGGCTTCAACTCAGTTATCCAAGAGTTCGCTCCTGTTTGGACTTTCCCTCTCCCATTTCCTGCTCGACTTCTTCCTGTGTAATCTCCACTTCCCTTGTCCTCCCAGTCACCCTGCTGCTTGCTCACTTTTACTAGATGAGCTCATATCCTTAACCCTTCTTCTTCTGATCATACTTCCAACCCCAAAGGCCAATTTCTTAACCTGCCTGTGCTTTCTCCCACATTTTGGTGTAGGGGGAAGATAAGCCTCCTGTGCACAAAGCCCCTGTGTATGTGTTCTTATTAATTAATTAACTAATTAATTTACTTATTTGATACTGGGAGTTGAACTCAAGACCTCACACTTGCCAGGCAGGCGCTATGCTGCCGAGCTACATCCCTAACCCTGTGCCTGTGCGCTGAACCTCAGTCAGTACCTTCTAGTACCTCGTAATTAGGTTTGTTTCTTTTCTTTGGACCTTTAACATCTTCCACTGCTTTCTTCTCCTAGCACTGTGGTTTTCAGCCAGGAATAACTTTTCCTCATTTTTCTGCAGGGAATATCTGAGGATGTCTGAGGACATTTTGACTGTCTCAATTGTGGAACTCTTAGAATTTGTGTGTAAGACCATGGATTCTGATCAACATCCTGCAATGCAAAGGACGCTCCCCTGACCTTCACTTTCTACATGCACGGTGAAGTCTTACCTGGTCCAGTAGGGTCAAGGTTGAGGGACACGTTAAGCTATGTACATGTTTAATTGTTCTTCCCTTCCTCAATCCCTCTCTCCACATCTTTTTTCATCTTTTCTACCTTTCATTTTGTCTGCTCTTTCCTCTTCTGTCTTCCCCAGCACCCTTAAAATAATTACATTTTTAAAATGTTTTTTCCTGAGCCTTTTAATCTCATTCTAGCTGTTCTTATCTTTCCTTTTTAGCTCAGCCAAACTTTTGGCAAAAACAAAAGGACCAAAATCCATTGTTCTTCCTTGCTTATGTATCACACACCCAAGGCAATCTGGCTCAGGTCACCTGGGCTTTGAACCCATCTTATCAAAGGTCACAAATGAACTGATGTTGCTAAATCCTTAAAGAAAGAAAGAAATGACAAAAGCCTCAGCCATATCTCTGAATCTTCTCTAGGCCATTTGCTAATTTTTTTACCTTTGTCTTTAATATTTCTTTTCATTCTTTATTTTGGACATCTTACATTCCTAGATACAGCTCTTTGAGCATTTTCTCAATCTCTTTTTAGGTTTAAATACATATAATTTAAATTAAAAAGTTTATATTCTATCTCTTACAGTCTACACTTTCAGATATATTCTCTGTTACAAACTTTCTATCATCTAAAATCAATGACATATAAACAATATAACTTCACACAAACTAATTCTGTAAGAAGTCAAAGAAATATAACCAGACACTGGATAGGGTCTTAACTTGTACATCTCTAATGTACTTCAAATTTCATGCATGAAAAAGAAAATTATATTTTATACATAAAATAATGCCCATTCTTCTATATTTCCTATATCATTACAAACAATATTATCTAAGCAATTTCTGAAGCCACACATCTGGGAGTGATACCCTAACACTCCATATATTCAATCAGTAACAAGTCTTCTCAAATTGGCATCATTCCTATATCAAATATGCTCTATCCTATCCAGAGATGTCACTGACAGTGCCATGGTCTGGCCCCATCATCTCTCACTTGGATAATTGTAATACCTGTCAACTCATCTCCCTACCTCTGACCTCACTGAGCTGCTTCTCAGGCTGGCTTGGAAGACCATACTTTATCATGATTTTCTCTTTTGTAAAATCTTTTCATAGTTTTTTATCACCTGAATTAGACTATACGTTGTTTTACAAAGCAAAGAAAGTTTCAATGAGAAAACTCTTGCTAAACTCTTAAGCTCTGTATCTTTTTTTCCCTTCTACTTATGTTCCAAGAATGTGAAATTGCTTCTGCTTATCCAATCTCAACAAATTATTTTGTCTTCTTGTATTGAAATATTTAGTCTTTAAAACTCATGTTTCATGTTATTTTTGGTTGGATCCATTGGCATGTTTCATCTAGCCAACTTTTATCTTTCAAGATTCCAGCAGGTGTTATTCTAGAAAACTTGCTTTGGCCCTGTCTGAGAATTAGTTATTCTCCTCATTGTCTTTCCCCTTTTTTACTTTAAGTGCTATGCTCCACACATTTTATTGCAATTAATCATGTCCTGTTTAATCTGTCTTAAGTGTTTAATCTGTCTTAGTGATCAATGATGTAACATCCGAATCTGGATGAGGGCTTAGGGTTAGAGACTCTGAATATTAAGGAAAAATGGTAAACAAGCGGGTTACCATAAAATCTTAACTAACCAGCTACAAAATGCAGATAAAAAGATTTTGACTTCCTATTCACAACATGTATGAAATGTCTGTGTGCCCCTGATAGTTCGTTGGAAAGTGTGCAAACAATTTAGCTGGTGAAATATTGTATTAGTCATTTGCTGCAGTTAATAACACAGTACCACTGACTGAACAAGTTTTAATGAAAACAGATTATTTTATCTCATTGTTGGGCTTCTGGTTGAAGAACCACATGTGGTGATGGCCTTCACTCCAGCAGAGTCCTCCAGAGGTACAGACAAGAAACAGAGAGCTGCTGTGTGTCTATGCTCCACCTTTTGTCTCTTCTTTCTTTTTACAAAGCCATATATATTCAGACTTGAACACACGCTCTACAGACCTTATCTCATCCTAATTACCACCCAAACACCCTGTCTTTAAACATAGAAAGTCAGAATAAGTTTCTCTTCTACATAAGGATTAAATTCAATATATGAAGACTTAGGAGACACCCTCAAACCGTATTTGCATGACCACAGACATGTGTCAGATAAAGATAACACTAATAGCTAATCCTTAATCTTATTCAGTGTGGTATCATGCCATCATCACAGTAGTACACACTAGTGATTTATTCCACCCATGAGATTTCCTTTCTTAACATATCAGTGAATAGTTACTTTCCTCAAATAATTAGAATTCATTTTTTAAAAAGAACAAAATGTCATAACTTGTGTTCCAAATATTCAGTGCCTATAATACTTGCTCAGATAAAAAGTTCCTGTGGTCAATCATGTTTGTACAGTATATGTACTGAATCTCTCTTTTGGAGATGGAGAATATTTCATATTAAAATCTCTGGGTTTCATAGTAAGGAAATGTGCTTGTGCTTGCTGAATCTACTGTTCCACAAGCTCATATCGTCATGGAACTTTTTTTTACATGACTTATCTATAAGATCTCATGAAATTAGTGATCTTTGAAACAGCTTTGAGAAACACTAGCCAGAAGGGTAATTTAAAGAACATCAGCATACCCCATCCCCAATTCTCCAATCATCCCTTGCTCTATTTGGGGTGAGGTTCAGGGAAGGGGTTAAGAATGATGGCTGGAGAGATGGATATTCATTTCTAGAACTTGGTACGTTCCTTATTTATTCACAGTACTTTTGCCTACGTATATTTTGAAGGTCAGATTGCTCTTTACTTTAAAAACAAATTTGGTATCATTTTCCCATAAGATGTTATAGAATAAAAATAATACTCATGTTTTTGATGTAGAATTAGGGGGCAAAGCAAGAATCAGTCATAAAAGATCTTTCATCAGAATAATGTATGAAAATAAAAACATTGAAGACTATTTTGTAACCAGCCAGCATGACAGGCTTCTCTATTTCCTCAAGAATGTGCTCTATCTACAAAGGAACATTATGATGAAAAGAATTGAGAGATCACTTAACTTATTTGCTTAATTTCACCAGTGAGGACTTAAAGACACAAAGAAAATAAATGCCATCAAATATTACCTGAACCTTTAGAAGATTTGAAAGCACAGAGCGTGTAATTTCCATTTCACTGATTCCCCTACACTTTGTTTCCAGTTAATGAATTTAAGTCCAGGAATAGTGTTCAGGGTTGGAAGAAAATAAAATGCATATTGATAACTAACTTGATCACATTGCTTATGAAACGCTGTCACATTCATTATCGCATCTGACAGCCACATTGGCCTTGTAAAGTGAATTGGGCAGTCCTTGCCTCCTTAATCATCAAGATTTACAACCAAGCCTTAGGTGAGTTGATGTCTCTGAGTTTATGTCATGTTAAAATGTGAGGAAACCTAGTTATGCTTTCCAGAGCATAAGTCCAGGAACAGCTTATACAGACCACCGATACACTTTACCAAAACTATGATTCTGAGAAAATTGTTGCTGACTGGAAGTTGTACTCAGCTTTTAATTCTATTACCCATCAATTGGAATTCCAAACTCACATTGTTAAAAATAATCATTTCCAGAAATTCTAAATGCTTAATCTGAATTAGGTCTAAAATAAAAGATAAACTTTCTGGTGTATGAAGAGCTGTTCTAAAACCACTCTTCCAAAAGCTAAAGAAAACACAATTGGCACTGAAGTGGAGCCATTCTCCAAACAGCTCCCTTCAGCTGGAACGGAGATCCCACTACACACAAGTGCGTAGAGCTTCATGGAAGATTAGAAAACATCTTCTGCAAACAGCACTCCCAGAACTATGGAAACCAGGTTGATACTACGTAAACATTTTGCACTACTTTGTAAATAGATAAAAATATCAGGTCAGTTCGTGTAAACAGGCCAACAGCAGGAGAAATCAACATCCTTCTCAGATGGAACTCTGGATAAACAGAGACACATTATTAAGATTTAGAATTGTATTTGACTGACCCCATGTAAGTGACATATTTTTTTTTTCTGAAGTAAGGTCCATTTGTTGAGAAACTAAGGCAGGATAACAGTAAATTCAAAGTAGCTCATAGGAGACTTTAAGAACTAGTCCATATAAGTTTCATATATGCCTATTCTAAAGCATTAAGTTCTTTCTTACCTGTTCTGTTACACACATAATAATAAAACCTGTAAAATACGATTCCTGGTCTTCAAAAACATATCTTCTATAGTCAAAAATATTTTAAACTTGTGAAACACTTAAGAAAATATAGTCATTTATAATTTCCCCTTCCTATAATGAAAGCAGTAAGAGGTAGATAGAATATAATACACAGTACACACCTGTGCCTGCCAATATGTGTCTCCATGAGATAAACTGCTGTCTATAAGAACTGTTTCTAAGACACCTCTTGTGATTTGCCTTAAGTTGTCTGGCATTTTATTTAGTTACTTCTGTGCTGATGAGTTCGTGCAGGTTGCCATCACCTTTGCACAGGTGTAACTTAAGACAGAGCCTCACATCAGACACTTGCTGCTTGTCTCTAACTTGCTCTTCAATGAATTTTGGGTGGCACAGAAAACCTGCACGAACTGTTGACATTCATGTGTACATGCACAGAGAGACAAAAGAGTTAACACTGGGACAATCCTTGAAAAACAGAGCCATTTCCCAAGGGACTTTCCTCTATTATCTATCATAATGAGAGTTCTGAGAGTCACAAAGATGCTCAGAAAGTCACAGTGAAATCTGCAATATGTAAATTCAGTGGTCAACTTTAAAACATCTTTGTATGAGTGTTCTCTCCTTCCTGGTTTTACTGACCCTTGATTCTGTCCCTTGATCCTGCTACCTAAAGAATATCTTCTGTTTAAACTCCCCACCTACAAGCTTTATCTGAGGTCTGCTTCAGGGAACACCATAATACAATTTGAATGGGCCTTCAATATATAAATTATTTAATGCTGTTCAATCTAATTTCTATTTTTCACTCCTTTCAGTGATTCTTCCCTTAGACATGTGACTTTGAGAGTCTAGAAAAGATTTTAATTGAAAGATGAATCACTATCCTTTTCAAATCATTTCCTTTAATTTATACTTAAAATTTACATGGAACTACAGCTAACCATAAGAAGGAAAGAAGGAAGAAAGGAAAGAAGTCAGACAAGAAAAAAGGAGGAAAGGACAGAGGAAGGAAGATGAGGGGAGAGGAAGGGAAGGGAAGGAGGATGGGAGAAGGGGAACAAAGAGGGAAAAGTGGAAGAAATAAAGCCGTTTTAATTTCTTGACAGAATCTGAGAAACTAGCATTTAAAGAGATCATTTCCTATAGTTAAGTTTTTGCAAGAGCAGCAAATCTAAAATGTTACTTTTAACCACGCTTTCCTTTATTTCACTTACCCTCTGGTTGCTTCTTTTTCCAGTTTCTAACATTCTGGATGTTTATGGTGGTAAATGAAACAGAGAATCAGGGATGGTGCAGGTGGCTGAGGAGGACAGAGATTAGGTTCAGTCAGACCCAGAGGAGTCCAGATACGCACTGACCGTGGCTTTGGGGCAGCATGGGATGAGTCCATGGCAGTTGTTTCCTGTTGGTGCTCCCAGCTCTGGATGTAGCAGAATTTTCAAAGAAAGCTACAGGTGGAGGTTTCAGTGATCTGGCTTAGGAACGGTGGCAAGTTTCTGCTCACTTTTCATCACTCCTTCCTTCTGATTTTCTTTCACCCCTGAATTTCCCCGTTTTACTCTTTGTATCCAATTCCCTCCTACTTGAAATATAAAGTATAGTTTTATTCTCCTGACTGCACATTGACTGACAGTCTATGTTTACTGTAACAATATCCAGTATCATTCCTGATACAGAAGTATTTTCCCATGATGCTCAATTTTTTTTAACTTAGTTGATGAGTTTGCCTTGGATAATCAGGAATACACTCTCAGTTCTCTCAGTACATGCTCTAACACATGAGGTTGACTTGAATTTAGGAAAGATTCATTGGCCCTCAACAGGGAAAATCCTATTTTATAAATGTATATGGTGGCCATGTTAGTATAACACAAAAATATCAGATGTCAAATGGAAGTTTAGGTCCAGATGTTTTATACCCATGATGCCAAACATACATGCATTTGAAAACACCTCCGTGTTTGACTCCAACCTTCCAGGAAGCTTGACATGCAGCTGCAGCTTCGGGAGCCACTCAGATGGTTGTAACTGTTTTGCTTTTAGCATGTGCCAGCAATGCAGTATCGTATTTCCATCATGCGTATCTCTATGGCACTCAGCCCGTTACAGTGCCTTTAAGGAAGACATTGATGAGTCCTCTGTGGTTTCTGAGAGAAGAGGTCAACAGCGAGTGCTGTCAGAATTACATAGCACCAAGGGTAGACAAATAAAGAATGCTCAGAATACACGTATTAATATGCCGCAGTTAATATTTCTGCACAGTTTGTTTTCTCAGCAGTATTTTGCTGTCCAGGGACCAAAAAAATGTGTTTTGCTTTACAAGTGTGACATGATTGATGCTTCACTAGGAGAGACTTTTCATAACACAACAGATGTCTCCTGACATGAAAGTTATTGGTACAAGCGAACTACATTATTTCAATAATGTTAAAGCAAAAGATAGCAAGATAGTGTAGGGGAGGGCAGTGAAAAGACAGGGAAAGCATGCGTGAGCTAGAGAGGCAGGTAAACTCGGTCGGAATCTACAGGCGTAAGCCTACCATATTGACTTACTTCCCAGGACACCACGACAGCCCAGAGCCTTCAGAAGGTTAGCATGCGAGCTTTCAAAAGTAGGTGTCCTTACATATTCATTTGTCAATTTTTTAGCACTCTTAGGCTTCCACAACCTGAGTTAAGGTTCTCTTAACTTTAGTATATCAAAATGTCATCATGTACAAATTAAAAATGGTAATGCCCCTACATGATCATGGCAAGCTCAAAGCATCATAAAATATATGGCACATTGAACATTTAAATTTTTGTCCTGCTGATAATTTAGCTGTCAAATTTCACATATATATGTTTGGTGGAAGTGGCACATAGATTTAGAATTAATGAACCTGCTGGAGAAAGATGAGAAAAGACTGTTATGTGGGTCTCCATAGGAAAGGGAAGTCCTATATTTAAAAACAAAATAAAATGAAATAAAACACCCTTAAATTACAGCTGAAATTTATCTCATAAAAATTTGCATTCATTCATCTCATCAATACAGTTATCAATATCCTTAATATCTAACAATAAATCTTACTCTATTTCTCTACGCATGCAACTGAAAAGATGATGGTGCCTTCAATTATGCACAAAGTAATACATTGGGAGGGGGGTTTAACTATTCTTAGAATATTTTTCAGCAACTGGACATGGCTTGAATCTCTGTCTCTTATATTCAGAGTCTGAATGTGTTCACAAGCTATCATCTAGCCCTGGTTCCCTTTATTCCAGATTTGTTATTACCTACTATTATTTTTTGTCACATCTCATCAGTATTGAGTTTGTGTCTTAAGAAAGCTTAAAAGCATTTTCTCTCCATATTCCACTTTTGACTATTTCCAATTCTACTTACACAGCAGAGTTTCAGAGTAACCTGCTTTCAATCTTTTGCACGGGGCCTGCCAGCCTGGAAGCATTTAAAAAGATCCAGTGTTTTGGGGTCCTCTTACAAGACAGTATTGATTAACAATAGATCTTGCCAAACACACAACAACAATAACAACAAAGGCATACTCATCACTAGTTTGATCTCAAATTTTTTCAGTCAAAACTGTGAGTTCATCTAATAGTTTAGACATATTTTATATTCATCGGCATTCAATTGTCAGTAAAATAGATGTCCAAATTTCAGACACCCAGTAAGATATTGGAAATCCATGACGCCTTCTCACCTTTTCTTATAGAACAATTTAATAAACTTTGCTGGGGAATTTGAATCTACTTTCTCTTGTGACAGCTAATAAATATTTTAAAATTTATTATTTTCTTGAATATGAGTGATTGATATACAACAAATTCTGAAAGTCTCAAGGAATTTTGATAATTTTATATCATAATAAATTGAAACTTTCACATTGCCTTCCAGAACTGTAGACACACTATAAACTAAAATGTAAATAGAATGAAGAACATGTAGGTGTGTTTGTTGGAATTTCCTTCTGTAAATGTGTATTTGTGATAAAGCAAATAAACAAAAGCAAACATGAAAGCAGCACATTTAAAATTTAGAAGTAAGGACAAAGCGCATTGAGTTAATGCCGGTGTCAAACACTGGTTTTGTAATTCTTATAATGGTTTAGCTTAAGTTAAATTGTAACCTTCAGAATGAGAGCAAAACATTTAGGGAAAAAGAATGTAAAAATACAAAATAAGAGATTCCCCTGAACTATTGCTACCAGGAGAGGTGTTAATCTGTATACAACAAAAAAACATCAACATGGCTGGATTTATTTTTTAGAAAATGTACTTTGAGCCAGGGAATGAATTCTTCCCATGAGAAAATGCAGAATATAACCTTCTTCTTTGCTTCAGCAAAACAAGCAGTTCAGATAGAGCTGAGAATAAAATTCATGGGGCAGAGACTTTGGAATCCATCCATTCCCATGAAACATTCCCAGTTTGGCAACCGGCTCTCTCCAGAGCACTTTAAATTTGTGTAAAGCAGTTATTAATAAAGCTTTAATAGTTCGAGTAAACTCGGGCAATTGCATCAACAGATATGGTAAATCTGAAAATAGTTAGAATGTTACTGGATAGTAAAAAGCTAGCATAGTAGTGTGGAACATGTACAAGAATAAATCAAACATGCTAGAAAAGACACCTAGACCTGAGCAGGGCTATTCTCTCCATCCCAATAACAAACCGTTGCAAGTTCCCAGGGAAGAGGAAATAGACATTAAAACTCCTCATCTGAACATTGCACTGTATCCATTTGGTTCTCTTTCTAAGAGATAGCAGCAGACATTCTTAATGTACCCTGTTAAATATTTTTCTATAATCTCATGTTTGAACACTTTGAATCAGGAACCAGAAATAGGAACCAGATCAATGCTATATGTCACTGAGTATCTTCTTGTCTTATGAACACCTTCAGTAAATAAGATAGACCTCAGTTCAATTTACTAAAGTTAATTTTGACTTATTAAAACAAAAAATTTAATTTACATAAATCCATGAAGTTCAATTAATAGCTTATTTTATTAACCTTTTAACTTGTTTGTGAGGCTAAAGATTGAACTCAGGGTCATGTGACTGCTAGGCAAGCTCTCTACCACTGAGCTACATTTTCAGCCCACAAACTTGATAAGCATCAAAAGAAATACTTTGGATAATTATACTTAATTTTATCTATTACTTTACTGTATTTGGTTGCCTCCTCAAATACTTCTTACAAACCTATGTATTTAAGCATTCTTATAAGTATAATTAACTGACTTTTAAATTATAATAAAATAGTTTACTAATGATGCACTTTCTTGTATTTTGTTTAAAATTTTGAGTCTAACTCAAATTTTTATCATTTTGTAAACTGGAACATTAGTGAAATCTCATACTCTCTGAAACAACAATATCATTATAAATACTTAAATAGCACATACATTAAAGTAAATTTCAAACAATAAAAAATTTTAACACTTTGAATTTATTACTTTTTTAATTATACCTGATTGGGGTTAAACCATATGCCCAATATATTTAATATATAGATAAATTTGATTTTTGACTGAGTTCCACCACAACAGGAGAAATCATTTTTAACTGTCTTTTTTTTTCACTCTATTACCATCCATTCCGATTGGTTGGTTCTAGTAGCAGTTTGGTAAGAATTAAAATCTCTGTTTTGTAGTAATTTTTGCATTTCTGTGGTAAAAATACTCGCCATGAGCTCTTTCAAAACACTACAGATTTAATAATAAACATAAAATTTCCAGCATTTTAACCATTCGTTTTCCTGAGCTAGTATGAACAGGCTTTCACATGCTACTAGTTGTTTCCTATACTGTACGGCCCTGTACTAGTTATTAAATTTTTTTAACAGCAGTTTTTATTAGAAGTTCAGTTGTAGTAATAGACTTGAAAACATATTTGCTATATATACATGACTAGTAATAAAGTAAAGGGCCATAACCACTTTAGATATTACTTTGGTATTTCCCCAAAATGTTAAACAGAGTTACAACATTTCACAGTAACTACTCTTTAGGTATTCTTGGCCAAACGAAAACATATGTCATGCAAATATATATTATGATGTTGGTATATATATGCCAACATCATAATGACCACAAAAATTTGGAAACAGACCGAAGGTCCTTTGATTTATGAATCAATAATCAAAATGGGTTATACTCATACAGTGAAGTATGATTTAGAAACAAAAAGGAGTAAAGTAGTAAAACATGCCATAAAATGGATTAATCTAAAATATGCTTAATTAAATAAGCTAGACAGAAAAGGCCACATATTGAATAATATATATCGTAGCATCATATCTAAGTTTATATGTCTAGGAAATGTAAATCTGTGTAGACAGAAAGTAGGTTAGCAGTTTTTTAGGGTTAGACGTGGTGCTATTGAGGGCTTAGGAGTAGGAAATGATTGCTGGTGGATGCAACTTTCTTCCAGGATGATGAAAATATTCTAAAATTAAGATATAGTATTAATTGTGCAAATAAGTAAACAATAGAACCATTGAATTGTCCACTTAAAGCAAGTGAACTTTATGGCATAAGAATAGTATTTTAATAAAGCTGACCAAAATATGTATTTTCTGAAACAAAATAGTTTTATTTCTTGCCAGTGTAACAACTTAGAGATAATATGTGATATGGATATACAATGGCATACTATTCAGCCATAAAGAAGAACAAAGCCATGTCATTTGCCAGAAAGTGGGTGGAATCAGAGATCATCATGTTAAGCAAAGCAAGGAAGACGCAGGCAGACAAGTTTACCATGTTTTCTCTAGTATGGGGAGTAGAGAAAAAGAGATGACATTAAAGTAGAAGAGGACTGTTAATGAAGACACAGAGGTATGAGGAGAGAGAAGGTACAATAGAGGGTATTACAGAGGGCTGAAAAGATCAAACTACATTATATACACATGTAGAAATGTCACAATGAAAGCCATTGTTTTGTATAGGTAATATGAGCTAATAATCATAATAAAATGACAACAATGGCAACAAAAATAACAACAACCAGAGTTTAGTGGAGAGTAGAGGGAGGATTCTTCTCCCCTGGATTAACGAGACTTATTTTTCCATCTCCAAAATGTGGTTTCTATTTTAAAATCCAAGGCAGTTGTCCCCACATGTGCCATCTCTCAACCAGCAGGAAAGAGGAAAAATTCATAGTATTCCCCATTCAACATATTCTGATGGAAAGAATCCAGAAGAGCATAATACATTTGTACTTACAATTTACTTAAAAGGCCATACCTGTAACCAAATCTAAGACATATATTCTCCAGAAGAGTTACCATGCACCCACCCAAATCTCAGCACATCTAAATATTTGAACCAAGAAAAAATGGATATTTAATTTATCAAGTGAATCTGCAATACCCTCTAATGAAATAAGTTTACCTTATTGAGATAATTTGGGGTCATTAGCCCAAGAAAATGGATATTGCCTCTCAGACAATGATGTTTTACAATTCTTGCAAACTCTTATAATATGAAATATTAGTCTTATGGTCACCTGTAATAGCACTAGAGACTCAAAGTTCAAGTTTATTAACAAGTACTCTTGAAGAGTTTGCCTTTGAATTCTGATAACATCTCATCAAATTTTGAAAGCTGATTTGGATTTGTAACTCTCTCACCTCATCACTTTACCATTAAATTGGGTTCAATGAACATGTTTCTTGATTCTCTCACTAATTCTTTTCATATTCATCCTATCGGGTTACACTTCAACTTTATTTACACTTAAATGACTTTTAGTTGCATGTCGTATATCTATAAAAGCCACATTTGGCTCTTTAGTTGCAGATATGAAGGCACAATCATAACCAAGGTTTTAGGTTCCGAGGGCGAAGAACCATATTAATAGCATCACTAGTGAGTATAATCTTAAAGCTCATGCTTTCCTTGGTAGACTAAATTCAAAATCATTTTTGTTTCCAGTAAAGGAAGAACTGAGAATGCCTAGGGAAATTAGGATGTTAATCAGGTCAAGCATGTCACTATTGGTGAACCAAGAAAATAAATATATATCTAATAATGATTTCAATTGCTAACATACAAGAAGAGGGCTATCAATGACACATATGCTTTCCCCATCTATATAGACACTGTTATGACAATAATTCTTGAAGAAACTGGAGTCACATATCAGTGTGAACTTTCTCTACCTATTGGCAACAAAAAAAATGAGAAAGTACTCTTATAGCATATTATATAGTGATCACAAATTCCAGGAGTATTTATCTCTGAAGAAAACACATTTTATTTTCAGGAGAAAGAAAAAAAACTCTCATCTATAGTTCTTGCATGGTAATCTTTCGTATAAAAATTAAACTTAGGTTGTACTGTATGTGGCAGTAGGATTATCTTTTACCCTGTATATCTGCTATTTTCCTGATCTTCTGTATTATCGGATGCATTTTTCCAGGACTCCTCTGGTGAACACCTCCAGGTTTGATAAAGGCACAAAATGTAATCAAGACATTTGTCTTGTTTTTCCTTTATTTGAAGTGACTATAGATCCCTAAGTAGGGACGTCCCTAAGTGAGGACATACACTGTTGTAGGGAATCACCAACCCTATGTGCCCTTGTGTACATTGTAATGGCTGAATTTGGAGTGCTATTAGCAGACGACATGCACTTTCCAAGTTATCTTGTAACAGCACTTCTAGGAGATAATTTACACATCAGATGGAATATGCTCTTTGAGCTTCTGCATCAAAAGTAATTGTGCCTACTCATCGCATATGTGGGTTTCATTAAGGCAGCTTGTCAGCACGACAAATGATTTCCTTCATGTAAGCTTCAGCTTTAGAAGCCAATGAGAGAAAAATGTTCTTAAAATGAATACATGTGAGTTTTAGCTACAGTATTTATTTTTCTCCTTATATTCACCCATGTAAAATATATGCCTACAATCACAAACATATAAATGTGGCATGTATGTTTATATATGTGTATATGTGTACATATATATTTTATGCTTTAATACAAACTGAAAATTTTAATGAGACTCGAGGTACAGCCTATTTTTAAGAACCCTAATTCAGGTGTTTTCTTTCACTGCAGGTATTTTATTCTGTTTTTACTTTTATCCATTAAAATTCTGGATGGCTAGTCTGTCCTTTGCTTGATGTCGAAAAAGTGGAGATGTGAAATTAGCTTCAACTCAACAAGACAAAATATTTGAACAAGAAGCACTAATTTCTTTTAGTCAATAATAAATTTTGATACACGTGTCCAAACTTGAAATAAATTTTAAAGCTTACTTCTCCCTAGAATTGCTTTGTAACAGATGTGTGACTTAGTCAATGAAAGAATGGATAAAACTTTTTGAATTAGAATTCTGAAAGTTAGTAAGCTGGTAACCTATGCTTGCAGCAGACACAGACACCAAGGCTGCACGCCCTATTCCAGAGCGTGGGTGGCCAGTGATGAGTTAGTCAGCCCCATGGGTAAGACACTCAAAAAGTTGGAAGAGCTGGTCTTGGGTGGAAGAATTCATCAATAAAATATGGTGCCTTCATATACTGATTATTTTAAGCTGAAGGAAACTGAGAAAAGCACAGAAGTGAAATATTCTCTTTGATGTGTTCTTGTTCTTTTCTGTGGACTTTTCCCACCTTTCTACTCAGAAACCATATAAAGAAAAAATTCTGGCTCACTTCTCCTAAGAGTAGGTTTAAGATCTTTATTTTAGAGAGGTCTTACGCTATACCAAAAGGTGAAATTATCTGAATAAACTGGCCTTGCTAAGTTCCTGCCTTTAGCTTCTAAATCCCTTGTCCAATCACATTCCTACACACCTGTCTTTTTATCAACTCTGTGCATAAAAATTGCAGTTTTCTCTGGGTCTTTGAGTAATTTCTAAAGGTTTCTGGGTCGTGTATAATGTTATTAAATTAGTAATATTTTCCTTTGTTAATCTTTGTTGGGTGTCACCCATGAACCTTGATATGGATGAAGAATAGACTATTTCCTTCCCTAGAAAGGAAATAGATAAAAAGGAAAATTTTTTATGTAACCAGTGGAAATCTGGAGAGCATATCAGGCATGTGGCCAAACCAGGGAAAAGTGAGAGTAAAGTGTGAGTAGTACTTTCTCCTGACTAAACTGCTTAAATTTAGGATTTGTTCTTAATACTCAGAAACCTCACACTAAATGAATTAATATAAAAATAATATAAAATTGGTTGTCAGAAGTGGAACTCCAACAGAGAAAAAGAAACTATGAAAATGTTTAGGGCAACAGGGTAAATGATCCTATTCAGATTTCTAAGGCGAACACGGGGTTGATGACACACTGAATTTGAAAGTGGAAATTAGAATATTAATTTGTGAAACTGGAGATGTGGGAGCTGTGATTCCAGCTACTGCTACTTGGAAGATGAATTGGAGAAAATAAGCAAGAAAAAGGTCATTGGCAGGCAAGTATCTAAATGCTCTTTTTGATTAAAACAAAAATACAGTCAAAGGAATCACTTCATAACTCAAAACCCTATCAAACAAGAGATCAAATGTTACAGTCAAATAGCCAGTGGATTTTTCTTTTTTCATAGTTTGTAAATATCAGAAAGAAAATGAACAATGTCTACAATGACTGTATATGCTGATATGAACTATAAAATAAATGTCAGAATTATGATACTGAGTAAAGTTTTCTATTCTACATTTTCCTTATGTGTTAAATTCAAAATGTCTGTAAAAAAAAGAAAAGAATAAATGAAAATGAAATAATGTACATACTTCTCTTTCATACATTGCCATGGAAGAACCATCTGTAAACTTGTCAGGAGGCCAAAGTTTTCATAAGCGTGCCTACTAGTGACCATGCAGACTGCGGAAAAGAAGGAGGCCACCACGTGGGGAGCACTTTTTGCTTGCTTTAAATATGTGATGCCATATAAGCATGATAAAGCTTGAGTAAGTTGAGTGAATTATTGCCACTTTATAGCTGAAGACAGCAAAGCTCAGAGAACTTCACATGACTATCGCCTATTTTAGGAGAATCAATGTGCAGATTTCTCAACCACTGTAATTTTTTTTGGTGAGTATATTTCCATCTGAATCTTATACTGAGGCCTTTAATATTATCATGTTCAGATAATTCCAATAATCTGATGCTCATCTTGATCAGATATTCACTTAAGTCTACAAAAATCAAAGGCTTTTTGTTTTCCATGACAAAGCTAAAATTTTGCAGGGATTCTTGGGATCCTTGGTGAGTGACTTGAGAACTGTGGTTTGTGAGTCAATGGTTTTGTGGGTTGGCAGAAAAAGAAATTGTTGGGATGTTTCAAAGTGAGATAGTAATGGCACTTAAACTATATACAGGACAATCTATCATTAATACTATTGAAGACTATTTTCCAGGCAATGAGCAAATATTTTTAAATTACTAAGATGGTTAATTTGAACAACTCTGCAAATCTCTGTGTGTGGGTGTGGGTGTGTGTGTGTGTGTGTGTGTGTGTGTGTGTGTGTGTGTGTGTGAGATTCCTGCTATCTTCTGACCTAAAAGTAAAGATAAAGGTAAAAATCAAATCTTGGTTATATAAACAACCTTTTAAAATTTTGAATCCTCATCACATTATCTGCAATAATGCTTTCATATAAGAACCAACTAATTTTTAAATTAATGGCCTTTTACAGGATCACAGCTGTGTATGTGGACCTTAGTTTGAATACTTAGAAGGGGTGATTTTTTGTGAGCTAAATGAAAGCTGGAGCAGAAGTAAGAAACAAGGGATGGGAAGTATGCAGAATTTCCATTTCCTCACTTCAAGGACAAGGGGAAGGAGCCTGAAACCATATACCTGTGGCCTTATGGGGAGGAATGTAGCCATGGTCAACCTGTAAGCTAGTCTCAGAGAAGATGGGAAAATAAATCTACCTCTACTCCTGTCTTCTTTTACCTCGTGTAGCACTCCCCATTTGTCATGCCTATAGGACTCGCTGAAGTTAAGTTCTAGGATTCGAAGCAATGCCATGAAAAGCTGAAGAACAAGTAGGTATATCCAGAACAATTGCTTTTTCTAATTAGAAAGTATATCTTATTTGCAATGTGTTGTTTATTCTTTAATTCCTTCAATTTATACACATTTGTGACCACCAACTATATTCAAGCTGTGCTTCATCTAAAGAACTACTTAGGAAGAAAAATTGTGTAAAAATTGTCCATATTCTCAAGGAGCTTTCAGTATCAGAATAGCATACAAACAGTACTAGAATGTGATCCACAGAAGACAAGTCACAAGGACAATGTTAGGAGGATTAAGAATAAAAAAGAATGATTGAGGCAATCAGGAAAGACTTCATAAAAGGCATGACAATTGAGATCAGTCTTGTGGGATAGGTAAGGTCTTTATAGAACTGTTGAGCAGTGATATCTATCCCATATGCCAAGAAGACATAAGAAAATTTAAGCTATGTCTAGAAAGTCTGATGGGAATAAGGTGCTCCTTTAAGGAAGCAATGGGAGATAAAATCAGAAATAAACCAGGTAGAACGTGAATGCCTGTGCTCTCTCTCTCTCTTTCTCTCTCTCTCTCTCTCTCTCTCTCTCTCTCTCTCTCTCTCTCACACACACACACACACACACACATACATTGATGCTTTCACTTTCACATGTTCACTAAAACAACGCTGCTCTTCTGCAAAGCTTCAGCAAGGTCACATCTGAGTAAATGCAAACTTCATGAAAATGAATTATATAATTTGATATTAGTACTACTCTGGTAGGGAACAAAATCCAATATGCATATAGGGCATAGTTTTCTTTTCTCTAGCTTTATTATACATAAATGCTGCTTTCAAAGTACGATTGCTATTAGGATAAGAGCACCATCTAGTGTGTCCTAATCTTATGTTAAGTTCCAGATCTGTTTCTAATGCCATTAGACAAGAGTAATACAAATACAAATAAATAAAAGCCTAACCTTCACACGCATTTTTGTTTTTAAAATTCAGAATTTAATCAATTAAGATTTTGGAAGAGTGTGTGATACTTCTAAAGAGTATCCCTAAAAGAAAATTAATCTTTCTCATCATTAACTGAGCAGAGGAAAGCATAGAAAATAATCTATCATCACTTTTCTAGCATACCAAATCTGGCAAATAAAATGCAAAAAGAGAGACAAAAGACAATTTGATTCCTAATTTCAACGTTAACGTGCAAAGTCACATCCTTGCATATTAAACTTCAGTGATCACTGTTTATTATATTATTTAAAGCAACATAGAAGCTGGAAGAAAGATTTACTTTAGTGATTGTAATGTGAGGGTAAAATTTTCAGCTTTAAACAATTAAACAACATTAGAAAATAATCAGATAATGAACCCATAAAATTGACATGAAAATAATCTCCATCTCCTGTGTTCTGCTACTGCTTTGTTAACAGAAAAGCAAATAGAAGAGGGAGAAAAAGGGGTAACTGAGCCACAGATTGATGAGAAGGCAAAGAACAGGAAGCACACAAGAGCAGTGGGAATTCAGAAAGAGAAGAATGAAAGCTGTGGGTTTTAGCTCCTCGTTTCCTATCCTTTAGAATTCTGCATTTCAACATTAGACCAGAAATCCTCCAATGGTTTTGAACCAAGGCAGTAATCTCCTAATTTATCATTATTAAAAATATAGCAAAATAACCAAAAAGAATGTGTCTACACAAATTGATATTCATCTGAGACCGTGCCTGTGCCTCTCCCAGCCTTCTGCAGTGGACCCTGACAGCTTTAAACAGAGGATGCAGCTTTCTCTTTGGTGCCCCAGCCATTAAGCCAGTCTCCTATTTAATTTTTTTCTGTTGATACCTTTGAAAAGAGCTGATAGTTTGCTCTCAAATGAGAGCAAATACACCATTTCCTGAACAGAATGTTTCATGCGGTGAATGTAGGTTGACTGCTAACAAAGAACAAGTGTGCTGAGACTTTTTCCTACTCTTTATAGGTTTCTCCTTTCAGAGCCACTCTGGGGAGAGTTTCTCCTTAACTCAGGGTACCCTCCTACCCATGGTCAATGGCCAGGTTTGGTGATGGCTTCCTATCTCTGTGTCTCATTATAGACTGAATTTCCAGTATCACAATCAAATATTCTTGAAATGCATAAATATATTTTTGCAGTCCACAAAACCAGTATTAAATACACTTTCACTATAAGGAATATTGGTTCTTAAATCCCTGTGGAAATACCAATCCAGGTAGGGAGTTTTTTGGAAAAGTTCAATCTACATATTTGCTCTCAGACACACTAAATCAAAAATCCCTTGGGGCAGGGGAAGAGATTTGGTATTTCAGTGAGCCCACCAGGTGATTTTGCTCTCTCTAAATCCTCATGGACTCCCAGGCAGGTTTTGAGGGAGGTGTGGCACTGTACTGGTTGGTAAATCATCCACTGGTGAGTCTACCAGCTGTGTTATTGGAAGGCAAGTCATCAGGTGTGATACGGAAGGGAATATCTCCTCCCTTTCTGGTTCCTTCCTATTTTCTCTGTTTCCGGGCTACCAGGATCTCTCTCAGAGGGCATGAGCAACTTCCCTGCAACATCCCCTTCCATTGCAGTTTCTGTTTTGGAGCTGGCTGATGCTGACCATACACTATAACCTGGGCCAAAACAAACATCTCCTCTTTTAAGTTGCTAACCTCAAGTATTGTGTCTCAGTAATGAGAAATTCGCTAAGGCAACACTCTTATGAAAACAGCATGAATACCTGTATTGTTTTCTTTTTCCTTAAAGCTTTTCTGTGCATACTGCTTAAAACCGCTGTAGTTTGCCCTTTGCACAAGAAATCTTATCTATTGAAAGATTTCTACTGTTTAATTTTTAGCAACAATGATCCTTACAGTTTCTGATGCATTTATTCAACTGAAGAGGTCAAAGTTCTAAAATATAGTATCTTAGTTACTTTCTCACTGCTGGGACAATATATCCAACACAAACAACTTAAAGGAGCAAAGGTTTATTTTGGTTCAGTCCATGGTCTGGCTGGCTCCAAGGTAGAAACAACACATCAGCAAAGGCCAGGGCAGAGGAAAGAGGTTGAGGCCATAATGACCAGGGAGTACAAAGTGACAGGAGGATCCAGGAAGAAAGGGAGCCTTTTAGGTTATGCCTCCAGTTATCTGCCTCTTCGGAACAAGCTCCACCTCCTAGCAGCACAGTTAGCTGTAGATTAATCCCTCCCCACGATTTAGTCACCTTCCAAACATATGGATTTTAGGGGACATTTTAGATCTAAACCATAACACCTAAGATCTGCCATTAAAAATTGTGAAATAACATTTTGGTTACTAAAAGCGATAATACTCACAAAGACTTAACAGTTCATCCAGGGTTCACTCTCCAAGGTTCACATCTCTAGTGAGATGTGTTCTTTCATTTATTTCTTCTCCAGTTTCTTCCTTTCTAGAGTTTCTGAGTAGTTTAGTTTCTATCCTCTGTCCTCCTTTTGTGTGGTACTCTGATTGCTAGGGAAAACCATTCACCTGATCTCAGTATTCACTTCTCTGTCTCACTATTCCAATTTTTGTCTCTGATAGAAAGTTTCTTTCCTAATATTTATCTGCCTAGAAAGCTCTGATGCACCTTTCAAGATACAAATCAAATGTCACATCTGTCATGAGCTCTTTGCTGTACTCCTTAGAAGATGATCACGTTAGTCCCACCTGATGTACTGTGCTCTATCCATAGCATGGTGCACCTGACGTGAAGCACATCTATTCACTTACGTGTCTATCAACAAGTGCTGAGCACTTAAGACAAAACGCCTTCCTAATAGCTTTGTAGTACAGTACCCAGCTTTGAACAGTGTCAATAAGTGTTAAAAGATTTAAAATATGGCCTGTTCTAAGTAACTGCTCATTTGGGACTACAGGAGAGAAATCTAAAACAATAGTTTGAACAAAATATTTGGAATAGTTCAACAGCTTCAAGAGTGAAATGCCAAAGTCCTCTTTTGGCCTTAATGTGCGTTATTTGAAAACGGTTTCTGGTTTCTTAATCCATTACTAACAAAAAAAAGATATATATTTGACATGAAAATGTGTGTAAAGTGGCAGAGAATATAGACATAGCAGCTACAAATCTCTTTAGATTATTATAAGCACTCATCTGAGATTCTTCGAGATGTTTTATTTTGCTTTCCCTCTTGGCTAGATAACAGTATGTTCAGCAATGCTGCTCTCTGGGAATAAGAAACTCTATCAAACACTATTCATCATTTCCCAGTAAGTTACAGGAAGCTTCAGATTTCTTCAGTATTTCTTACAACTAGCAATGATTCCAAAGTTAGAGCAGTAATCTCTCTCAGAGGAATGAATAGACCTCAAAGAGGTCTTTGTAGAGCGCTTTCATATCAAAGGTTGTCGAGACATTTGTGAAATAACCCTAAAGGCTTATGGAAGTAAAGATACGTTTATCATAATTTAATATAGGCTCTACTGCAAAGTACCTCTCCATAGAAAATATAATTATTAATAAATACTAACCACTCGAGATACAGTATTTATCTCTTTACAGTAGCCAGATGCTTTACAAGATATTTATCCTACCCTAGTAAAAATAATATCATTCTCCTTCATAATTTAACATGAAAAATTCAAATTGGTAGAATAGACAACTTTAACTATTTGTACCTCTCATTTTGTCAAGAATGAAACTATTATTACTTTCTTAATTTCATACTGGGGTTTACTAAGGAGAAATTATTTGGACTTGATATTTTTTAAAGTTATACTTACATTGTGCACATACAGATTCTGAAATAAAGATATATGTCTCATGCAACTTTTGATAGTATAGAATATTATACTATTACCATCATTAGAATTCCCATTCATATATACTAAATAATCTCAGTGCAGCTAAATCTCACTAATACTAATGAACCTGAAGCAATAAAAAGTAAAGTTCATAATATTTGATAAATAAGTTTAGCAATATGATATTTTTATCAGTGTAGTTCTGATGTCATGAAGAAAGCCAAAAATCAAATATTAACATTAATAGTACATAAACTAAAAAATAGAGTTAGAATAAAACATTTTTAATGTGTTTTAGTGCTACTTCATCATTAACACACTGGAAAAATGCCCTGAACATGAAAGATTTGACAAAGTGAATTCCTTGAACATAAATACTACCAATGATACAATAGAAAATGAATCAGCTAAAAAAAAAACCACAAAAAACAGTAACAGTTGTAAGCCCAGTGATTGCAAAACGTATATTGATATCTTTTTAAATATACAGAAATCCTGTGCCCTCTGTTGACCTCACTACACACACAATTTAGGACCCTTATTGCCTTTTCATTTGTCTTTATAAGTTTTAAAATTTTCCTTGTGTTCCTCATTACACCATCATCTTATTTCTTCATGAAATTCCAGTAGCCATTGACTTTCTGTTATCTCATGGGTCAGTGTTAACTTCTGTCAAATTAAAATGCCCAGATTAGTACTGGACGAAAATATGCAACACGTTTGTCTATATGACTTGACAACTGGGTAAATAACCCGTATCTTATTAACAAACTACTGGATTCCAGTGGTGATACTGTGTCACTTACTTCAAATAATCTTATTAGCGTAGTTTTTGTGTGAATGTTGTAATAGTACTTGACAACAAGTTCACAAGAGCTCTAGATACAGACTGAAGTCTGGACAGCCTGCTTATTATCAGTTTTCACAGTTTGTGCTTTTTGTCTCTTTTTGTTCCTTTATTTTTAAAAATTGTTCTCAGTTTTGCAGTAGGTTTTCCTTTAGCATGTGGTCTTTTTACCTTTAGTGGGTTTAACAGTTTTGGCAGATTCATGCACGTACCTCGCATACTTTATCATTTTCTGTTCCATCATCGCCCTTGTCCTACCCTATTCCCTAATTTCACATTTTTGGGAGTTTCAATGTGTATAATGTTATTTTTTCATATCATACCGTAGTATCTATCCTTACATGTCCTCTCATTCTTGTTTTGTTTTTAATATGAAAAAGACAAAGAGAAGGAAAATGATCAATTAAAAATAATTCACAACCAGTAAATCAGTGATATTCTGTTGCTTCTCCTTTGATGGGTGGAAGACTGTAATAAAATTAGGTTTTCTTGCTTTCTTGCTGGCATTTTGTATGCATTAGCATGAATCAATTTCTAATATATTAGTAATATAGTATGTTTCATTAAGAACTACTTGATAAGCAGTAGTTTATTTGTACTATTATATAATTAAATTTATAAAAGATTATTTTATTATTCTATTTACTTATATTATTAAAAGTTACAATAATTAATAAAATATAGAAATATTTTTGTATGTTCATTAAATGATTTTTGTTATAAAATAAATAGCTATTGTCACTAAACATCTCACCAGAGTAGTAACATAATTCATTTATTTTTCAATTTTAAATATAAATATGTCAATATGTATGAAAAAGCAGTGAGTCAGTCAAATCAAGTTGAAGCAAAATAGCTACAAATATCTTTATAATTAAAGCGCAATTCCTTTTTTTATCCAGGGTAAATTATGTGCAGGCATGGAATGAACTCCAAGAATGTGTTCCCAAGAAAACACAGAAGAACAAAAGTTTAAAAAAGAATTTTAGTACAAGATACCCTTAAAATTATCAGTGACCTATGATGCTCCAGGGTTAGCATCATGTTAATCCTTTAAGGAAATTGACCTTACTGTTTATAAGACAATAATTTTGAGCTCCGATATCAACTCTGCAGCTCCTGATTTCAGTGTTTGGCAATTCAAAAATATGACAGCTTCCAAGGGCAGTGTATTAAAATGTTACATTTGGACCTAACTCAAACTATGTAGCATTAAATTTCTGCTGTTTGTCTGATCTCATTTTTTAGAGAGCAATTTTCCTTTAAATCAGGAATTAATGTATCTTTAAAAGACATTCACACATGATAAAATAGGTTTTATCAATCACAGATGTCAAATATCAATCACAACCTTTAGGTCTTTCTGAAAGTATTTTTATTCTTAAAAGTATTTTTAAGCTGTAATTTTGAACTTATTTCTTAGCTGTGCTTAAATTAAAGAAAAGCATAGACAAGACTGAGTAAGATTAAATAACCTATCTACTTTAGATATTGGTCAATAGTTGATAAGAACAAAAATAAACATTTTTCATTTAGCAAACTAGGCCTTTCATTGAAAAACAAATGACATATTAAAATATAATATAAATATTTGTTATTTTAAGGTAATAGAAATTTCCTTAAAATTAATATAAATAAAATCAGGAGACATGTATCAAGCTATAACCTTCAGCTGACCATATGATAGGTTCAGCAGTACATCAAAGTAAGCAAGCGAAGTTTAAAGGTTTGTAACTTCCTCCAATGCCATCCAGCAACTTATAAATCTCATTCTATAAGTTCCACACAAATTTACAATGTGTACAATTTTAGAATTTTAAAAAACATTTATTACAATTATTAATTCTATTGATTGTACAGATCAATGTTTGCATTGTGATGTTTCCATACGTGCACAGTTCCACCTATTTCCTTAAAAGTGACATGATTTTGTTCTAGTTTGCAGTGGAATAATACTACATTGTGTACATGATCCACATCTTTACTGATTCATCTCCTGATGGGTGTTAGGCTGATTCTATTACTTGGCTACTGTGAATAGTACCACAGTAAACATGGACATGTACGTATCTGTTTTATATCCTGGCTTGGTCTCCTTCAAATGTACACCCACACATGGTACAGATGGACCATAAGGTCTTTCTACTTTTCTTTAGACATTTTAAATGAACTTTATTGAGGTATAAATTATATTCAGTAAGTTATAAATTATATACAGTAACCACAAAAGTATGTAATACAATTTGATGGCTTTTGACTAATAACCATTTAACCCCTTCTTCTTTCAAGATATAGAACATTTCCTCATCTGAAATTTTCTGATCTCTCTTTGCAATCAATATACAATATTCCCTGCCTCATGTAAATAGTAATCTCATTTCTTTATATAGATTAAATTGTTCTATAAAATCATATAAATATAATCATAGCACATGTACACTTTTTGGGCTAGCTCTTTCAACAAAAAATAGTTTGGAAACAGCCATCACATTTCATTTCTGTTTTATTGCTGAGTAATATTTTACTATATGGATAACGCATTAGTGTCAGCTGTTGGTAGATAATCCAGTTATTTCCAATTTTGAGCTACGATGCATAAAGGTGTTATGAATATCCCTATAAAAGATTTTAAGTGATTGCTCTATTTGAATTCATGCTTAAAATATTATCATTTGTTTTCCAATTGTTATTTATGCTTGGATTCCTTTCTACCACCTTTTTTGAGTTAATCCAATATTTTAGTGTCTGCTGTATTTTCTCTATTGATTTCATAGACATATCTGTTATTACTTTATGGCTGTCATTTTAGGGCTAACAGTATTCATTTTGGTTTTTGTTATACAGCTAACACTGCATCCATCTACTTAGAGTTAATGTTGTATTTTTTTTAAGTCTTCTACACTGTCCATGGTAGTAACATAACTTCCCACTTCTGTTTCCCACCTCCAATTTCCACTTCTTGCTTCACATTTCACAAATGTAATTATCTTCAAACAATATAATTTTTTACCTCCCATATCCTTTCTTCACATGTATTTATCTTTCACATGTGTTTCAAACATGAAGCAGACTGTTATTTTTAAATTATGAGAAGAAAGTAGAATCATCTGAATTAGCCATTTTCAGTTTTTATTAATACTCTCTATAGATTTGTTTCCAGTCACTATAATTTTCTGTTGAACTAAGGAATATCTTACTGCAATGTTATGAGCTCAATGTTATAGGTAATGAATTCTAATTCTTATTTTTTTATATACTTGAAAGTAATTTTCTTTCTTTCTTAGTTTGAAGAATGTTTTAATTGACTGCAACAGGGGTTAGGGATATAGCTCAGTGGCACAGTGACTGCCTGGCAAGCACAAGGTTTTGAGTTTGATTTTTGCTACAGAAAAATGGATACAACATCTATAGTGATGATTTTTAAATATCACTTTAAATCAGCCATTCCATTGTCTTCGAGTTGACATTGTTTCTAATGAGAAATCTGTTATTTTTTTGATTGTAGTTCCCTTGTACTTAATCTTCTTCATTTCTGGGGTTGCTCTTAAGATTTATTCTATAGCATCTCAGCAGTACAGCTATAATGTGCTGAACTGTATTTCTTTATATCTATTATACTTGAAGTTTGCTCAACTATTAGTAGTTATAAAGTAGTAATTTTTACAAATTAGAAATGTTGTTAGAAGTTGTTTCTTCAAATACATTTTTATTTCATTGTCTCATTTTCTTCTCTAGAACTAAAACTAAACAAAAGCATATTACCATATTTTGTCCTATGCATTCTTTAAACTCTATTGTTGTTATGGACTGATAACTGGTGGTCAACTTAATGCCAGCTGGATTATTTCAGCATGCATTGAGTGAAGATGCTCCACTTGAGGAGGGTTACCAGGATAAATAGGTGGAGAAGAAGGGAGGTGTTGAAGGGATGAGGCATTAAGGAGGCATTGTGGGTTCTCCTACAAGTTTCTGTCTGAGCTGTTGGTTCTCCTGGAGAAGTTTTGGATAACACAATGAGCATTGTTTCCTGGCTCTGGAGGGGAAGACATGTGCTGCTTGGTCTCCAGGATGAACTCGTCATGCTGGCTTCGTCGCATGTACCCAACTATGCTTGTCGTTGGAGGAGCTCAGGGCCTCTGTGTCGCTGGGGACAGCTGTGGTGCCTTCAGAATAGTCCGCTCTTTGTTGTGAGTGTGACTTCTCGGCTCCAGCATAGAACCCTCATCCCACTAGCACAGCTCCTTCATCCTGCTGGCATAGACTTTCTGGCTTCCACCGCTGAGCCTTGGGTCTTCCCGTCACGGATCCGTAAAAGAGACTGGCATGAGTCCTTCTTGTGGGCTGTGGACCTAACGAGTTGGATTCGTGCGAGGCATTGTCCTGAGCCCTGGGTTTTTAATCTGGACTCATGTGGGACATTGCTATGGGGTTTAGGCTCTTGGCTAAATAATGTATGTCTTTGGTGTTGCAGATAGACTTCCTGCATTTTCCTGTGTTAACTTTTGGTGACCATTATAAAAATATTATAAATTCCACGTCTAATCCTAGTTGTTCTCTGTGTACAACCCCTGACTACAACAATTGTTTTCTTCAATATTTTTCTCATGAAATCAAATAATCTCTGTGTAACTGTCATCAATGTTTCTTATTTTTTCCATCTAGAAGTTTCTCTTTTCCAGTACACATTTTTACTTCTGTTACTACTCTTTTCCATTCCAGTATTTACAGTTTTTTTTGTACTTACCATTTTTCTATGGAGTTAAACTTCTCATTCATTAAGGTAATACTTTCTCTTTTTTTTTGAGAAAGTTATATTAGTTACATTAAATTCTTTGCTTAAATTCAACAACTAAGTTATCTCAGATGTAGCTTCTTTTGATCACTTTATTCTTGACTACAGATCAAATGTTCTAGTTTCTTTATATGTGCTGTGAATTTTAAACAAAATTCTGAACTTTTAAACTAATACATTGAGAAGATTCTGGTTTTTAAAATCTTCTTATATACAGTGCTCATTACTGTTATAGAAGGTGTTGTACCCCAAAACAAGGCCTTAAGATGTTTAAAAAAAAAAAAAGCGGGGCAAGACATCTTTTTAAAAAAAAGAGCACTTTTATTTAAACTGGCACCAGTGGCACAGTGCAGATGGAGTTTGCAAAGCTGTGCAACTGGATTAGAATTTGACAGAGTTTTATAGTGATTAAACCACAGAGTAAGGAGTGATGTGAAGCAAGCAAGAATGCAGAAGGCTTTTGTTCCCCTTTGCTTGGGGTCAGAGACATTTCACAGTTGGTGGTCAGCTCTTTCTTTCTTAATCTACAACCCTTAGTCTGCTAATCCCAGGAACATTTGTTTCTCACAAAGGGAACAAAGGTTGATACAGCAAGCAGGTTACTAGGGTGATGACACATACAGAACAGTATGATGACACGTCAGTTAATCTATAACTGTGTGGTTGGTGCTCCAGTCAGTCTTTTTAACTTTGCATTTTAGTTTTTTAGCATTTTAGTACAACAGAAGGTAGTTCAATTGCTACCTGATTATGTTGTAATTTGCAGACTAGAGCTTTTATTTTGTTAATGTGGATCTTCATAGACTACAAAGTAGAACTTTAATTCCTATCATTTAACAGAACTCTATCTCCAAACTGTTTTTGACTTTCTGAGTCTTGATTTTAAGCTTTGTATGAGAAAGCCTATAGTGTACTTTACTGATGGATTTGTCTTTGAACCTACTACAGAGATTTTACAGTGTTTAGCCAGTTCCAAGGTTCCATTTTGTTTCTTTCCTGTAGCAAAATGCCATGGTCTTCAGAAGGTAGATACTGAGATCCCTCCAGTGTATCTCTAGAACTGCTGTTCCCCAGTGCTGCTAATTTATAGTAGCTCTCTTCTAGTGTTAATCCAGTATTTTCAATCTCATAAATACATGATCTTTGCCTATTCATGTACAGTTCATTTCCTAGGTGTGGGCTGATGGTACTATCACGCACAGTATTCTGGAGCTGTCTCTTTACACATCTGTCTTATCTATCATGATTTATTCTATAGAGTTAAACTGCTTAAGCTGTCTTACACTATGCTCTGTGACTTCTTAGTGCTTCTGAGCATGAGAAGCACTTTTACAGATTTTAAATTCTTTCTACCATAGTCAGAAAAGTCAGTCTCAGGCAATTAGGGATACATAAAAGAAGGTTCATTCTAGCAGAAATGTCATCTTAAACTGCTGTTTCCCACTGTCTGGAAATATTTGCTTTATATATTTTCCCCGTTCAGGAGGTTATTATGGCAGGACTCTTTGAATGGTATCAGTCATTCCATCCAATAAATGCTGGTTTTGTATATTCACAGTTAGATACTAAATTTATATTAAGATTTTCATTTGTCTTGATGTGTTTATAATAAATCTTTATTAAAAAAAAATTAAAAATCTTTTAAAGGTTTCCATAGTTTCTTAGGAGAAATTATTAATCAGCAATATTTATGAAGCCCTGAAATAAGAATACAACAGCTTAATAATGTTCAAAAGTCTCTTTCATACTATTGTATTCTTATTAGAGGTATTAATTTCTTAGAAGTTTATTGGACACCTGAAATTAAAAAGAAGCTACAGAGATTGTTAGAGGAGCAAAGATTCTTTTATGGAATTAAGAGGATAAAATTTACAGTACAATGTAGAGATGACACGGATGCATCAGATAAAACATTAGAAACATTTCAAAAGTAAAAAAAAATAAATCAGAGTACAAGGTTCTTAATAAGTTAAATTAACAGAGGTAGAACTAAAAATAGTCACTGTTTATGGATGAAAGGACAAGGAGTAGGCATAACAACGTTAAAGATAAAGGATGAACACAAACGAGGCTGGAGAACTAAAGCTCTTTACAAGAAACAGTGAGCACATAAATTTGATTTAGAGTTTAAAGTAAGCTTCCCAGAAAATGGGAGTATTTTAAAGTAGACTAGAGACAAGTCTGAAATTGTGACTATCAAGATTTTTGCTTTATTCTTTGGATAGTAACAAATCATTGAATAATTTTGTAGGTGGAAAATGTTTTGACCTGAGTGAACATTAATGTGTTATGAGTGGATCGATGCCTTCAAATGATCCAGAATATTACTTAATCTACCATGAAAGTTTAGTACATTTTATGGTCATCTAATCACAGATTAGTCAAAACATAGCAAAATTTGCAACAATCAGTTATTTTTCATTGTGACTTAAAATCTTTGAGTCAAAGGAAATTTCAGCTCATTGAAATAAAATTAAAATACAAAGCAAAAGACCTATAAAAATAATTTAACTCATTAACAAATTTAATCATTATTTTAACATGTGGAAAAGTTAGATTATTTTTGCCTTGCCAGATGTCAAACTCATGAGCTACATGACATGTTCAGAGTGATTTTCCTTCAGAAGTCAGACACAGTAGTTAAAACAGGACAAATGACCTCCAGTCTGGATTCTGTCTTTTGGATTTTGTGAGCCTCAGCTATCTTATATGCAAATTAAAGAGCTATAGACATTTCCAGGGTCTCTTGAACTTTAAAATACTGCATTTCAAATAAAATACTTCTTAATATCTTGGTAAAAGTTTCCAAGTCATTTTCTTGTGCTCCTAAAAGTTGATATAGGAGCTCAGAAAGATCTCTTGCCTTCTAATACTATTTATATCCTCTTGTTAAAATTAGTTGATATTCAGCAACTTTAATTGAGCACCTACTACATATACAAAAACACTACTTTGAGCCTATGAGAAATACTATCAACCATCTTAAACAGGATCTTTAGCTTCAAGAAATGTATGAGCCCTAGTCTACATTAGAATGAAGGGGAAACAGTGGAGTAATCATAGCAAACTTTGAATCACAGACTTCTCTCATGACCAGCCAAACAGAGAATGCAAATGTCTAAATATTATCAGGGGGGACCTGTTTAGCACCTTCCATTTCTGTTAGAACACTGCTCCTGTCAAGGGCCAGCCATGTTAGTCTTCCAGAAAACATGAGTGCATCAACCCAAATGCACATTGCTTCCAAGAATGCCTGTCTCCATTTGTTGCAGGAAGACAACATTAAAATGGACATTCATGGCTGAGCCTCCAGTTAAGGGAAAACAGAAATTCTGGTTTAAAAAAGCAGAAATTTCTGTAATTTTCCTCTCCATGACCACATTATTCCTTTCTTTCCCACACCCTATCCCACAGTCTCCACGGATAAAGGGAAGAATGGTGACTTATTTATGCACCAGAAAAGCAATGTTTAAAAATACTTCAACCATAGATTCCTACATCTAATATTATAGAATTAATTTTTGAATAAATAAATTATAAAATTACTGGCAATTGTAGAGCAAAAATCGGTGAAATAATTTTTTGCCAGTGCAATAAAACAAAAATTTAAAAATGAGAATACCAATTTCCAACATAGATGCACCATAAAAAAACACTCTCACCTATGCTATGGAGATATAATTTGATTAAAAGGTTTGGAAAAGCAATTTAATGACAGTTTTTAAGAAACAAAGGTATTGACACTTCTGACCTAATAATTCTCCTAGAGTGATCTAATTTTTTTGAGTGGTGGAATAAAAATATCACATTTTATCAAGATTTTTTTCAATACTGGATTGAACTCAGGGCCTCTGCACTGAATTATCTTAGCCTTTAAATTTTTTTTTAATTTTATTTTGAGACATGATTTTGCTAGGTCAATCAAAAATGGATTCAAACTTGTGATCCTTTTACTTTAATATCCTTAATTGCTGGGATTGTATGCATGCACCACTATGCCTGGCTCTTACGAAGACTTTTGTGTTTTCAAGACAGTATTGTTAACTATAAGTACAATGTTGTACACAGATCTGCAGAATGTGTTTCATCTTACATGACTAAAACTATGACCTGTTGAACAACTTACTATTTCCATTGCTCCCAACCTCTAGAAAACATTTTCTACTTCGATGAGTTTAAGTATACCTCTGATAAGTGAGATCTTTTTGTATGTCTTTCTGTGACAACTGATGTTTTATTTAGCACACTGCCCCTAAAATTCATCTATGTATGTAATAGAGTTTCCTTTCTGTAATGGCTGAATAGTATTTCGTCTTATGTGTATATCACATTATCTTGTCCATTTAGCTATCATTGGGCATTTAGCAAATTTTCACCTCTTGGTAATTGTGAATGATGTTACAATGAACATAAGAAGTCCAAATATTTGTTTAAGATTCTGATTTCAATTCTTTTGGATAAGTATTTAGAAATGGAAATGCAGGCTCATATTGCTGTTCTATTTTTAATTTCTTGAGGAACTTGCGTTGGTTCCCACAGGAGCTGATAATTTCACATTTCTGCCTATAGTGAACAAGTTGTCCAATTTTTCTACATCATTTCCAACACTGTTATTTTGTAGATCTTTTGGTAATGGCCATTTTAATGGGTGTGAGGTGGTATGTCATTGTGTGCATACACCACTATGCCTGTCTCTTATGAAGACTTTTAAGTGTCCATTTCCATGATTATCAATGATATGCAGTTCTTATTTTTTGAACATTCATCCTGGTTTTGGAAAAATGTCTATTCAAATACTTTATTTTATTTTATTGGTATCAGGAATTGAACTTAGGACCTTGCATTTATCAGGCAGGTGCTGTGCAGCTCAGCTATAACCCCAGCCCCCTTAGTCCATTTCTAAGTTAGGTTATTTGTTTTGTTTGTTGGTAAGTTGTATGCATTGCTTTTATATTTTGGATACTAATCCATCATCAAACAAATGGTTTACAAAAGATTTTTCCCCTTCATTGAGTTAATCTACTCATTCCGTTACAGCTTAGTAATATGTTCCCCAAAGCTCATATGTTAGGGGTGTGGTTCCCAATGCAGAATTGGTAAAGAAGGAGCTTTTGAGAAATAACTGGTTCATGAGGGCTTTAACATCATCAATAGATTATTCACTACTAATGCCACAGCTCAATGGGCTTGTTAGGACAAGGTTCCTAACTACATGAGCCAGGTCACAAGAGTTAAGCCCAGTGTTTTCCACTCTGGTGCCTGCTTTTGTGTTTCCTGACTGCCAAGAAGTGGGCCGTGTTTCTGTAGCTCCCCCTTCTGCCCTGATGTTTTTACCTCCCCACAGGCTACAAGCAGTGCCACCAACCAAATATGAGCTAAAACCCTTGAAATCATGAGAACCCCTCAAGTTTATTTTGCCAGGCATTTTGTGACAGTGATAAGTGACCTGAATAACCATTTCAAAAATGATAGTGTGTAATCTATTAACTGGTTATATCTTACTGTATTGTTTTTTTGTAGTTCTGTATTACTCGTACCCTTACACTGTTTTGTTTTTTTCTGTTTTTTTCTCTTTTTTCCTTTTAAATAAATAAAAAAAAAAGCTGACCAACACACACTCTGTTGGTTGTTTTTCAACTCCTCAGTGGTACAGTAGCTTTTTAGTTTCATAGAACCTTGTTCATCTATTTTTGTTTTTATTGCTTGTACTTTTAACACATATATAAAAATATCATTGCTATATGCAATGGCATCAAGATTTTCTCCTATGAGTTTTACAGTTTTAGGTATCGTGTTTAAGGTTTTAATCTATCTAAAATTAATATTGTGTAAGGCAAAATTCTAATTTCACTCATTTACATATGGATATCTTGTTTTCTCAAAACTTTTGAAGATTATCCTTTCTCAGTATATTCTTGTCAAAGATTTGTTGAGTGTGCATGCATTGATTTATTTTTTGGCTTACTATTTTGTTCCATTTATCTCTATATTTGTCTTTATTACAGTATCATACTGTTTTGACTACTGTAGTCTTGTAGTATCTTTTAGATCTGGAAGTACAAGGTCACTAGACTTGTTCTTTGTTATAATTGTCTTGCCTACTTGGGCTCCTTCATGGTTCCTTATATATTTTAGGATTAAATTTCTAATTTCTGTGAAAATATTTCTGCAATTTTATTTGGGATTGTATTTAATTTTTGTATTGTGTTGTGTGGTATGAACATTTTAATAATATTTTTTCTAATCTATGGTTTGGATATAGTTTATCACACAAAGTATATGTGGTAGAAGGTTGACTGCAGCGTGGTGATCTTAATAGGTGGTGAGAGCTTCAAGAGGTAGGGTCTAAAAAAATGGGATTAGGGCAGTTACAGGCATCACTTTCAGAGGAGATTAAGCTACCATGTTTAAGGCTTTAATGTATTTAAATAACTCAGGCGACCCTGAGTTAGTGCTCTGAGAGGACTGTTACAGGAAGAGCAAAACTGGCTCTTTCTTCAGCTCTGACTGCTTTCTTGCCATTTGATCCCCACCTCCCACGCACATTTCCACTGTTCCCATTAGGTCTGCCATGAATTCCTCATCATAGCTAAGCTGACACAGCTACTATGTCTGAGCCTCCAGGACTGCAATCTACATAAACTTTTTTGACTTATAACGAGTCAAGCTCCGATAGTTCAGTATAACAATGAAAAACTGATGAGTACATATTCTACGAATGTGGATGCTGATTCACTTATCATGTCTTAATTTCCTTCAGGAATATTTCATATTTTGTATTTCCAGGGTGCAAGACTTTCACTTTCTTAGTTAAATTTATTCCTAAACATTTTATTGGCTTGATGTGATTTTAAATAGAATTGTTTATAATTTTCTTTTGTGGGTTTCCCTTTTGTTAGCCTGTACAATTGTTTTATAAAGTTACTTTTATATCCTATAGCTTCAACGATTTGTTGTGGAATTATTAGATCTGTACATACAAAATAATTTGTGAGAAAATAATTTTAATTCTTCCTTTTCGATTTAGATGGTATATTATTTCTTTTTGTTACTTATTCGCTCTCACCCATACTCTAGTACTCAAATAGAAATGGCAAAAGTGCACACCATTTGTCCTATAACCTTGGAGAAAATATTCAGTTTTATACCATTGATTGATAATATTGAGGTAATTTCCTTCTATTAAATTTTTATCATGAAAGAATATTAAATTGCTGAAAATGTTTTTTCAGTATTATTGAAATGTTCATATGATTTTTACTCTTCATTCTACTAATGTGGAAATACAGAATTTATTTCTTTTTAAGTACTGAACTATCCTTACATACAAATAATAAATACAGGTTATTCGGTACTACACTAAGATCTTTATAATGTGGTGCTGGATTTTGTTTTAATTTTGCTGAAAAACTATGAATCAGTATTCATCAGGTAAATCAGCCTATGGATTTATTCCTTCATTGCTTCATAAAAGTGAGTTTAAGCTTTTTGTCAGGTAATTAATCCATACAACCCACTTTTCCCAGGATCAGTTTCTGGAGTTTCCCTGGTTAGTTTGATTGTCATGCTTCCTATTTTTCTTCATTCCTTGTGACTTTGTGTTAGAGATCTTGCATTTAATGCACATCCTGGTATTATGTCTCAAGGAAGTGCCATGAATTTTCCTATCTTTTGATGCAACTGGTTTTGCACTTTCCTGGGTTTCAGGAGTTTCTTAACTGTCTTTGGAATTTTCACAAAAGAAATTGGTCTGTATATCATCATTAAATCAATGTCTTTATGTAGCTTCCTATTCAGTTATCATGCTGACATTTTATTAGAATTATTTCCAACTTGTGATAGTATCCTAACTGAAAGTATCTTAAGCTATAATAACAGAATCATGAATACAAACACCTGAAAATTGATGGCATGGAACACAATTAAAATTCAATGATGAAGTACAAAGCTCTTCATTTTCCTCTGTCATGTGAGGTAGATTGCTTTAATGAACAAAATGTCAAGGGAAAGACTACTTGTCAAGGCTGATCGCACTTCCTTTTCTCTGAACTGAGCGTAGTTTCTGGGAAATGCAATGATATTCTGATGTAGATCTCACGTATGCTCAACCTGATGGATGACATTGATTTCAACGCACTAACAAAACTAATTACTGTCAGGAAAGGGACTTCTGTTTTTGTGAAATGGGAGGATTTGCATACAGCAATGATGATGCACCTTTTAGAGACGAGCACCCAAACAACAGCCCAAAACCCACAAATTTATTCGTCACAAGTGCCATTACTGTATGTTTGTTCTAGGTTCACAACCATTGGCATATAGCAAACATCAAAGAATTTATCTCTGTATCCTATTCATAAAAACTATTTAGTACCTTATTATTTACAATAGCTAAAATTTTATAATGCACAACAATATCAATGGGGTAACAAAAGATTATATATTCATATGATAAAGTACTTTGAAATGGTTGAATTTTAAGTATGAATAAAAACATTACTACAGTCTTTTTAATTAAGTTTATTGGTAACTTTTAGATACACAATGATCACATTCAACATAGGGAAGTTGTGCCTGCACATAATATATCTTGATCCTTGTTTTTATCACGTTTCCTTACCTCTCATTCAATCCCTCATATCTTCTTTATTTACAAAAGCATAATTTCCATTATTTTCTTCTTTTCTCATTTTTTATTTTCCATTCCTTTCCCCTTATGCCCTCTTTCCCTTTCCCATTTGAACATTTTCTTCCTATTTTGCAATAATCATTATACATTTTTGCCCTTATTTACACTTTCAGTCTCTCACATGAGAGAAACAAGGCAATATTTATACCCGTGTCCTGTTTATTTCACCTACGAGTATGGAATCAAGCTGCATCCATTTACTGACAAATGTCTCAATTTTATCCTTCTTTATGACTGAGTAGCATTGCACATTGTATTAAAAACAAAACACATTTTCTTTATCCATTCTTTAGTTTACAGGCATTGGAGCTTTTTCTAAGATTCAGCTATTACAAATTGTGCTTCTATAAACATGAGTATGCGTGTATCACTATAGTATGGTGTTTTCAACTCTTTTGGGAAGATATTAAGAAGGAGAATAGCTATATCAAATGCAACCTCTAGTTTTAGGGGTTTTTAAAAATGTTTATTTATTTGTTTATTTATTTATATTTTGATACCAGGAATCAAACTTATGACTTTGCACTTTGCAGGCAGACATTTATGCCACTGTGCCATACAATGCCCCTAGTTTTAGTGTTTTGAGGCATCTCCACACTGATTTCCACAGTGGTTGCATCAGTCTACACCACCACCAACACTGGAGTGTGAACTGGTTCCTTTCCCCACAGCCCTCCCATCATTTGTTACTGGTTGATTTCTTGATAATTAGCCATTTTATCTGGAATGAGATGGAATCTCAGCATTGTTTTGATTTCTATCTCTTGAATAATCAGTAATACTCAACATTTTTTCAATATTTACTTGCCATTTCTACTTATTCATATAAGAAGTATCTTTATTTCAGAGGTCCATTTTTGAATTAGGTTTTTATATTTGGGAGATATGATTTTCCTGGGCTTTTTTTTTTTTTTATATTTTTGAGATATTAGTCCTTTGTTTTAGGAACAGTTGGTAACAATTTTTTCTCACTCTGTGGAATTTCTACTCACTTTGTGCAAAAGTTTTTTTTTTAATATGATAAGATTTCAGGTGTTGCCAATATCTACTTTGAGAAACTTTATTCAAATAAGATGGAAAACACAGAAAAAATGGGATAGACTTCTAGATGCACATGAATTACCAAAGCTGAATCAAGAAAACATAAAAATTCTAAATAAATCAATATAACTCAAATTGAAGATGAAATTGAAAACCAACCAAGACAGAAAATTCCAGGTCCTGATGGATTCACTTCTGAATTGTATAAGAAATTTGGAAAACATCTAATGCCAGTAGACCTCAAACTCTTTTATCAAATAGAAAGAGAAACAAGCCAAGGACAAAAATCACATGATCATCTCAACAGATGCAGAAAAAGCACTTCACAAATGCCAACACCCAATTTATGATTAAAAAAAAAAAACCTACAGAATAGTGAAGTAGATTGGCTATACCTCAATCTGATAAAAGCCATCTAGAACAAACCAAGAGTCAACATCATACTAAATGATCAAGCACTGAAAGCTTTCATTCTAAAATCAGAAACAAGACAAAGATGTCCACTGTCACCACTCCTATTCAACACAGTTCTGGAAACATTAGCCAGCACAGTTATACAAGAGAATAAAACAAAAGGAATAAAGGTGGGAAAGGAATAAATTAACATCATTATTTGTAGATAATGTGATAGTTTATATAGATGGCCCAAGAACTCCTTAAAAGACTTCTAGATTTAATAACCAAATTCAGGAGTGTAGCTAGATACAAAGTCAACACTCAAAAATCAATAGCATTCTTATACACAGATAATAAACTCACTGAGAGACAAATTAGGGGAAACACATTTTTCACAATAGCACTGAAAAGAACGACATATTTAAGAATTGGAGTAACAAACTAAGCAGATCTACAGGCTGAAAAATTATAGCATTCTGAGAAAGGAGATCAAAGAGGATGCCATAAAATGGAAATATATCCTTAGCTCTTCGTTAGGAAGAACCAACATGGTGAAAATGTCTATACTCCCAAAATTGTTAAACAGGTTTAATGCAATCTTGATCAAAATACCAATAGCATATCATACAGAATCAGAGAAAACAATCCTAAAATTTATTTGGAACCAGAAAAGATCTAGAATTGCAAAAACAATTCTAGGGAACAAAGGCAAGCCAGGAGTTATCATAATCCCTGACTTGAAATTATTCTACAAAGTTATTGTGATAGAAAGAGCACGGTACTAGCAAAAAATTTTAAAACAAAACAAAAACCTGAGGATCGATGGAACAGATTAGAAGATCGAGAAACAGCTCCAAACACACAGCCACCTTACTTTTGGCAAAGGAGCCAAGCATGTGCACTGGAAGAAAGATAGTATCTTTAATAAATACTGCTGCAAAATCTGCTTTCTGCTTGACAAAGACTAAAACTAGACCCATGTCTATCACTATTCATTAAACTACAATGGAAATGGATCAAAGATCTAAATATTAAAACAGAAACACTAGCTGCTGAAAGAAAGACTAAGTAGAACTCTTAAAGACGTAGGGGTGGACCAAGACTCTCTGAGGGGCTGGGGATTTAGCTCAGCGGCATAAGCGCCTGCCTTGCCAAGCAGGCAGTTGTGAGTTCGATTCCCGGTACCGATAAAAAAAAAAAAAAAAAAAAAAAGAGAGAGAGACTCTCTGAAACTCTAAGACACAGGAAAAGTTACAATGTTAAATGACCAATCATGGACATGATTCTCTAAAATTCTACCACATTTTCTGGTCATAACTAGAAAAAATCCATAGGAAAGGTCTAGAAAAAAATTGTAATATAGAGAACAGACATGTTAGATAGTGAGTTAAATTTTTTCTTTTTTTCATATTCTCCTATTTTTACATAATACGGACCTTGTGTTTTGAAAATAATAATTTTACTTTAATTAGGGATAAATATTATTTATTGTTTATATTTGGAATGAGTCTCATAATTAGAACATGAAAAGGAAAGGAGAAATTACAGGTGCACAATCTGTTTCAGAGCAGAGACTTAAATGGACAAATCGGGCTTCAACCCAGTGATGGAATTTTCACTTCTTTTGAAAGTGAAAATATTATTTTGTCAGGCATCGAGGATCTGGGAAGAGTTCCAACACTTCACGCTGAGATGCGTTTCTTAACCCTCCCTTTAAGTAATGCAGGGCACATGGGTACCTTGATTAACAATCCTAGGTGAGTTCACTGTGAAATAGCAGCGATCGAGTTCCAACAGCACCACGAAGGGATGCTTTTGCTCATTAACAGGATAGCTCTTGCATTTGGCCTAGAACTTCAATAAAGGCAAGAAATGAACGAGACTATGCAATCAAAACTGCATAAATAGGGCCATAGACACAGCTCAGTGCCGCAGCATCTGCCTGGCAAGAGGGAGGTCCTGAGTTCAAATTCAAAGAAAGAGCAACTACATAAACACTAGAAAGAGACTGCCAATTATATGGTACTAAATTAAGTAGAGTTTCTTTAAACTCTACCTGCTTTTTTTTTTTTTTTTAATTTGTTTGTACCTGGGACTGAACTCATGACCTTGTGCTTGCCAGGCAGGCACGTATGCCACTGAACTAAACCCCCAACTTGCTTTTTAGTGAAACTACAATTGAGAATTTTCAAGGTGTAAGAAACCAATAATAACTTCAGAAAACGATGTCCAACAGGATTCTTGTTGTAACTGTTCTTGCCACTTTAATTAAAATCCTTATTTTTGTTTGTTTACTTATTAAAGCTAGCACTTATATCTCAGGGTTAATTTTTAACTTTTTCATTATAGCCCTGTGAAGATTTTACCTCCCACTCTTCCTCTGTGCCTCACGGGTGAGCTAGCCCATCCAAGATTACAAAGGCAAATAATGAGAGTGCATCAACTAATTGGGTGGGAAAGAGCACGTAATTTTAGTATCCTAACTTAGACTGTTTTTCTGAGTTTAAAATTCATGCTCGCGAATGCTTTTTAATCACTTGCTTTGTCCTTGCTACATATAATGAGTGAATTCAAAAAAATTAGACACGGTCCCTCCACTCAAGGAGCATATAATGTGATTACAGAAGTGAATGTATAAGCCACTACTATGGAGCATGATAAAAACAATGAGGATTACAAGAGGGAAATTTACTAATTAAGCAGAAAGGAAAGAAATCATAGTTCATATTTAAAGCATGAAAGCCTTAGAGAAATTCAGGCTGAGAAATCTTTTTGTTTTAAATTATTTTCCGAAAAAGATATGCATTTCTGAAAGTGCTCACAGAAACAGGGACATGTCCAGCGAGCCTGCAGTCTAAGTGTGCGGGGGAGAAAGCAAGTTGTAAGCCGATTGTTCAGAGCGTTGGATGCCAAGCTAAGGACTGAACATTATTTGTAGACTAAGGGGAGCCAGTGGAGCATTAAAGTAGCAGTTTGGCATGAATGGGTCTGGATTTTAGTAAGATAAAGCCTGTGACAGAACGAGTGATGGATTTAAGGGGCGAGAAACCATAAACAAGGCGACCCGTCAGATATACTAATGCACAGGAGAATGGGAAATAAGCAAAAACTGTGGCTGTGGATATAAAAGCAGGGCATGCATTCAAAAGACAATCTAGAGTTAGATGAACAGCAATAGTAGCTAAATGCATGTGGCTTGTTTTTGTCTGTGTCCATCCCTGTATTAGGAATCCAGGCACATTTACCAATGAATCTTCATAGCAACCCTATGACATGCAATCGACTTACTAGGCCTGTCTTACAGATGGGGATGTGAAGATTAGAGAAGTTAAATAGCTGGCTGAGGGTCACACAGCTGGTCATTACAGAGCTGGGACTGAACCCAGGTCTAATTAATTTGAAAGCATAACAAATCCCTAAGATAAACAGCTTTTAACTTGCCTAGATGACCATTGGAAATAAAGAAAAAGAGGAAACCGAAGATAACCTTGTTATTTCTAACCTGGTGACCCTGAGAAAAAAAGCCTGATTATCTAGGTAAAGAAAAGCAGGTTTTGGTGAAAGGAGAGAGAGAAAAGAGAGAGAGAGAGAGAGAGAGAGAGAGAGAGAGAGAGAGAGAGAGAGAGAGAGAGAGACAAGAAGAAGAAGAAAGGAAGTTAGACAACTTTTGGAATCCAGTACTTATTTTGAATACTGAAAATACCCACATGTTTAATTGGAAGTTGAAAGTTTGTTTTGGGCTAGCAATATTGCATTTAGAGATACTTTCGTGGGTTTGTAGAGACCATGACAAAGATGAAGAATTGTGAAGATCGACAGTATATAGTTAGAAGACAAAGCTGGCGGCAGACATTCTAGGAATTGCTATACTCAAGGCATGAACACTATGATGTATCTGAGAAGCAAGAAAAGAAGGAGCAGTTAGAGATACGGCTAAAGAACCTAGAGAGAATGCAGGGTTAAGGAAACCAACTGAGAAGAGAATCTTGAAAAATAAATATTGGGGGAAACATCATTTTTCAAAGAATCATAGTTTCAGATATCAAAGAAAAATCATATTGAAAGAGACCCAAGAAATGTTTACTTGGTTTGGATTGCAGGAGACCATTGTTAACATTTTGAAAGATGATTTAGACAAAGGAAAGAGTTTGGTATCATATCACTGTGATGTGCAGTGTAAAGGGAAAATGAGGAAAAATGCATTTCTTTGACAAAACTGATTCTTCCTGGCAAGTGTGTTCATCTCTTCCCCAAATCTCATACAGAAAATATTTCAGTGACACAAAATCACAGTTATATTTTCCAAAAACAATCTATATTCCCCTAGGAGACATGTTTTACTCCTATAAGTCTCAGATATAAGCTTTAAAAGGACTCTTAATCATACAGTGAAAAGAGTGAGCTTTCTCTTCACTCCTGATATTTTCTTTCTTATAAAAGGTATTCAACCAGGGTAGCCTACTCCTAGCTGATTTCTCAATCTTTGTTAACTCAAACTCAGCCTAAGTGAGTCTTACCTTGTTTGTAAATTCGGGAAAATAGAAAATATATGCAGTTCAGCCTGCTTTCCATTTCTCTCCTTGGGAACAAGCCTCTGGGCAGAAACAGCATGATCGCAACTGCTTTTTCTAGAAACAGTGTGTTCCATCATTTATGAAGGTCAGGTTGGGGGCACAAATTTCAGGTCATCCACATTAGGTGCTTTAAATGGAAATTGAATAAGATAATAGGAGAAAGTCTAGGGAGGGAAATGAAATAAGCATACATGAGAGATTTAATTAGGTTTCAGTCATGTACTTTGAAGTCTGCCATAATTTTTTCAGAATGCCATGCTAAGATCTGTAGTGGCTTACATGCAGCCACCTAGTGACTGCTGTAGCAGAAACCAGAACCTTTAAGATTTATAGCACACGGTATTTTAATCTGGGTATTTGAATGCAGATTGTGGTGTGCTTCCCGTGAGAAAGCAGCTTTGTGTGGAGAGACGTCTAGAAGAACCTTGAGGAGGATGCTGGAGGCAGTGAAGGTCTGCAGTTGGGAAGGCACCCCAGAGACTGTTGGCTCTTGATCTAGACATTTCCTTGTGTGGAAAACCACCCCAGAGGAAAGCGGCTGCTGGGTGTGGTCTGAATGTACAAGGGCAGCAGAAACAAACACAAAGTTTTAAGGCAGAGCTGGATTTTTTTGGGGGGTGGGGTGGGGGATTGTCTCTAGACCTTGGTAAGGTTGCTTTTAAACCCAAAGACAACTGACTTGCCTGTGTGCTAGGAGTACTTCTGACAGTGTATCATTAATTGTTAGCACCTGGTTTGGAAGACAGCAATAGATCCATAATCACCTGCCTCAAATTATTTTTCTGAAGATGGCAGATGAGTTTTACTAAATGTCTTGCTGAGGACTTGCCTCTATTAAATTTACATTAACAAATCAGAGACTCTACTTAATTTGTACTAACGAAGCAGTGGCATCCTGTTGATAATAAAAAATAAGTTAGAATCTTTTTCCCATTTGTCTTTCTGAAAGCCAGTCTCTGAGATGGTACCCAATGATCCTTGCCTCTTGAAGCTCGAAACCATGTCTAATACTCTCCCCTGCAGGTCTTATTGGACTTAGTGACTCATTCATAACAAATGTCTAAGGCGGAAGAGACAGGTATGAGTCAGAAAGTGGGGCATGAATGACAGTATATGTCACTCATCTGCTTTCTGTCAGGTCACTGCTCTGAAGGAAGCTAGCTGTCATGTCATGCGGCCTGTCATGCAGGTGACGGAGAGGGTCATGTGGCAAGAAATCGAAGTCTTCAGCTAACTGCAAGCTACAGTAGGCTGCCTACAACATGAGCATTTTTGGAAATAAATCTTCCAAGGCTTCAGCTGCATACTTCCCTGATCCACAGCTGGACAGGCAATTGAACAGAAGACCCTGAGCTAGGACCGAACAGAAAAAGTGCTCTCAGAGTCCTAAAACACAGGCATCATGAAACAATACAATAATTGTTTTAGACTACCAAGTTTCAGGTTGATTTGTCTGCAGCCGTAGATAATTAACATTTCTTCTTTCACTTAAAAACAAGTGAGTCTTTACTACACTTTTATATAGTACTAAATATATATATATATATATATATATATATATATATATATATATTCTAAATAATAGATTGTACTTGGGAAAACTGTGAAGAATTCTTTTTTTAAAAATTGATATATGTCTGGGAAGTATATTTATAATCTTTTGTATCTTACTAATTCTGGGGCCTAACAGGGGAGTTATAAGTCTCAATATACAATACCTATTTTCATTTATTCAGGCACTGAGAAAGCTTCTGATACAGACAGAAGATAATAAAAAGAGGCGTTTTTACTTCTAACATTTGACTCATATTGTCAAAATTGTAGACAATAATTCCCTTAAAACTTTATGTTTAGTTTTTAATTTCTTCTTATGAATTTTGAAAACAAGAGAGGGCTTCTATCAAAAGTTTTCTAGCATCTACTACCATATCATTTATATATTGTATTCTTAATAATATCATTAAATCTCTTTGCAAGATTGGACATATTTGAGTATGAGAAGGGAACTGAGTACAGTTTCAGCCTTAAACAGAGTAACTCTGTGGTAGATTTAATTATTTGACTAAAGGACTTGTTTCAGAGCCTTCTCCAGACAAAACGTATCTTTCCCGTTAGTGGTTTCAAGATGATAATAAAGAAGCAGTAATTCCTCTTTGAGACAAGGGTAAGGGATCACTCTGCAAATTCATGGCCAAACTCTTCTGTATCTTGCTCTCCATTAGGGAGACCTGACTACACATACAGCAGCTAAGGTGAGGAAGAAGAAGAGAAAGTTAGAGGGTAATACTGGACTTTTCTCCCTGAGAAGGAGGTATTATCACCATAAAACCCACCCTTTCTCTGCCCTTTGTTTTCTACTGTCTGGCAGATCAGTGATTTATCTGATGAACAACTTTCAAAGGTGCACTTATCTGATGAATGAATTTTGCTTTGGACAGTGCTTAGCTCCATTGTAAACTTTCACTCCTGCTCCAGCAGCAGGCTATGGTACCCGTAGTACCTTACTGAGTGCCTTGGTTACTTTTCTCTTATTGTTGAGACAAAATACCTGACCTCCTGAACAAAGCAAGGGAAGGTTTATTTAGCTTACAATTTTTGGAAGTTTCTGTCCTTACTCAGCTGTCTGCAAGGCATGGTGGCACGGCTAGACAGCCATTTTGGTGGCCAAAAGCAACAAGAGTGAAAGAACAAAAGAGCCTCCTTCCCTCCCTATATTATATGCTAGTTACACACCCCTGGGCAGGTGCAGCACTCATTCCATCAATCCAGTGTTATGCAATGAGCCAGTCAGAAACACTAGCTTCATGTGTGTCCATGACTGCATGAGGCTTGGAGAGCCAACCAGTCACAAACCATAACACTATTAAAGTACTCTGACCAACTTGGTGGTCCATTACAAAGCCCATTTTGCCATGAAATCTTAGTTTTTATCAGTTAAAAGAAAGAAGCAATATTTTTATTTTCCACATACCTTACTCATGCTCATTTATTTCTCAATTTGCTTAAAACCTAACAATGGAAGTTGTCATGTCTTCTCAGGGAAGCCTCACTCCTATCAAAATTCAAATAATTAAAAAGATTTACTTTGAACTGAAAAAAGGATTTCCTTTTAATTGTATGTTTTTATTATGGTCATTTAATAAATTATTCAAATATTAATAAAACACCCCTATGTATTTTTATTAATTATGTAACAACAAATATCATGGAAAAGATATAATGGAGAACAGTATCTAGTTTGTGGTCCAGATTGAGGTTGGAGACAGGCAGATATGGCAGATATGGCCACAAACCCCAAGTCTGGCAAATTATTTAACTTCATGAAAGACTCTTTTTTCATATGTTTCTTTGTCTTTATTTATATAATGAGCAGCTACTTTGGAGGTTTAATGTGTAGGTAAATGAAATAATGAATGCAAAGTCAAGCACAAGTCTAGTGTCAGGGTACACCCAATTTATGGGTATAGTTACTCTTAGATCATAAAGTTTATTTTGTTTTATTGTATAATAATGTATTAGGCAAAAAAATTACACCTTTTTTTTACCCAGAGGATTTCTACACTATAAATTTTCTGAAGCTATAATTTTCATAAGGTATTTTTTTTCTTTCATGAAAAACTTGTATTTAGCTTACGATTAGTGAGTATCTCACTTTAGGCTAATGTCAGGTCATCTTCTGTCACTCTGTTTGAAATTCATAATATGCTCTGTGACACTAATTCAAACATTTTGTCATCTTTCATCACCACTTAGTTTGTATGGAATTTAGATCAGGGAAAAAATAATTGAGGTCAAGGAATAAATGTCCCTGTGGATATTGCTATAAAAAGTCTTTTAATACTTTAAATAAATATTAGATTTGAGTGTAGAATGTCCATAGTACAATTTAGTAAATTCTGGTTTTGTTGTCTGAGAAACAGTTTCCCATATAAATCCTTAGGGGACTTTTTTGGATGTTATTTTCTGGTTAAATTTCTCCACAAACTGGACCGTCTACCAATGAAGGGTCCAATTTTGAAAATGAAACTTTAATAACTTCTAATGCCTAAAATTCACCTATCTCCTTCCCACACTTAAGTCTGATGATGCCAAGCTGGAAGGAAATTCCTTACTCCATATCTTGTGCCCACAGGGATTCTTGTTGGCTCAAATTTCCAAACTGACCCAGAGACACTCTAAGAAACTTTGCTTAGATTCCCATGTGTGTACTATGTGATACTACGGACAATTCCTAGCTTCCAGTTTTCTCTCTTTGCCTCAGATCTCTGTCTCCCTCTGCTCTGGGTCCTGAATATTCAGAGAACACAGAGCCCAGGATAAGTCCCTTTTGTGCTTTCAATATAATAACATTCAAATCAAAATAAGTAACACTCAAAGAGACTTTTCATGACATAGCTTATCCATATTCTTGTTTTTAACTTTGTCATTGTTACATGGAATATAACAAACTCATAACTTTAGGAAATGAATATTCTCCCTTTAAATAAGGCAAAACAAAGCATGAATTTTCACATGTAATATTAAAGAGAATCCATAAAAGTAACAACATATGAGTGTTATAATTTTAATGAATTTTTATAAAGTATTTTGTTCACTATAATTAGAACATATTTATATTTCCTTACCAAAAGAAAATCCTTTCATAAGAGAAAATTACTTGTTGCCAGACATTAAGTGACTCATGAAAAAAATTTAGTAACAATAAATGTTGGCAAAAATGTGGGGAAAAAGAAATTCTTTTCCTTTGTTGGTGGAAATATAAACTTGCATAACTACTCTGGAAATCAGCATAGTGATTCCTCAAAAAATTAAAAATACAAATTCATTTTGACCTGGTGAAATCACCGTGGAAATCAGTATGGACATTCCTCAAAAAAGTAAGATTGTAAGTTCCATTCAATCTAGCTGCTTCTCTCCTGAATATTTTTCCCAGAAAAATTCTAAAGGTCATGTCACAGCAATATATGTGCACTCATGTTTATAGCAGCACAATTTGTAATAGCTAAATCTTGGAAACAACCTACATGCCTGTCAAATGCAGAATAGATGAAAAAGATATGCCATTTTTATACAATGGAATATTACTCAGCTATATAAAGGATGATCTTGAGGCTTTTATAGGTAAATGGAGGCAACTTGAGACCATACTCATAAGTGAAATAAATCAAACTCACATTTGTAAATATCATATTGTCTCTCTAGTAAAAAAAATAAAAACTGAAAAAGTAGTAAGATCCAAAATATATAATAGATATTGTGATAATGAAAGGGAAAGAAAGTGCTCTGAAGGATATAACTGTATGTATGTTTAAGTGTGTAAGATAGATAATCATATTACTAAGTTTTTGTTGGTTCATCAAACAGAATGGTATGCACTGTCATTGTTTGTCCATTTTTTATGCTTTGATTTTGTAACTTGAACAACTACTTCTAAAATAACAATATGTAATTATTGACTAGTGATTTCTTAGTGTTATTTTTTAAATTCTATATTATTTCTACCTTTTTTGTTTTCCTTTTTTTTTCTCTGAATAAAAAAAATTCAGTTTGACCCAGTTATCCCTCTAATCAATATCATCCCAAAAGAGTTAAAATTATAATATTACAGGGATGCATGCATATCCATGTTTACAACAGCATAATCTATAATGGCTAGATCTTGAAAACAATGTGTATGTTCATTAACAGATGAATGAATAAAAGAAATGTGGAGTACTACACTACCATAAAGAAAAATAAACTTGATGTATTCACAGGCAAATGGGTGCAATTTGAAAATATTAATGTCAGACACACAGGCTTAAATATCACATGGTTTCACTTAGGTCAGAAACATTATCTATACATGTTGAGATACATGTATATAGATAGCAAAATAGAAAAATTTGAAATGGAAATAGGAGGGAGAAGTTCAAATATTTCCCCAAATTATCTACCTATTCCATTGTTTCAAGGTATTTCAATATATATGCTAATTTATTTCATTTATATGACTTATTTCCCTAGATTACTGAAAATAAAAGTGTGTTGTTATCTATCTCTTTGTTTCTTTCTTATCAGAATATTTTTGGCTATGTCTTGTACTCTGAATGACTACTTTGAAAATAAAAATACACAGTATATTCACTAGTATTATTCTCCTTTTTAATGAACGTTTTCATAAAATAAAAGACAAAGTTACTTATTTATAAGAACTATCTTTGCAAGAATAAAGATATGTCTAATGTCTAGAGGAACATTTTTTGAACAGCTAAGAATACTGATACTTTAGTTTAAATTTCATTCACTAGCTTATATTCCATGTTTAATGCAGCATCATTCACATTAACCAAATAATGGAGGCACTCTAAATTCCCTTCAACTAATGAATGAAAATATTGTATATATCTATGAGAGTATTACTTAAAGGAAATGTGATACATACACAAATGGAGTTCTACTTAGCCACGAAAAGAACAAAACCTTGTCATTTGTAGCTCTGTAGTTAGAACTGGAGATCATTATGCTCATGAATAAGCCAGGCAGAAAGACAAGCAGCACATCTTACTTTTATGTGGAATTTTAAAAAGTTGATCTAGAAATCTAGAGTCAAATGGTATTTAGTAGAGGCTTGGAAGGGCAGGGTGAGGAAGGAGTTGAGAAAAGTTGATCAGTGGGTACGAAGTTACACTTAGATGGAGGAATACCATCCTCTGGCATGTTCTTAACACAGTAGGATGTAGGTAGTGATTGTAGACCGTGTGTCTCAAAAAGCTTAAAGAAACGATTTTGAATGTTTTCAGGATAAAGTAATGAGTGTCAGGAGGTATAGATATGTTTGATCCAGTGATACATATAGGTAGTATCCTAAGAGTACAGGTATAGCAACAAACAAAATTAACTTGGATACTGCCCTCACAGAGTTTCATAGGCTTCTACTCTGTATCTAGTTGTATTGACAATATTATTGCAAGTTTAATAATTACCTTTAAGTTAAACTATGTAAGGAGCTGAATAGTCTGATTTTCTTCAGGTGTGTCCCTATATGTCCCAGCCTCATGTGTGCCTTGCAGTATTCACAAGCACAGTGCCAGGAGGAGGCATACACAGACAGGTCCTGGAAAGGAGCAGGCATCAATGACACCGTTCCTTTAATACATCAATAGCTGGGTCACAGAAGCTCTACCTGCAGATGTGACAAGCATCCTGTAACAGTAGGTAAGAGGACAAACTTCCAGGACGGCTGACCCTGTCTCTCCTCAGGCACTGAGTCACCACCAGTGATTCTCCAGTGCTGACTTCAGGCTGTGTCAGAAAATCACACACTTATGATGTGTGCTGCTCCTGCTTGAATGGCAAGGGAACCCCGTCTCACAGAAAGGGATTTTTGTTTCTTCCATAACAAACAAAGTGACTCAGAGAAGCTAATCTACCCAAATCACTGGATCTGTGCAGTACAGGAGCCAAGTTTATTAATAAATGCAAAGTTTGACTTTTATACAAACTCTTATTCCAGTATCCCAGATAATAATTTTGGCACAGTGAATGGTACATACACGTTTCCACTAACTGCCACATTTTGTAGGGGATGAAATCCAAGGTCACTTATTACTCTGTCTTTGAATTTTTCAATTGTGGTGTTAATGATGTTTTATTTCTAATAATTTTGAAAAGTAGCGTGGCTAAGGAGAGCATGTCAGAAATGAGTTTGTTAAAACAGGCGGAGTGACCCACTAATGGAAAATCATGATGCTCGCTCTGGAACGTTCCTTCTCTTAAACTAATGTCGTAAAACAAAAGGTGGACGTAACTTCCATAGATAAGGCCCTATTGTACAAAATGTTGTGTACTAATTTATCTACAGCAAAAATGTGGATTTTCCCTCTTGAAAATTCTTTCCCATTTCAATCCTCTGTAAAACAATTAACCTGTCAAGTTTAAGGGCTTTACATTCATAATTTGGACTGTATCCTGCCATTGATATTTATTTTAATCTCCTATTGATTTCTGTGGGAATTCTTCGTGTAGGCTGAAGGCAGGATATAGCCCTAAAGGAATTTCTGCAAAGACATTTCCCACTTTCATCTCTTTGTGTTTCATTTTTATTAACTTTAGGTCATGACGCTGTGTGTCTAAAAATAGCCCTACAGGCTAAAGCTATGATAACGTCTTCTATTTTTGCATTCAGGCTGAAAGGTCAGTGAGACTACTAAAGTCTCACAGAGCAGTACCACACTACACTAGAAATCATTTTTAACCCTATGCTTTTGGTCCCTTTTCAAAAAAGAAGCAAATAACAACAATAAAAAACAAAGAAAAAACATTTGTATAAAAAATGTCATTTTTACTTTATATATTCTGTAATGCCTATCTACCCTTAAAATGAGATTCATTTTAAAGGTGACCATTTGACTCACTACTAAAACACAAGGTATAATATTGTACAGTCATTTAGAGTTAAAGTAATAGCACCTGTGGAACTGTGGAGTTTGGACATTCTTTAGAATGGTATCAAGTTGCTCAAAAGGCAAGGTACAAAAATATACATGCAAAAAATTCTCTTCTGGGGAAGAAACCTTCCTCTTTGTCGTTAGAAACTATGGATCAACTTCATCATTATAAATAACCGTATTACTGGAGGAACTCTGTATGGTAGAGTGAACTCAGGTTCTTAAATCCTTTCCAGTAAAGGATTGGATGTGAGGTAGCGACTTTGGCTGAAAAGCTATCAGATAACTTTTGAGCCAAGGCCACCTCTTTCCAGAATGATTTCAGCTAATGACTGAATAAAGCTGAGATCCAAGGACTTCATTTCTGCCCAACTGAGAACTCTTTTAACAGGTGCTTCTTGTCCTGGAGCTCTCCTCTGAACTGGAAGAGATTTTGCTTAATTTGTATCACGGCCTGACTGTTCCTCCTGCAACATCCTGCTTCCTTCCTTTTCCTCTCACAGAATATCTCGTTTTCAGTCCTGGTAAAAGTCTAATGCCCTGAGAACTAGGCCAACAGTGAGTATAGTCCAAAACACCACACAGTAAAGATGAAGTTTCAGGATTAGGTCACTGCCCCTTCATCAGAGAATAAGAACGCTGTCCCTTGTGGTGAGCACATTGTGAGTCGTCCTCAGTGACTGCTAAACACTCATTGGTAATGATGTGGGAGACTACAGAAGGAGATCCCCTGACTGCTGAGTCTAAATGGTAGTGGAAATGGTCTAGAGAAAAATAGATGAAACCACTTGCTCTCATTAAGTGATGCCAATGTCCTTGATAATGAAAAGCAGGTGACATTTAGTAGTAATTGAACCTCCTACTCCACTTGGAAAGCCCCTTTTTCTCTCTTTGGAGAGCAGAAAATGTTCTAGGTAAAATTAAGGATTTAGAAATGTATGAACTGATCTCAGATAAAACAGGTTTGTTAACAATCTCAGTTCCCTAGTTTGGAACATATGCAAGGTGAGTAAATGTGCATAGTTGATTCTTAATATTTTGATACCCTCTGACTTTTTTAAAGTAAACTTTTTTAAAGATCCATTTTTGATTCACAGTAAAAGTCAGCCAACCTCTAACATACATGACCTCCTCCACTATCATGAACCCTGTGCTATGGTAAGAGCCCTGGGGGTCTGGGTAATAAATGGAGTCCTCAACAAAATTTAAGTTACAGTGAGACTGGTGGTTCTGTGGACCCACTCAACAGTATTATCCAAAATTAACTTGAAAACTACAGTGCTGTGTAATTTGTTCCCATCAGGACCATGTGTTGGAAGCTTGCACTTTGGTATGACAACACTGGGAAGTAGATCCCCAATACGAAGAATCAATCAGGCTGGGTGCAGCAGAAGAAGGGGGGGGGGTGAACTGTCATTATTCCTAATGACCCATTAGGAGATTTTACTTTTCCTGTCCCTGCACTCCTGGCCTCCCCATGGTACAGGTGCTATTCCCCAAAGGAGAGCAATAACCCAACAGCCAGCATCTTATAATCTACCAGTTACTGCTATAAGCATGTTACATGTATCGCCCATTTTATCTCCTCAGATCATTGGGAGGTATTCACTATCACTAACTATTGGCTAACGTGTAAGCCACAACATGGAAAGAAGACTTATTTTTGTTCACATACTTAATAAATGAAAAACTCAGCCACTATGGCTACCAAAACTTGCAACATAATGAGTCAGTTGATATTCAGTTGATGTTAGACAACTGCTATGTTGTGGTCATGAGATATTTCAGTCAGGCAATCACTCTTTGCCAGAGCCAGCCTACAAGTCAGCAGCTATTTATGGAAGAAGGTATGATTTCCCTTTATAATCTTCACATCCTCATTGAGGTTTCCAGCACAGAGTAACTCAGCGTCCACAGATTCACTCAGCCCCGAGGGCCCACAGTAGAATTGTTCCCATTGCAGTCTTTACCACCTGTTCACTGTTCATTTACTTTGGGTCAAACTAGAAATATTTAGGGCAGTGGGTCAGTGCAGCTCACAGATACGTGATTTCTATTTATTTCAGAATCAACAAGGCACTCATTTATTTAATACTTATTTTCTTCTACATTTGGTGGAGCATACTTTAGAGACATTAGTAAACCAAATGAGTAGCAAGTCCCTACCCCTTGGGGACATTTATTTCCTAGGCTGTGTTACCCATCTTCTTTATTAAGGTAATGGACACTTGCTATGTAACATGATGTGATCCCTGTGGCAGTCACTCTGGAGTCATTTGTTCCTGAAGAATGGAACAAGTGAATGGAGCATTCACTTTGGAGTCATTTTTTCCTCAAGAATGGCCTAGAACACAAAGTAAGAGTTAGCATAGCCCTGTGGCAAGAGTGTGCAAACATCCTTCTGTCCCTATCATGTGAACCTGTGCTATTTTCAACTTTAAGAGCAGAGAAAATACACTTGTCAACTCAATGAATATTTATCAAGGTCTATATCAATCTGCATCAATGAAGGGACTACATCCTCTACAAAATTATAGTATTGATTTCCTGCTCAATTAAACTTCTGATAATCAATTTATCTTTTCTCAATAGCCAAAAAGGATAACTGCCTGTGAAACTGTTGGGAGTCTGCAGTCCCACGGCTTTTAACCCTTTAATGTTGTTCCAAATGTTTTTATTTTGTCTGGTCTTAGCCATTCCTAGCAATGATAATAACACCAAAATATATGTGGGCTGTTCTTGGCACTTTACAAATCTACAAATTAACTTATCTAATCTTATGATAACCTTAAGACATATATAGTATCACTAGATAAAGTTACATGCTGAAGAAACAGGTGTTGTGTCTCTCTGTTAATGGAACCATATATGCTTAATAATATTTGTGATAGTTATTTTCCATAAAGTTGACCCAACCCTGAATCAACAAACACCAAACTGTTGGTCCAATGGGAGATAAGTACAAGTATGTATGATTATCATGTAGATTATAATCTTAAATCTAAACAAAACAATCATGGTTGGTTCTACTTTTGTTATTTACAAGGCCAAAACAAGGTTTGAAAGTGTTTTGAAAGTTGTCCAAGGCTCCCGGCCAACATGTTGCAAAACTGCGGTTTAATCCCACCTACCTGTCCTAGGACTGAAACTGCTGTACTACAGGACATGGCTCCTTCTCATCGCTACCTTCTGGCAACTCTTTGACAGCTGTACTATTATGATACATATATTTTTGCTTTTATGTAAAAAATACATATTTTTTTTTGTTTCTGACTCATAATCCCTCCCAAGACAGATCATATAAACTGAATGTCTTTTCCCCAACATTAGCTATAGAGATGCTAGTGTTTCCTACCTTTCTATCTTGAAACTGTCTCCAAAGACATTATCTGACTTACCTCTGTCTTCCAGAGAATTCCAAGAAGAGGAGGTTCCTAGAATGCGGCATACTGGAAGGCACAGAACCTCCACACTCTGCCCTCTTACCTCACCTCTGATTCATTGCTTTCTTCCTTAATCTTCTCTTCTCTACCTAATCCACAGAAGAGGTATCCATCCAACGACGTTTGTGCTATTCCTTGGCAATGGCAATTTATTCTCTCAAAATTTACCTGTAACGTAAAGCTCAAAAGATTTGAGTTAGCTGCAGATGACTGCAGGGTCCAGACAGGAGAGCGACAGTCCTGTATCTTGATACTGTCTGGATGCTTCTCGCCTTCAACCTCAGAGGAATGAATGATCTTTGCATGCCTTCTATTTTCTTGAGGTTTGGGGCCACAACTACTTCTAATATCAGCTTATAGCCCATTAAAACATGTATCTTACCAAAACAGGGGCTTCTGCACCTCAAAGAATTTCACACAAAAGGCGATCTGTAGGCAGTACAGGCTTCAAAGTCATTTAATCTACAAAGCAGCTATGCTAAGCAATATATACAGATTATTTCTGTTCTTCTTTCTGCTTTGACAGCTCCTAAGATTTATCCTAAAGCTGTTTTACACCAAAACACTACAGGAAGGACACCATTTCAATACATGCATGTCAAATGCAAGAAAACAAGTTATTTTCCTTGGCTCTGTGTCATGAGCTAGGAAGAACTTGAGCAGAAGCTTCTAACAGAATTTCCTTGTATCTCTATGCCAAGTGAATGTATTAAATACTTTACTTTGCATTTACAGCTATGGGTTCAGCTTTAAAATTAACTGTTGTAAATAAGCCTACTTTTATTTTACATGTGCTTACTCTGCCTACTCTATATGAATAAATTCACCCTTTCGGCCAATGGCAAATTGATTATATTCACAAACCCTCTTAAAAGGCGAACTCTAAGAATACTCAAATCCACTGATTCCTGTCTTGGCCAGCCATACTTTCTCCCCAAATGGCCCTGCATACATGCAAATGTGTGGTAGTCTAAGAAATTTATTACTTTCTCATTATCTCCATTCTGTGCTCTAGTGAGTTTGGTTGAATCTTGAGAAAGTATTTTATTTCTTCCCTGCAAGCTGGATCTAAATACTCCTGAATTAAGAAAGCTGTGGTGCCTGTTCTTCTAAAGCTCAAACCAGAATCTCAGGACTCACCTAACAGTGAAACACAAAACCCCACCTGTCCATAAGAAAGGAAGAGAGAATGTGTCCTTCACAGGGAAGTCACCACCCTGAAGAAAAGTGGCTTTGAGTAGTGCCCCAGAACCTGAACAACTCAGACAGAATCTTACCTACATTCTTGGAAAAAGATAAAACTAGAAAAAAGGACAGCATTTTCCAAAGCTTAGCTGACAAAAGCCAAACTTTCCACATTAAGATTTCCAGCTCAAAGACTTAAAATAATGAACACAATTTTTATAATCTCTTTTCCTATATTTGTGCACCCAGAACAAGAACAGGCGGCTGATGGACAATTCAGATTTTCAGTCATGCACATCTATTTCTTTTTATTTAATGTTAGTCCTAATAGGAAACCTAATAACCCTCCTGAATTAAAATGCATGTATTTTATATATTTGGAAGTAGAGTGACATGACTTAAGTTAAAATAGAGTGACATAAGCTAAGACAAAATTTAAATGGCACGTAGTACCTCTTCCTCCTTCTGTGAGAAATGCTCCTCAGAAGATTTTAAAACACAATTTTTTTAGAATTCATCAGAAGAATACAAAGTCTTAGTGTCAAAGTTTCCTTGGAAATACACTGAAATTAAAATTTTAAAGCAATTTGTCAGTTTGGGAAGTGATCTCAGGAAGAAATGGCAAGGCATGGACAGGTGCAACAGCGGAGGGAAAGGTGCTAATACACCGTGAGTTACAGGAAGGCTGCAGCTTAGGGCCGGGGGAGACAAAGCACACAGACCTGAAGTCGCTGGGTTGTTTATTCACTGCTCCTACCCACCATTCCCCGAACCCAGCTAGCAGGTCACCTGCCTTGGAGACTGAGCCATTCCAGAGAAACGCTGTTGGGCAAAGGTTCTCAGAAAACTCTGGAAGGAAAGTTTCAGCTTGCTTCAGAAAGGTACTGCCCCAGGTGTGGGAGAGATGAACTAATTTTTGGTATAGATATCTTGGATTTTCACTCTGTGGAAGGAGAGTGAAATATAATTAGAGTTGATATCCTTTATAGATTTTTAATCTATTTATGACTATAAATTTGTATATATAGTCTTCACAATGGAATAGTAACATTTTTCTACACACAGTTCTTGCAAAATTGACATTATAAAACTTATCCTTAATATTCATTGAAACATACATAATAACAACCATGCTTATCTTGAACCTGTATTTTTTTTTGTTAGTTATATGCCACATTTCTACAGCTTTTCTTGAAAAGGGACTAATATTAGAAAATATTTATTCAAAGTTTATATGCCCTAGGCATCATTTTAAATGCTTAGATTATTTAAATCATTAAAGCCTCATGGTAATTTTGTTTTCAGCACAGACATGATCATTATAAATGAATTTCTTCATTGCAAATGAAGAATATCACTCGTTTGCCCCGGAGCATAATAGTTACGCAGGCAGAGTCGTCTCAGAATCACAGTTTTAACCTCTTAAGCCAACAAAAATATCTTGCTACCTAATTCCAGTGCAAGTGACACTGATTCATTCATTCATTTGTTCATTCATTCATTCATACCAAGCCCTACTTCTATCAGTTAGCCTTTTTCTAAATAAGGGCTATATCCTTTGGGGTAACTGTGAAAAGTCAGTCCTCTACTGATTGTATTTGCATTTGTTGGACAACAGTTGACCTCCTCTTTGGTCATTTTGATTTATATTCTTATATTGTTTCAGTGTTCATATTCAGTCTTTTTTAGCTGATTTTTTTAAAACCTAAGTTGTTAGGTTTTTCTGTTCTTGGATAATAAAAAAATTACAAAAGGATTAGAGGGTTCTTTCTCTGTATGTAGTGATTTTAGAATGCATTATGCTGATATCTCTGTCCATTTCATTTAGATGATAAGATGGTAGAAGATATATCAAATTGCTATTAGTTCTTAGGGAAAAATTTCCAGGATTATAAATGGTCTAGGAGCTTTATGAGAAATAGTATTACAAATCCCTATATCCAAAGAAAGATAGTTGATATAAAAAGTAATAATATATTATAAAAATTTTTGAGCTATTGTATATAAACATTATATAATCAAATAACATGCATAAAATTACTCATCAAGGATCAGACTCATAGTTTTAAAATTTTATTAATATTCCCTTGATTATATTATTTGCACTACATTAAAAAGGTGGAGTGTTTGAGAAATCAGGTTTAATTCAAAACATACAGGATCCTCTCCAGCAATCTACTTTCACATTCGGTTTATAAAATGTATAATCATTTTGACAGATGGTAAATATTTTCATATTTCAAAATCTTTTGTAGAAATGCTTCTAAAACATTTTACATTAAAAAATAGTGTCAATTTCCTCTTCCAAATGTTTATGATTTATTTTCACTTTTAAAACAAAAAATGAAAGCATCATTCTTTTTCTTTTACCTTTTCCAAACAAAACAAAAGTATTGTAGGAGTTTCTGTAGTTACAGAAAAGGGCATACATATAATATTTTATCTTTTCTGGCTGTTTTCTAATATTTATCTTTTCTGGAATTATCTGTAGAGAAGATAATGTGCCAGAAGAAACTAGTGTGCCACTTGGGAAAAGACATTAAGTAAAACATTCTTAAAATGTGGCAAAAACCTCATTTTCCTAATGAGTAATCCAATAGCCAGTCCATTTAATTTAGAAATTTTTGAAGAAATTTTTTAATTCCTTGTTCTTCTTTGATTTAGCCTGCATAAGCTAGGGTTATACATAAAGATGATTGATTTTGGCTACAACCTATAGACAAATCAATTCACATATTATTTTTGTTTTTGACACAACTTTCTTCAGTAGTTTAATTTTTCCTTTTTAGCAGTTCTTCAGTTGTTCATCAGTTATAATCAATAATTATCATTTGTGATATCACCATTTTTGCTCTATCTTTAGTAAATCTGTACACTATTTTATGTTTTAAATTTATACTACATAATTTTAAGCATTTAAAATATTAAAAAAACTGCTAAAAACCTTTAAAATATTAGTATTAATAATTATTTCTCGGAGATAGGCAAAATCTTGAAGAAGATTTGGGGTCATCAGGAATAACTCCAAATCTCAGGATCACCAAGTCCAAGGAGTATTTTTCATCAGTGCATCTGGACATGAACAGGAACCTCCACCTACTCGTGTTTGACAACCATGGATGAATTTACAGGTCATCAAACAAAGGGAAATTTTTCTGGGGTCATCTTTGTTACAAACCGACAACATCTGATAACGTGACAGGTTTTATAATTCTGACAAGCAAAGAGCAAAGAAATCAGTAGAGGAAGGCAAATGAGAACAAAGATCGCTCCCGCCTCCACTTGGGTCATTCTGTAAATATTTTGGTCTGAGTTTCATATGCTTTTTAGATTCTTTCCATACCTATAAGACAATAAGACATTGTGCAATGGTATATCTTTTTCATAGTCAACATCAAAATCTTGATAACTAATTTAGAATCTAATGACAGAGAAAAGGCTAACTTTCCCTCTTGGTAATTCTTCTCAATAAAAATAAAACGACTCATCTATCAATCTATATTACATACTATTTATCGATATATTATTATTCAGATTTGTTTCCAATTAGCTAACGTTTATTTTAGCTAGTTTTATATTTTCTTGGAGTCGAACATAGCTTTTTATCTTTTTTTCTTTTGGTATGTATTGTTTTGTGAGACACTGCACAATTCCAAAGCCAAAACGAAAAGAAAAACAAAAATATTCTAAGAACTCTCTAGCTCGTCACCCCTTCTCTTCTCTGCTTTCTTCTTCCCCATAGAAGTAGTTTTATTAGCTTCTGTATTGCCCTGCCATTGTTTCCTTCTGACAATACAAGCAAACACAGACACACACATATACACATGCACATAGCAGTGTATATGCAGACATATATCACTGGAGTCTATTGTAAGCAATATCCTGAAAACTGCTTCTTTTTAACATAGTGCATCCTACAATTACATGTGACAACAAACAAAGATACTTTTTATTCCATTCTGCAACAGCATAGTACACTGTGCGGATCCACCATAATTCATTAAGCAAATCTCACACATGCTACTTTTGAGTTGTTTCAATACTTTGATGTTACAAATAATACTGCAAGGAATTCCATGTACATATATCATTTTCTGTTAATTTTCTGCTACTCTACACAATTTATTTCACAGGGCAAATCACAGTTCACACATAATCCATGCAATTTGAGATGCATTCATTAGAGTGAGCTTAACAAACCAAGTGGAAGTATTCCAGGATTCAAACTAGTTATTTCGCATTAAGCCTCAAAGGGCCTCTCTTGGATGAGAAAAGCACAAAAAGTGAACTAAGTGCAAAAAAGTAAGCAAGACTCTGCATGATATTCCTTGCAGAATCATAAACTCTGTGAAAAAAATGTGTCATCAGTAGCAGATGGAAGGCTCTGGAGATCTAATCATTAAATAATAATTATGACAATACACATACTTACCTCTTAATGACAACTGGGAAAGTTTCTCAGATGTAATGAGAGCTAGATGGAAGTAATGTGTTTTAGGAAGGAACTAGTGATCGTTTAAAACAGATTTTGAGAAGATGCTGTTCAATCCTCACATTTCATTTTTACCCACTACTACATAGTAAACAATATTTCAAGTTGAGTAACATGAACATAGACAAGTCCATGTTTGAGGTCTTACAAGAATCAAACATTTGATTTCATTTCAGGCTCCAAATGTTGTAAAAGGACAGAAATGGAACAATGGTAAGCTATGATAACTAATAATTCATTTTAAAAAACATTCTCTAGGAAACACTAAGTTGTTCTCACTGCCTCTCTCTGCTTCCTTTGGTTTTAATGTTATTTTGCTTGCCATTCAGTGAAACATACTCTCTTAATAGAAATATCATATGCAAGCTGGGGAACTATGAAAAAGCATGATAAATAAATTCAATTTATAGATGAGTCAATCTGCCCATACTTCCTTGAATCAGTAGAGTGGAAAAGGTACGAATGAAGACTCTGGAACTTTATTTTTTTTTATTTTTTATTATTTTAAAGAGAAAAAAAAAACAGAAAAATCATGAAGCAAACAACCAACACCAAAAGCAAAATGACTCTCTTCATAACATAGTAGAAACAGATGTTCATGTTGAGAGAGGGACACAAATATCTTTAGAGAAAGCCATAAAATATCCTCAGGAAGTAGAATCAAATCATAGTACACTAAAAAAAACAAAACAAAACAAAAAAAACCCAGCTTTATGGAATACCTTCAATTCTCCAAACACAAGATAATCCAAATTATTTTGAGCTACAAAATTATGAAAAATGGTTCTAAGTAACAAGAATCAAAAATAGTTATAATGTATTTCTAGCAAAAAGGTCAAAATGAAATATCTTCTAGTAACATATTTTGTATCTTCCACAAACCTAATTTAAACTGTTAACCTGATTTAAACTGTTAAGCCTAATTTAAACTCTCAATTTTCTGTTCTGAGTTGAAAGACTCTCGAGGACAGAATGTTTCACCTGTTCATCCCTGCCTTCTTCATCTTCATTACCAAGGGCAGTTGTTGAATAGATGGCTTGGTATCAGTCAGTTGAATTTTGAAGAATGTTTGGGAAAGAAACATTGTTTGAGAAAGAAACATGTTTGAGAGAGAAAGCACTTGGAGTCACAAAATAAGTAATTCTGAAGTATACTGATATATAGTAAGACAAATTTTACTTTATAACCTGTCTGAATTTGTCATGGTTTAATTTTATCATCCAAATCATAGACACCCTAAGTGCCTGTCCTCTGTGGCAAGAAATACAAGTAGGGTTTCTAAAAATTAATGTAAGCTCATAAAGTAGAGGAGCTATAAGGGGTTTTATTTCCCTAATTGACTCTCTTGTCAGATCATGAAGAGACTTCCTCTTGTCAACCATAATTCTTACAGTAATATTCAAGTATGGGGTTCATGTTGTGCTCACAGGGATAAAATATAGCTTACAAAATTAAAAAAAAAGGAATCAGAGAGGTCAAATTAAGCTCTAAAAATACTGTGTCAGAGTTAGGTATAATTGTATATTAACTAGTTTCCTCACAAAATCTAATTTAAAAGAATGTTGAACAATGTGATCATTCCTGAGGTGTTTGTCACCACCAATATGATATATCACAGAGGAAACAAGACCTCTGAAACATGAAAGCCCCTAGTATTACCCAACATATTTTGGTCTCTAAACTGTAGCTGAAGTTAACATGTTCAAGAAGAGTGCTGTCTTACAAAGACTTCTGAATATATCTGCAAGGTTTTCTAATGCAGCACATAATGTTACATAAAATACCCTACCCTGGTGTTGGTACCATTACCAACCATTAGTCCCCGACCTAAGGAGCTGGGCCAAGTGAGTAAGAGGGCCGTCAGATTGGTAGTGGAGATGCTGTGTGTTTACCCCCCTTTTCTATGTGATCATAAAATGATTAAGACTGCATTTGCTACCACAAAGAGAAATGACCTTTTGCTTCATTGAATGACTATTTTTCCTTTTTAAATGTTTTGATATTAGTTTATGAATAATTATTATAATGAATTGTAATTAATCAGTTATATTAATAATTTATAATTATTGATATAATTCACAGTCTCCAAAACTCATTTATTTTGTGTATACTCAATTTTGAATATTTTATTAGCTCAGAAAGAAACTCTATTCCCTTTATTGATATATTTCTAAGTTCCCTTGATATAGTTCTGCAATTAGTCTCCAACTTAATTACTTTATTTTCAGAGAACAGCCTCTATGATATTTAAACTTTATAACTTTCTGGGGATTCAATAAACCTACCATGTACATCTGAAAAGAATATGCATTCTACTCTTGTTGAGTGATTTAATGTCGCTTATACATACCATGTTTACATTATTATTTATAGTTTCTGCGTGTTTCTTTTGTGTCTATATATTCTATTATTAAATAAAAGGATTCTTGAAATCTCTGGTTATAATTGTTGATTTTCTTTTGTGGCACTTTTCATTTTATTTAGTATGACTTTATATATATATATATATATATATATATATATATATATATAATCTTCATATCCATTATTAGATACATAACCATTTGGAATTATTACTTTTAATTGGTTGACATTTTATGACATGTCCCTTCTTGTGAAATGTCCCTTGTTATTCTGTGTCCTGAAGTCTAGTATTTCTGCTACCAATAAAGTAAAAGAGAGACAGAGACAGAGACAGAGACAGAGACAGAGTGCATAGAAAGAGCAGAAACAAGACTTTCCTTAATAAAGAGGGGAAGAAGGGTTAATGGGCAGGGAGGGAACTGGGGAGAAAAAAAGAACAATCAAGGCATATCATGTACAGGTACAAATTCCCTACAATTAATGTGTTCATTTTATAGACTTAAAATGTAGAAGTAAAATTAATTTACAAAGTAATAATTTCTTCATGAATAGTACGTTATTATTTAAATAACTCACGTATGCCTTTGTGTTGAAGAAGTTTGCATTCAGACTGAAACAGTTGTTTCTTAAATTTTTTATAGTCTACAAACTTCTGCATTTTGTTTCCATTAAAAATATGCCTTTATGAATGAGCAATGGAGAGAAGCCAAACCTGGCAAACAAGGGCAAAGCACTGATCAAGAACAGGGCTGACCCCTGCATTTGCAGGCAGGCTAATGGCTATGGCGGGATTAGGAGAATCAGAGGCTTGCAAGCTCCCATGGAGGGCTCAGCATGAAATCTCAGGCAGTGAACTGTTAGTAGCCCTGGGAGGGGTCCAGAGAGGTGTGAAATTGGCCAGAGGACTTCATAGATGACTTCTGCTCCAGTGTCTCCCTCAAGGAGGAGGTTGCAACTATTTGGGGAAAAGGGCCAGGTAGCAGATGTTTTCATTTGATCTGCTGGATTGGGCTCATGAGACCTAGTTGTCTGACTCCTAAAGTCCAGCTCCCTGTCCAGGCTGAGGTTTTGGCCTTTGTGTCCGCTTTACTGTCTTCTCCATCTTTAAGAGACTCGTGAGAGTTGCTCATCTCATCCATGCCCTGTCCACAAGCAACATCCCCAGGGCCCTCTTGATAACGTCACCCTCCTCAGCATCCTTGTCCTCTCTGTTGTTGTGGTCCTGCTGATGCAGCATGACTGTTTCTTTTCCTTATCCCTAGAATGATAGTTAAAAGTCTTTGTCTTCTTGCATCATCACTGTCATCTTTGTAAAGATTCATACTGATGTATTTTTGATTGTTCACATTTTTTCTCTGCACATGTGATAACTTTGATGAGACTATAGACATTATTAATAAAATGATAGGAAAGGTCTAAATATTTTCGTCTTTTTAAAAGAGCATTGTTTTGTTTTGCAGGTATTTAAGTGTTTTTCTGCAGAAAAAGAAGAAATGTAGAGCTTACCTCATTTTTTCCTCCTTTCTCAAAGATCATCCGTGTATAACATCCATTGTCCTATATCCTCCATATGTTTAAAAATTTTTTATACTTGATAATAGTTGAAGGGTAAATCCCATACCAGTTATTCCAGTATGATTGGAATCAGTATTAAACTCATTATTGAGTTGTAATCAGGCAAAGTAAAACCAATCTGCTTTAATATATATATATATATATATATATATATATATATATGACTTGAAGACTATGCTTTTAATCTTCTTTTCTGTTTTCCTGTGAGAATTAAAAGTTCCATTTGTGTTTATTTGTGAGCCTTCAATTAGTTGCATGGCAGCTGTGACATGCTGGGTCCAGCACATTGCTTCTGCGCCAGAGTATCTTACCTTGCTTAAAGATCAATTTTGGTGTTTATCACCTGTACTACCTTATGAAGTTATTTAATTTCTCTATGCTCTGGTTGTTCATACATTATTTTAAAGTAATCATAATAAATGCTTCAAAGGTTATTTTGAAAATTATTAAGTGATGTCATGATAATGAGTACATATAAAAATGCTTACTAAAGTGAGCAACAACTCCATGTATGAAATTATGAGAATATCATCTAGATTATACTATTACAGTTTATATCTCAAAATGTTTATTTTTTGTGCTTTGTGGGTTTTTCATTGATATTTTATTCATTTTTTTCAGTTGTAGGATAATTATTTCTCTCTTCTTCTATCCCTAATCGGGAGTATAGATATTGGGTCTGTTTTCAAAACTCATTGACCTTTTATTTTCTCCTGTCTGCCTCCTTGTTATTTTATTTTATTTTAATGCATTTTTCTAAAAGCTTAGGATTAATTTTCTAATTTATCAGTTTACTTCCCCATGGTATCTATTTCACTTTTCTAACTCTTTGGTATTTTTCTGTAATTTGGCTCCCCACAAATTTTTCTGTAATTTGGTTTCTGATTTCCAGTGTGGAAGAGGAAATAGGTAAATCTACTTTTCAGAAGACTGCAATAAGAAATAATGATAAAAACTGGGTGTGGTGGTGTGCACCTGTAGTCCCAGGTAGCAGAGAGGCTGAGACAGGAGGATCACTTGAACCCTGGGATTTGAGACCAGTTTGGGCAACACAACAGGACCCAGTTGGGAAGGACGGAAAAATCATAGGACCAGATAGACCTACTCTTCTACATTATGTACATTACTTTTATATTACATATTCTAATGTACTCACTAACTGCTGGAAACATAATATTTTATATTAAATAATCATGAGCACTCAACAACATATGACAATAAGCATTTATTGTTCACTTTTCCTGGAATTGCTTCTTTGTCTTCAAATCAGCTATTGTCAGACATAGTTGAGGTGACTTGACTCTATTTCATGCTGGCCATGTACAGCAAGAGCACTGAAACAAGACACGTACCTGAGGGCTGTTTGTTTCTGGTTCACATTTCTGCTAATATCCCATTAACAAAACAAGTCACATGACTGAGTCATGAGGGGAAAAATACTCCATCACAGTTGGAAATGCACTGTGTAGGTACAGATGGACCATGGATACATAGATAGATAGATAGATAGATAGATAGATAGATAAGAATTAGAAATAAAATTGTCAACAACCTATCATATTTCTCATAATGAAGATCAAATGATTAAAGAAAGAAGAGTAAAAACAGTCTTTTTTCTACAACTAGATAAAATTCTACCAATAAGAAAAAGTAAATACAAGTAAAAATATTAGTTTTGTAATAGAAAAATAATTAAAATAACTTCTTGGATATTAACAAGAACATTAAGAAAGACATGCCCATAGTTATTAAATATTTATAATCCTTCTATAAGAATATGTAAACCTAGAGCATAGGTTAGAGGATAAGAATATTTTCAAATCCAAGACATCTTACTGTTTATGTGACACTGAAAATTTTAATAAATATGAATGGATTTCATTAAGAAATTAAATAATAATAATGAGGAGACTGCAAAGAAAAGGACTTCTGCTAAACTGTCAATGAATATGTAAGCTACTACACTGTGAAAACTCTAAAAGTCAGTATGAAGATTCCTCAGAAACTTAACAGTAGAAATTTCATTCCATTTACTGTTTCCCTTCTAGATATTTTCTCAGAAGAGCTAAAGGGATTGAATTACAGCCTACATGCTTCTCCATATTTTTCCCCACTCTTCTCTCCTCTATTCAACCTCTTTCCCCTTCTTATTTACAAAGTTTTGTTTTCATTTTTATCATTTCTTTCTTCTTCCTCCCATTCCCCCTCTTCCCTCCATAGTTCCCCTTTATTTTGAATAATTTATTCCTATGGCACAATACCTTTTATATACTCTGATCCTTATTTAAAGTTTTGGTATCTCACACCAGAGAAATAAAGCAATATTCATATATGTGTGTCATATTTGATTCATTTAAGAGTTATGGCTGATATTTATCTATCTATCTGTTCATCCATCCATCGTCCACCAACAGTGGAGTGTAAACTGCTTATTTTATCCTTTCTCAGTGCATTTATTGTTAGTGTACAGGAATGCTATTTATTTTTGAGTGTTGACTTTGATCAGTCTTGGATTGAAGTTCACATTAGCTACAAACAGAATAGCTACCTGATTTTTTTCTACATCATACTACTGAATATGGTTATTTGATCTAGAAATCTTTCATTGGAGTTTTTAGGGTCTTTTATGTAGAGCATCATGTTGGTGTAAATGTATTTATGGTTGTAAAGGGTGTAAATATTTATGATGTAAAAGTACAAAAAATAATGATGTTTTAATGTCTTCTTTTTCTCTCCTTGTTCTTTTTTTTTTCTCATTCTCTCTTGTCTAATTGATCTAGCTAATGTTTCCAGAACTATATTGAACAGGAGTCTTGATAGTAAATGTCTTTGTCTTGTTTCAGTTTTTGACCTTTTAGTAGAATGTTGACTGTTAATTTGTCATAGATGGCCTTTATCAGATTGAGATAAAGACCTTCTATTCCAATTTTCTGTAGGATTATTTTTAATCATGAATGGGTACTAACTTTGTCACATGCTTTTTATGCATCTATTGTGATGGTCATGTGATTTTTGTGTTTGATTTTGTTGATATGACACATTTCATTTACTTACTTGCGTATGTTGAAGATTCCCAGCATCTCTGGATGAATTCTAGTTGGTCATGGGGTAAAATATTCTTGATTATTTACTGCATTCTATTTGCCAGTATCTTATTCAGATTTTTCATGTCATTAGATAGATTGGCTTGCAGTTCTCTTTTCTTGGACTCCAAACACCAGTAGAAATAAACTAGAAGACAGGGCAAGCTATTAAACAGAGGAGAAAGACAGATCACCAAAAATGGGAAAATAATATGAGAAGGATAAGTCACTCCATATCATTTATAACCATCAATATAAATGGTCTCAACTCATCAGTCAAAAAAAAAAAAACTAGAAGAATGAACCAAGAAACAAGATCCAGCAAAGTTGCATACAAGAACCACATTTAACTCAAAAATAAATTCATAGATTGAATGTAAAAGGATAAAAAGAAATACTAGATGTCACAGGAACCCAGAAAAAAGCAGGGTAGCTATTCTATTTGTAACAATGTGAACTTCAATCCAAGAGTGATCAAAAGAGACAAAGTCAGTACACATTTGTAAGGGAAAGCTCCAAGAAGAGATAAGAATTATAAATACATATACACCAAATACCAGTGTACTCAATTACATAAACAAATGAATGTGAAAAGTCAAATAAGCATTACAACAATTATAAGGGGAACTTCAGAACTCCACTGTTACAAACAGACAAATCAATGAGATAAAAACTAAACTATAAAATATTAAAATTGAATTAAACCTGTAAACAAGTGGACTGAGTAGATGTCCACAGAGTGTTCCACCCCATAATATTAGCATACATATTTTTCTCAGCTGCGTATGGGATGTTTTCAAGATAGACCATATACTAGCCTACAGAGCACGCTTAGAAAATGCAAATGAATTGAAATTATCCCATGCATATTATCTGAACATAGTGCAAAACAAAATTGGAAATCAGCAAACAAAGAAACCACAGAAACTACATAAGCATCTATGTGTGATAGCTTAAACAAATTTTTTAAGGAAAATGAGATTTATTATTTACTATCAGTTATTTGGTTTTGGATGTCCTGTAATACTTTCATTCTCTTGAAAGGTTTTATATTATTTTGTTATGTTTGATACTATTGTGTGTGAAGGTATGCTCACCTATTTCAAAAAAAAAGACATACAGAAGCTACTGTTGATATCTAGTTGTCTTGTCGTGAAGTAATGTGTTGCTTGCATTGTTCTGTTCTGATTTGCTTTGTTGTGTTCTCTTTTGTTTTATTCTCTTTAAAATAAAAAAATTAAAAATTAAAAAAAATAAAAAATCTGTAAATTAACCCCTTCCTGAATAATCAGTGTGTCACGGATGAAATTAAAGAAAAAAATTAAACAATATTTACAATTAAATCATACTGCAATAAAACATACTAGGATTTATGGGATGCAGTGACAGGAGTCCTAAGAGAGAAATTTACAGTGGCAAATTCTCATACTAGAAAAATAGAACAAGCTTAAATAAACAACCTAAGTTTCAACCTCAATCTTCTAGAACAAGAAGAGCAAATCATACACAAACTCATGTGAGGAAACAAATTATTAAAATAAGAACAGAAAATTAATCCAATTAAAACTAAAAAGATACAAAGAATAATGAGTTGAAAAGTTGGTTCTTTGAAAGATTCAATAAAAATTATAATCTCATAGTCAGCCATTTCAAAAAGGGGGAAAAAAGACTCAGATTCTCACAATTAGGAATGAGAAGGGTGAAATAACAACAGATCTGGTGGAAAATCAAAAGATGATCAATACCTACTTTGAGAAACTGTACTCTAATAACATAAAACACAGAAGCAATGGATAGATCCATGTATACATATGAATTATCAAAACGGAATTAAGAAGATATAAAAATTCTAAACAATCCAGTATCAGTCAGTGAAATAGAAAATATGCCAAAAGCTTACCAATCAAGAAAAGCTGAGGTATGATGAATTCACAGCTGAATTCTACAAGAAATTTGAAGATCTAATGCCTTGATGAAACCCTAATGAAATTGAAAGGGATGCAATACTCCCAAAGTCATTCCTGAAAACAAGTATTACTCTGATATCATATTCATGTTTATAGTACAATTCACAATAGTTAAATCTTGGAAGCAGCCTATAGGTTCATCAACAGATGAAAGGATAAGGAAGTTGTAGTATTTTCTATTCAATATAGTTCTGGAAACATTATCAAGAGCAATTAGACAAGAGAGAGAAATAAAAGGAATAAAGATAGGAAAGAAAGAAGTTAAATTATCATTATTTGCAGGTGAGATGACACTCTACATAGAAGACACTAAAAACTCTACCAATAAACTTTTCAACTTAATAAGCAAATTTAGCAGCACAGCTAGATACAAAGTCAACACTAAAAAGTCAATAGCATTCCTGTACACAACAAACTCACTGAGAGGGGAAATAAGGGAAACCACACCCTTTACAATAACAGAAAAAAAAAAAAAAAACACTTAATCAATCTAAGAAAGGAAGTAAAAGATTTACACATTGAAAATTACAGTATTCTGAAAAAAGAAATTGAAGGAGAATTCAGAAAATGGAAAGATATCATTGCTCATGGATAGGAAGAAATAACATTGTAAAAAAAAAGGCTGAACTCTTAAAACTGTTATACAGATTTAGTGCAATCTTAATCAAAATTCCATAAATCATTCTTAAAATTCGTATGGAACCATAAGAAACCTAGAATAAGAAAGGCAATCCTGGGCAACAAAGGCAAGGCAAGAGGCATCAGAATCCCAGACCTGAAATTATACAAAAAACTCCTATGATAAAATCAGCTAGATGGTGGCAAAAAAAAAAAAAAAAAAAAAAAAAAAAAAAAAAAAGACCCGAGTATCAGTGGTAACAGACTAGAAGATGCATACACTATTCCAAACATACTCAGGTACCTTAACATTTTACAAAGGGGCCAAATATGTACACTGGAAGAAAGGTAAGCTCTTTAATAAGTGGTGTTAGAAAAACTGGGCTTAAACTAGACTCAAGCCAAGCTTGGCATGGTGGCTCACGCCTGTAATCCCAGCACTCAGGAGGCTGTGGTGGGAGGACCATTGCGAGTTTGAGACCAGCCTGAGCTACAAAGTGAGCTCAAGGCCAGCCTGAACTGCGTAAGGAGACCCCCGCTCAAAAAAGACAAAAAAAAAAAAAAAAAAAAAAAAAAGAACTAGACCCATGCCTATCACCATGCATTAAAATCAAAGTGGATCAAAGATCTAAATATTAAAACAGAAATACTAAACCTACTGGAAGACAAAGTAGGTAGAAATTTCTACACATGGGTATAGGCAGAGTTCATGAACAAAAACCAAACTTCTCGGAAAGTACTTCAAAGAATCAACAACTGGTATCTTATCCTGTTAAAAGTTTTTGCACATCAAAAGAAATCACCAACAGAGTGAAAAGAAAATCCAAAGATTGGGAAAAGATTTTGTCAACTGTACCTCAGACAAAGGACTTCCATCTATAACGTATAAAGAATTTTTTAAAAAATCAGGCCCCCCAAATTCAAAAGCCCAATCCAAAAATGGGCATTGATATAGATACACAATTTTGAGATGAAGAAACACAAATGACAAGTAAATATATGAAAAAATGTTCAACATCATTGGTCATTCAAGAAATGTAAATTACAACAACACTGAGATATTATCTCACACCAGAAAGAATGGCTAATGTCAAGAAATCAACCAATAACAAATGCTGGCAGGGCTGTGGGGAAAAGGGAACCCTTCTCCATTATAGGTAGGAGTATAGACTGGTGGAAATCAGTGTGAAAATTCCTCAAAAAACTTGGTTTAGAGGTTCCATTTGACACAGCTATTCTCCTTCTGGGTATTTTCCCAAAAGAACTGAAAACATCATACCACAGCAGTATATGTGTACCCAATATAGAAGCACAATTTATAATATCAATACAACCCGAATGCCCAACAAGGAATAGATTTTTTTTAAAATGTGGTATTTTTATACAATGGAATACTTTGTCAGCCATAAAGAATAACAAACTTAAGGTTTCATAGGTAAATGAATGCAACTAGAAACTATATTCATAAATGAAATAAATCCAACTTGCATGTGTAAATACCATATTGTCTTGCTAGTGTAAGACCCAAAGAATAAATATGATCCAAAAGTTACAATCGATATAGTAAAAGGAAAAGAAACTGTTCAAATGGAAATTATGTTGTTTGAACAATTTTGCATGTCTTTATCTTGTAGTCTAAGCAGCTACTTTGAAGATAACAATATGCAGTATAACTACCATTGTTAAATTCCTACCATCTTGGTTTGAAATCCTATACCGCTATTGTTTGTTGTTGTTGCTGTTGTCATTTTGCTTTTGTTGTTGCTACTTGTTTTTTTTTTCTTGATTTGTCTATTCTTTTTCCGCTTTAAAATAAAAAGAGAAAAAAAATGACGATATTTACAAGTGGAATACTACTGTGGTATTAAGAAGAAGAAATCTGAGTCATTTGTAGAAAAATGAATTCACCTTGAGAACATAACATTAAGTGGAATAAAGCAGACATACAAAATTGGATATCATATGGTTTTTCTTGTATCAGATACCCAAAATATGAAGGAAAGAGATATACAAGAGATATATACAATAATAGGAAACAAGGAGATACATCTTATCCAAAGGGAAGAGGACAAAAAATGGAAGAAGTTAGGAGGGAGAAAAGAGGGATAGGAAGTGAAGAGAATTAAGATGTTCATGGACCAACTCCACCCAAAAAATGCAATAATTTTGTCTGTATACACGTGCTGGTAAATATATATTTAAAATTATTTTAACTATATTAGTATTTAAAAATCATTTAAGTTATATTATTTTATTTAAAATATGGATAATATTTTACCTCAGTGGACAAGGACATGGATGATTACATGCAATAATGTTTGTATTTATTCCCATGTGTATGACAGCATTGCAAGTCAAGGTTTAGCAAACTTTTTGTGTAAAATATTTCAGACTTTCTCACCTGGGATCCTCTTTTCTGTTATTTAGCCTCTCTGGTGTAATGAAGACGGCCATAGATAATATGTAAATGAACAGAATGTTCTGATAAAATTTTATTCACAAAAAAATGCACTGGGTTAGATGTATAGTTCATGGACCTTAATTTTCCAACCAGTTTTTAACTATAGAGTAATTATGTATCTGTTACCTCTAATACCATTATAAATTACTGGAGTTTAGAAAGGTTTTTCTTATTTTGTTTCTATGTTTTGCATCTCTTAGCCAGTATTTGATGTGTAATTAGGTGCTTATTACATGATATTTATAAAATAATTATTTATTGGGAACAATACTAAAGCACTAGTGAAATGCTTGTTCATATTCTGCCTGATTTTGCTTTTCTACTCAAGAGTCAGAAGTAAATGCAACACAGAAATTAAAAAAGAATGAGCTTATTCTAGTACAAACAATCTCGCTAAGCCATGTTTCTCTCCAGCGTTTGGATCGTTTATGTTTCCTCTGCACCTTGCCGAAGTACTTTAACCTATTCACAGAGCCACCGGACCATTTTTAATTCTCATTATCTTGCTACATTCTCTGGACAGGACATTACGGGCTTCCTTGTGCAATCGCTTTGCTTTGAACCTAATGGAAGGGTGGGTTCAGTTTATGGTCCTCTAAGTATTTGAGTCAGGACAATTTGAGTGACTCTGCTACGTTAATGATGAGGAAAGCAATGTATAATGTTTGATGAAGAGGATATCCTGCCCTACCCTACCCCATCTCTGCTTTCACACGCTCATCACGCAACTCCTCTTACCTCAGTAAATGTCCCTCATGGCATTTACGTTCCTGAGGGTTTTCCTTTATCAAAGAGTTCTCTTCTTCACCAAAACATTTCAAAGGGTGTAGAAAAAATTTATTCTCGTCTAAACCTTCTGAGTATACCAAACAAGGAAATGTTATAAAATGGTCGGTTATCAAAGTTAAGAGAAAAAACTGTATTCCACTGCTATTTTAGTCAATGTACAAAGATGTTTGATCTCATATAAATTGTGTTATGCTCCTTTGAAAAATAGAGTAGATGGTTACATCATGAAAAAACCCTGAAGTTCAATGTGTTTAAAGGGATGTGTGTGTCTGCTTGTCTGTGAGACAGACGGGCTACAACGGTGGTGGCGACAGTGGCATGCACGCTGTAGCTGGCCGCTTGTTATCACTGCAAACTCTAAAAGGTTGCCATCACTGGGCTATAATGTAAACACATTTAAAAACCAGTACATCTTAATTGAGGCAGAGTTGGCAACGCTTAGCTGATAGGGGCCATGTGGTAAAAATTACTTCTTGCCTTGTTTAAAATCAGTTTCCTATGTTGACTGCAGGTGCAGATTCCCCTTAGAGAAGCCAAAAAAATGACCTGATAGCTGAGACATTAGGCATGGGTGTTGATGAAAAGATTTCCTTGTATTATTTTCGTTAGGTTTCCTGCTTGCCTCATCAATGTTTGATGGAGTTGGGTGCCAAAAAAGTAGAGATTAGTTTTATGGAGCATCTTGTATATTTATTTCCTCTAAAACTTGATGATATTTCACCTCAGTGATAGAGCAGGCTCCTTACTGCAATTAGCAACAATTGGGTCAGGATGTGCGTAATCACCAAATGCCCCAGGGAAAGCCACATGAGCCTGAACTGAGATAAAGGCCAGTCCATCTGTGGTCATTGTCTTCCAAGTTCACAGATGATGCCACCCACTACTGTGTTGATATTCCTGTTAGCAGCTCTCCTGCAAGAATCTTTGTTCCTGCAGAATAAGACTTTGTTTTTTGGATTAGTAACCCCTGTTTTCTAGCTTTGCCCATTTTAGCTAAGTTTTTTCTGCAATCTCATCCTAAAATCAGAGTAGCTTCACTTGTACACTAAGGGTTTTCAAACTTGGCATTTGACATTCTGAGTTCAATGATTCTTTGGTGGGAACACTGAACGCTTTAGAATGCTCTGTAGCATCCATGGTCTCCACCATCTAGAGATCAGTAGCACCACTGCCCCAAGAGTGTGATAACCACATTTGTCTCAGACTTTGCCTTAAATTCCGGAGGAGGAGTGAGGGTTATACACAAACATCACATCTTTACTTACCGAGTTGATTTTTCTACCAGTCAGGTCTGTAGCCCTATCAAATCTGCCGTATTCTGTAATTTATTACATCCTTAAGTAAGCATTTCCTTCAATGCACATTTTTACAGAAAAGAAAATAGAGATCCAAGGTGATGTATTCTATTAGGCATGATGACAGTTTCACTGAGGACAAAGCCAAGGACCTTATCTTATCACAGTGCTTATTATCTGCCCCTGCTGCCACTTATTCCATCACACACACAAAAAAAATTGTTGCTAAAAAGCTGCTACACTTTCGGCTCAATCTGTCCAAGTAACTGTGCTATCAAGTATCTAAGTATTTTAGGTTGTCCATGTATTCATCCATTAATTCAACAAAAATTTGAATGATCTCTGCCAGACATTGTTTTAGATTCAAAAGATATGTAAATGAACAAGCTACACTGAGTCACTATCATCCTTAAGAACATATAAATTGGATGATGATTGGTACTGTAGACAGAGTTCAATCTGCAAAGGGAGACTGAGATTCATGAAAGGATTCTAAATATGGTAGGCAGATCTCATAATGCATTGTTTGAGCAGGAAAAAGCTCAAAGGGTAATACATCTGGGTGGCAGGAATAGAATTAGTCAGGCATCAGAAAAAGTAAGAGAAAAGACCCAGAGATAGGGATGTGCTCAGGAAATTTGAGAACTGACAAGAAGACTATTGGCTGGAGCATAGTAACTCAGGATTTTTACAAAGGGCTATCTAGCAGGTCATTTGAGGCCATAAAGATAGATGGTGATGCTGATTTACTGTGAGATTTATTCTGAAGCAGAAAGGCCATTTGTCAGTTTCCAATCAGCTCTGTTACATTCAGCTGTGTAATTTGGGAAGTTTTATCAGGTAACTATTTGCTTCAGTTCTTTACCTATAACATGAAGGCATTTAATAATACTCCCTGATAAGGGTGTGTGGGAGGTTTTAAAAAGATAACATATTTTTAAAATTTAGCAGAATTCCTACAGGTACTACAAAAGATATTACTCCATTTATTTATTTGTTTGTTTGTTTATTTATGCCATGGATCAAACTCACAACCCAGCACTTGCCAAGTAAGCATATTAGGCCTTTCATTGACTTAAATGATCATCCTTATTGCTGACATTAGAAAATATTGTAGAGGGGTAGTACATGCAATTGTAGGAACAGGAGAAACAGTAAAGATGTTATAGTAACTCAGAATTTCTGTCCAGCGTGTTATATAAAAGGTTCAGAGAAATAGCGTGAGTACTTGGTATACATCTTGACAGTAACACCAATAAAATTCTGGGTGGTTTGGACGTGAGATATAAAAAGAAAATTGAGAAGTCAAGGATGGCAACAAGTTCTTTAACCTATCAACCAGAAGAATGGAGTCAGTAGTTCCCATGATAGAAGACACTGGAGCAGCGGCTAGTCTGAGAGGAGTCCAAGTTCAGTTTGGGAGGTATTAAGGAAAAGTGTTTACTGACAGCTAAATAAAGATGTTGAATAGTCAATTTATAAATCTGGAGGTTAAGAGAGAAAACTGAGCTGGATATAAACTTACACAGGAATTACTTGAAGCTAAGAAACAACAATTTAAAGAGAAAGTTTGACATAGAAGGAGAAGGGTGAGAAATGAGCCCAGGCATCCAGCAGCATTTATAGGCTAGAAAGACAAGGACAAGTAACCAGGGGCAGGGGTGAAAAAGCTAAGAGCTTAGAGAATGGAAGTGCCATTATAAAACCCAAGGAAAGAAAGGCCTGTTAGGACTTTCCATTCCAGTAATGGCAGAATAAATACATATTTGAGGCCAATTTTTCCTCTAGATAAACTCCAAAAGCTATACAAAAGTAACACTATCTTTCTGAAGAAGCAGAAAGCAAAAAAGAGAGAAAGTGGTTTAATCTGAATATATACTTAGAGTTTCATTGTACTCTTTAATTGTTTTTCAAGAATTAATTGAGCCATGATCTAAGAAGAGATGAAAACCCCAGATGATGAGCCCAGGAGCTGAGACTTCTTTTCCTCTGACGATTGTAGCTGATTCTGGAGAAGGTGGGTGAGAGGTTGGGAAGCTAAAGTAAATGAGTTTGAGGAATCTTTGCATACTGAACAAAACACAATCTGGAGCTCGGTACCCTGCAAATGGGAATAGGGTACAGGTAGCCCTTATGTGCTTAGTTTAGAATCCTAATTTGGTGCTTTGTAAGAATTCTGAAGAAGCCCACAATCTTTTCCATTTTTGGACTGCTTACAACTTATCCTACAATTTTTAATAGTGTATTTTATACAATAAAAACAATCTACTCCCTGGGAAGATAACTTTAAGAAAAGATAGAATTAAATGACAATAAAATCAGACCCATCAAGCAGGTTATGACACTGAATTTAAAATAATCATGTCTCCTGTGATCCAGTAAATAAAATAATTTAGAAATTGGATAAGGAATGAAAACATATAAAAGAAGGTAGAGTGGAATTGAAAAAGCATCAGTAATAGCAACACCATGAAACTATTATGTGGGCTTAATGGATTCGTTAAAGCCATACTTTGAAAACTAAAGGAAAGTTCAGAAGAAACTATCCAGAAGGAAACACAAGGACACAGAAGTTAGAAAATGTAAAATGAACTGAAGTCTCTAAAACTATAAGCCTATATAAATCTTCCTTCTGTTAATTTGTTCCCCCCAAATATTTTGTCACAGACATGGAAAATTGACAGTATAGCATTAAAGTAAATACAGTTTATTCAGAAGACATGACGAAAGCCAGAGGAACAGCTAATGTTGAAATCAAATGACAGACGACTTATAATTGTGTTGATGAATATAACTTTTAAGATTAAGGGTGAAATATAGATACATGTAAGTAAATAAAAAAGGCAACTTTCATGAGCAGAACACTAAAGAAATATTGAAAGGAGTCTAATAGAAAAAAATCAGGTAGAATTGTTAGACACTGTTAAAGATCAGCATAAAATTTCATGTTTTTCTTCAATGACCTGGATGCAAATGCAGAAGCAAATATAGCAAGTTAAAATTATTTCAGCTGGTGGATAAAGGAGTAAACAGCTATGCCATGGACTATAGAGTGGGAAAGAGTGAGGAGAGAACATCATAGTGAGAACAGATCATGAAAAGCCAGCCTAATCTATAGATCCTGATGTCACAGAGTCATTCAGGTTCAGAGACTCAAGGCAGTTGCCTTTGAAACATGTAAATTGCTGCTGGGAGTATACAATCCTTGAAATGAGACCATTGTAGAGACCTAGCTAGCCAAAATACTGGAGGTGCACTCAAGGGAATCAGCAAGGAGTCATATCTATGAATTGCTTAATCTTAGAATTAATTAACTAATATTCTTACCGGGTTTTCAAATCATTCTAAAATTGAAACCTGATCATGCTATTACAGAGAAATCCTTTAAAGGTCACCACTTTCCCTAATATCTGAAATAATTTTCAGAATAAAATTCAATTATGAGAGGATGACAAGAAAATCCTTTAATTATCTTATTTCTCATTATATTTCCAGTATCAAAAACAAATTCCTTACATTTACAACTTGCTTAGATTTTGACCCCTACAAAACTGCATTCCAGATGTTATTTTGTTTTTCAGTGACATGAAACTAAAATTTCCGCTAGTTTAGGTTTTTATGTAAGACTTCAGTTAAAATACTTATGTCTGGTAATAGTATAGCAGTCATGTTACATTTCCATTATTTAATATTTTCTCACAAAGCGGAAGCCCTTTGTGGAAGCAGGGTACATTTTATGTTAAAGAAGAGAGTAGAAGATGGTTTAGGAATGGAAAGTCTATCCAAATATCAGTCACCTTTGATAGCTGTGCCAAAAAGTTGACCATGCAAGACTCCCATTAATTTCCTCCAACCTTACATGGGCTGCATTATAATCTCAGTTGTTTAGATGAAAGAGGTAATATTTGCCAAGAGAAACAAAACAATGACGCTCAGTTGTACCTTTATTCAATTTCTGTCAAACATCTCTGGTTTCTATGTTCAGTTGTTTATTGGTATCTAGGTACTTATTTAATTAGCTACTTGTTTAATGAAGTAATTTATTACTGCCAAGGTAGCTCTAATCAAGGACATAATTCAAATGAAGTATGTAAAAGATTCAAATCAGTTCATCAACCAAATATGAGCTCCTATACAATGGAGACATTTAATCGTTTCAGGTCTGGTGTTGAGATTAGCCTGACTGGCTTTCCGGCTTTCGTTCAATAATTTATTATCTTATTTTGAAATAAAATAAATCTGGTGAGTGATAGCCTTTGTATCATTTGTTGTGCAGGTACAATCAAGGAAAGGTTTATTTATTTACTTACTACCACACCTGGCAAAACAAATTACTAATCCAAGACAGAATCTATGATAGCTTTTACCGTACTCATCAAGCTTCACTACATAATAAATGTCTGTGCTGTTCTAGGCTTCATTAAGATGAAAGTCTGGAGTTGTCTGATCACATTATTTAGACAGAAAGTGATTTCTTTATGTTATTATGATATACCTCAACAAACTATTTTTCTTTAGAAACACTTATAAGCCGCAGGAGAAAAGATATACTATTTTCTGTGTTTCAATTAAAAACAAATAAAGGGAGAAATAAATATTGAAAAACAATTAAAATGCTACACAATTTTAAGAGTTTTAGAAAACTTTAACTGATATATCAAGCATATGGCCAAAAAATGTATACATTTAAATAATGTATGTTTTAGCAAATACATTTAAAATTAACACGAAGTTATTTATTTTTCTTTAGTTCCCAGTTACCTCTAAAATAAAATCTTAGCTTCTTAAACTAGCATACGTGGTTCTGTTTTGTCTCCTCAAGATATGCACAACACTCTAACACCCCCATTATAAATCGAGCTATCTTCGCCACAGAGCTGGTTTCAACCACCCCAGCGCAAAATCTGAGTTACTTTTACTAAGACAAAAACATCTTTCCTAAGTAAGAGAAGAGTAGGAGTGGAAGTAGAAACACATGTGAAAGGATGACGACTAGCATACACTTAAATTTGAAACTGCACAGCAATATTCAAAGAGTTCTATTTGGTTTTAGCAAATTTTATCTCATATGGTTTCAATTGATGAGAAGAGTTTGGTACCTGAAAATATCGTGTTACATAAACTAAATTATATAAGCATAATTATATAGCATAAGCTATGGCCTTATGAATGTACAGTGATGTTTTTCACATACAAATCTTCACTGTTTTTATGCTCTGGAATTATGGGTAGACAACGAAATGCTCACACCGTGCTATCAGTAAGTCAGTCAGCTAAATTAAGTACAATGTCACTCATAGGAGATAATTAGGTTTTCTAGGTAGTAATTTTCAATAAACTGTTAGAATGAGGTATCAGAAGATTAAATGGCTGGTTTGAGAGCTTTCAGTCTCAGTCACGTATCTCTTTTGAAATAGCTTAGAAATGAGGAAAATTGTGCATATCTGTCAAGGAAATGAGGTGGTATAGTGACAATTTCATGGGGGATGTTTTTATAATAAGAATGCTAAGCTTAACTGCAATAAAAGTAAGGTAGCTTTCCATTAACATAATATAACAATATAATTTTAACATAATATGGTATTAATATGATATAATTTTATATAATATGATATAATTTTTCTAGTCCAATTAAACCATTTTCAAAGCTCATATAAGGAAATTTTATTTAAAATAGGACTGTTACCATAAAAAGCTTTACTATTTTATCAGATATATTGTAATATATCTGACATATTGTAATATGTCAATCTAGTAATTGAGGACATGACCTATTTTCTCTTTAAAAATTGGAACAAAAAGGGCATACTAATTGGCTTTTTAATTTGTTATTTAAATTAAAGGTATTTTTACTTATAATTAAAATCTAAAGGACCCTCTGTCCCAAAGTACTGCAAAGTTTTACTAAAATATTATTTTAATTCCACTTACTAAAATTTATTGAGGATCTGCTTTGTACTGATCCCTGTAGTGGGCACTCTAGAGAAATACAAGACAATTATAAACATGGCTTCTACCTTCAGAAGTTAATTAATAAATTAGAAAGATAGCAACATATGTAATCATATTTATGTTTTACACGTGCTTACGTGTTTAGTACCATGCGTACTACAATATACATTCATCTAACGATGACTTTGAATTGAGGTATGTATAGATGGACAGAAATTCATGTAAAGCTGAAGGAAACCTTAACAGAAAAAAAGAATTATAATTACTTAAAATATAAAACTTAAGATGTTCTATTATTCAAAATTATTGTTCAAAATTATCAGATTAGATTCAAAACCATAAGAAAGATAGCCAAAGAAATGACACATCAGCTCCAGAAATCAAGAACATGTCACTGAAATAAATCTACATTCACCAAGAAATAAAAGTAAAATTATTAGTCTGGAGTAATGAAACCTCATTTTCTCTAATTTGCGTCTCTCAAATGACCAGTGATTCTGAATATCTTTTTATGTATTTATTTGCCATTTCTACTTCTTCATCTGAGAAGTGTCTATTCATTTTGGATGCCCATTTTTTGATTGGGTCTTTAAATCTGAGGAGCATGATTTTTTTGAGTTCTTAATATAGTCTAGATATGAGTTATTGTCTGAGAAAGAACAGGAAAAAATGTTTCCCTTTCTGTGGATTTTCTCTTCACTATGTTGTTGATTTCTTTAGCTGTGCAAAAGCATTTTAATATGACAAATCCCAGTTGTTGATTCTAACTCACTCCAGAAAGAATATGGTTATTATCAAGAAATCAACTGATAACAAATTCTGGATGGGCTGTGGGGAAAAAGGAACCCTTCTCCACTGTTGGTGGAAGTGTAGACTGATGCAACTGTGGAAATCAGTGTGGCGATTCCTCAAAAAAGTAGAGGTTCTATTGGACCCAACTTGGTATCTTCCCAAAGAATTAAAAAGAATTAAAAATCATCATACCACAGTGATATATAGGCACACTTATGTTTATAGCAGCACAGTTTGAAGCAAATAAGTCTTGGAAATAGCCCAGAGGCTCACTGACTGATGAATGTATAAAGAAGATGTGGTTTTTATACAATAGAGTGCTATTCGGCCACAAAGGATAGAGTTGATACATTTGGAGGTAAATGTATGCACCTTGAGACCATACTCTTAAGTGAAATAAATTGAACATACATATGTAAATATTTCATGCTTGGTTGTGATAAACTGAAATTTTAAATGCGGACCAAAATGTAAAGTAGTTATTATGAAACAGGGGAAAAAATTGCTCAAAGGAGAAGGGGAATCAGGGAGAGAGAGGAGAAAAGAAAGAAAGGGAAAAGAAAAGAATGAGAAAAGAGGGAAAAATGGGAACAAGTCTTTTGTAAATAAGGAGGGGAAGTGGGTTTCAAAGGAGGGTAGGGGAATAGGAAAAAAGAATTAAGACACATCATGTACAGGTACAAATTCCTATGATGAATATGATCATTAAGTATATTTAAAATGTACCAATAAATTTAATTAATAAAAAGAAAACTGATGAAATCTTAAGTATTCTGAGGCAAAAGATTAATGCATAAAGAAAAACATGGAAAGATGAAATACTTTGACTCTCATAAAACACACTGAAAAAAGTAACTTCCTTAAAAGTTAAATTTCCGGAACTGGGGATTTAGCTTAGCGATATAAGGGCCTGGCAAGAGCAAGTAATTAGTTCAATCCCTGGGAAAAAAATAAGTTAAATATGAGTATCAAGTTTCAATGACTGTGTATAGTTAAATGACATTTGTCCTATAAATTATCTCTTTCTGGAAATAAAGGAGAAAGAAAACTGAAATTTCAATTGTTTGGAGATTTGAAAAGCTACTATATGAGAAGAGAAAAAAAATACATGACTAAATGCAAATTTTTAAAATAGAAAATCCATAGTTTTCAATGACATAATAATTCATTCCAAGCTGTATTTTAATGTTTCTATTCCAATAATACATAATGTATAATTCTAATATATATGGCATTTTAATGTATATATTCATATAATGTATGAATATATATATATATATATATATATATATATATGCCTTGTTCCAAACTGTGTATGTGAGTCCAACAAATATATTCTCTCTTTATGTAGAAAACCTGATAAAATTATCATTCCCAGTCATTTGTATCGTGAAATCAATAAGTGAATCATTCTCTTTAACTCAGATATTCATGCATCTAACCACTTTTTAATCACTAGTCAACATCTTCTTGTTTTTATAGATATCATATCAAATTTCATTCTCTAGAGTCCTTTGCTAATTCTGTTTTCACTGTTACATATCAAGTTGGCCAATTATTTTCTCTTAGAATATATTATCAGTTCACATTAAGTAATATGATAATCAAGTATCTATTTTTATTAATGTCTCCATTACATGATTGGATGACTCATTAGTGTAATACCTATCAGCATAATTTGCACATAATGAAAATTCTAAAGTAGTATCTGTTGATTAAATCAGTGAAGGAATAGATCAATTAACTAGGCATATTTAAATTCCTTGATTCTTTAAAAGCTTTTAACGTCATGAGAAAGCCCTCTTTTATTTCCTCAGAATCCACAACATTATCTTCTTTATATGGTGATTTTGCTCTACGCCTATATTTTTAGTTTAAAAGGCCTGGTTTTCTATTGTCTTAGGTTTGTTCACATCCATCTCTAGCGCTATAAAAAAAACTTCTGAAAATCATGAATCACGTCATTTCTTAATTGTTTTCTACAATATCTATGTAGACTGTAGAATAGCAAATGTACAGAGTTTTTACTGCCCTGAATTAAACAAGGTGATGCAGTTTTGGGCTAATCTTTTCCTTGTCAAACTTCAGATTGTCAGGAACCATGCTAGAGCACCCAGAATGGATGGCATTATCTTTAACTCAGATATTCATGCATTTTGTTACAACTAATTCAAAGCCAAGAAGTTCTGTATGTACCTTGCATACTGTTCTACCATGTCAGCCCTCCCATTAAATAGGGAAAATATTTAGGGAAAAAAATGTTCAAATATGCAGACTAACTGTCTTATATCTGTAAAATACAAACCACATGTTGTTAATGTTAGCGGCCTCTGGACTCCATCAGCAAATTTTGATACTGTGAACTCATAATACCGACAGTTTTGAATTTCAAATGCAATGTTCTTATAAAAGACTTGACCCTATACTAGGAATTCGGACTGCTTTCCCAGGAGTAATGTTGAGGTTTTATGATTAATTCATACTTTCTCACCTCATCCCATCGTGGACAAAACGTTTGGAAGCTACCCATTCAGGTGGGCCTATAGATTGTGGCTGTGGAACTAAAGCAGCTTCTGCTGCTAGCTTGGAGAAAAAAGCCAAATCCCACCAACTGGGTTTTATCAGTACCATGTCCTTACCAAGCATCCCAACACACACACACTTGATTCTACTGTCCATGGAAATACTACATTAGAAAACCAGGTAACGCACGTGAGGCACTTCCAGTCTGTGTCTTAGATAGTAGCTTTCTTTCTCTCAGTGAATATATTCTACTCTTCACCTCCATTGTTCCTAAAATTCATTCTTCACTTTCAAAGAACATGAACTCATATTGGAAATCTAGCAGTTAGGAGTTTCTTTCCCCTAAGTCATTTGGAGGTCTTCCACCAAGACCGCTGGACGGTAGCAAGAGTTTAATTTGTTTTGTAAACTCTGGGCTGGGACTCATTTAGGTAACAAGCATGCTTCAAAATTTGTTATGTCTTTGGCCATTGCTTATAACTCCTTGTGCTTTGTTTTTGCTCGTTGCTTATAATTGCTTTGTCTCTTATGTAGTTTTGTTAAAATAATGATAAATCTAAGTTAAAATGTGTGAAAGTTTTAAGATTATGGTATTTGTTTAATGGAACATGTTTTCCTGTTCTTTTCTTGTACATGCTGAAATTGAACTAGATTTACTGGAGTACTTGCTTGACTTTATTTGGACAATAAGTGCTAGAGAGAGGAACATTAGAACAACGTAGACTTTAATATAAACTTCTGTAAAATGGGTCTTCTTAAATAAAATCTAGCTCAGACTTAGAAAATATACATCCTATAATTAAACACAGGACTCCTTCCACCAGTTAAATGACACTATGTCGATGAATGATCTTAAGACTTGGAGGGCACGTTTCACTGGGCCAGACTGACTCTGATCGTCCTCTGCACTCTAAAGGAAATATCAAGCCTGTGCTGCTTCCGTTTCCTTTCTCGGACCACCATCCAACAGTCTTGGTGGAAGACCTCCAAATCTTTTCCTGCCTCTTTGTATTTTCCTTTTTCAGAGGCATGTAAAATGAGAAAGAAAAGAACTCTGGACTTTTACATGCTTTGGTTAAAATTTGTTCTTGTCTAAAGGATGCCAAACCCCAAATAAACATACAGATAAAGCCAATAACAAATATGCTAGATTCCTTTTAGATTCTTTCTGCTGAGATCCACCAGATCTTGTCCAAAGACAGTTATATGACACATGTGGGGGCCTTAACTAACTATACTCAACAGGCCTTAAATGATACCAGAGCTGTTCTCTTTCTCCTAAATAAAAATTAATGAGAAAGGCCATCCTCCAAAATCAGATGGCATTAGACATTCTAACAGCAGTAGAGAGGCAAGCTTGTGCAATTGTAAAAACTGAAAATTGTGTGTACATTTCTGTCTCAATAGCTGTTCAAGAAATTAGATGACAAATCAATGACACGTCAGACTCTAAACTTCCCTGGACTTTATCCCTATCCTTCTTATGAGAAGCCATTACTTGCTCCTCTTGGTGGAAATCTTTGTTAGTTATACTCACAATTATCCTGTTGATTCTATTATTTGGCCCATACATACTTAATTGTTTCTTTGACATTGTCTCCTCCAGACTTAAAGCTGTTCACATACCCAAGATGAAATGGCTTAGTGTCTCTCAGTGAGCCAAGATAGAGACTCTGTAGAGTATCTCTAACTGCTGATCCAAAACTATGACCCCCCTCAGCCTAAGCAAGCCAGATCAGTTACCACCCACTACTCCTTCATGGCAGTTCAGGTTACTTCTTCAGAAGGTGAAATGTTATAGGCAGCTAAGTTAGATAAAATATTATAGGCAGGCAGACAGGGCTGGGCGCTTGAAGGAGCCAGTTCAGAAGACCAGATATATTGCAACCTTTGAGGAGATAAACACCTCCCTCTGCGGGCCGGATCTCAAGACAAGACAAAATAAATGCGGTCGTACTCTAAGTATAAATATTCATCACCTTGAAGAAGTCAGAAGAAGCCAACCCCTTACAGGCAAAGGCCAAGTTCTATTTTCATGCCCACTTGCTATGTGACTCACTTCCCCCATTTGCTCCCAATATAATCAATTTTACCTGAGCAATTACACTTGTGATCTTACTGGTTATCCATAGTTCTGTCCCTCTCATGCCTATCTTGTAAATTTCCATTTTTCCTCACCTTGGACCCACCTCACCTCAATTATGTTCTATAAAAGTCCCTAGAAAAGACAGCCTTTGTCAATCTACTTGGGCCCCTTTTGTCTTTCTCTCAGACAGAAGGTTCCTTTCTTTCAATAAATATATTCTGCTCTTTAAAAAAAGAAAAGAAAAGAAAAGAAAACTAGCTCACCAAAATCCCAAAAATGGGCTGAAATTTTTTTGGCCAACTCTACTTTAAAACTAAAGTTTCAAATTATGGAATGAACATAGTAAAGGGTATACTACATGCTATTAAAGGTAGTGTTTTCATAGGATAATTTCTTTATATTACTAATTAATTTTCATATCATCAAAAATAGATTTGGTAATTGAATGCCTACTTTCCAAGGAATCCAGAAACAAAGGTCTTTGGTCCAATAAAAGTTTCTGGTACTACTGGATTGTTTTCAACAATCATAACAAAAAAAAATTATCCTATTTGTTTTACTGGGAATTGTGATCCTTTATCTCCAACTCAAGACCTAAAATATGGAAGTCTACAAGCAAAGGTATAGAGTTCATCCCATAACATCAAATTTACCTTCCCATGGAAAAGTAACCCTCCTCCTAGTTCCCTTCCCATCTCCCTTCTCTTGGACTCTTACAAGGTACCCTGCACTCATTAAGGTCTATGCCTCTGCTCACTCTTCATGAAGAGTGTGAGGTATAATTTCCAGATTCCAAGAACATCCCCATCTGATTCTACTCCAAAAATAAATCCTTGCCTGGAATTTTAAGAAATATATCCAGGCAGAGGAGGAGCTGGGCAGATCTGGGGTGCCCTCACTGGCCTCTCTGCGTGTCTGGAGGACTCTGGATATCTGCGCCCAGACTGCTGGAGTTCCCTCAGGCTTCCAGGTGCAGTGAAGGGGAGAGGTGGGTTTGAGGCTTCCACATCAGCCTCCCCATTCCCGGCTTCATTTGGAGACCTGCTGAGCTCCCGATAGGTGGGCTGGCCCACACTACCAGCCTAGCCCAGCCTGTTTAGCTGCGGCGCCTGGCCATAGGTCTGCAGAGGAGGAGCTGGGCAGATCTGGGGTGCCCTCACTGGCCTCTCTGCGTGTCTGGAGGACTCTGGATATCTGCACCCAGACTGCTGGAGTTCCCTCAGGCTTCCAGGTGCAGTGAAGGGGAGAGGTGGATTTGAGGCTTCCACATCAGCCTCCCCATTCCCGGCTTCATTTGGAGGCCTGCTGAGCTCCCGATAGGTGGGCTGGCCCACACTACCAGCCTAGCCCAGCCTGTTTAGCTGCCGCGCCTGGCCATAGGTCTGCAGAGGAGGAGCTGGGCAGATTTGGGGTGCCTGCATCGGCCTCTTCATGTGTCTGGAGGACTGTGGATATCTCTGCAACCAGGGAGGGTCCACAGGTTCCTGAAGCACTGCGGCCTGTGGTGAGTACCCTAACCCGGCTGCGATTGAAGAACTGTGGAGCTCCCAAGGGGCAGGTGGGCGCACAGTGTCCCTGAGGCCCAGCTTGTCTGGAACTGCGGAGTTCTGAGCAGGCAGAGGAGGGCCACTGGTTCTGTAGGCCTAATGGCTTGGGGTAGCGCGGCGCCAGAGTCTCAGTAGCTCCAAACATAGAAGGGGATTTTCAACAGATCCTGAGGAAGCTTTCAAATAACACTTGAAACACAGAAATATAGGAAAATGACAAAACGAAAGACCAAATTACAACCTCAAACCTCCAGCCCATCTCAAGAAACCCTAGGAGCGATGTATATAGAAGAAAATATATCCCATCCACCTCATATATCGGACACAATAGCCACTGAAATTGACAAGCAACTCCAGGAAGCTTTAAAGAAATTCAAACTCGAAATAATCTCCCAGATAAAAGAACAAATGATAAAAGAAATGAAAGAGATTCTAAATATATCTAAAGAAAACACAGATAAAAAATTGGAGGAACTAAACAAAAAGATAGAATCCCTAGACGAGCAATATAAGAAACAAACAGAATACATAATGCAGATGCACAGAGATATACAGGAAATAAAAAACTCCACTGAAAGTTGTAAAAACCGCCTTAATGAAAGTGAAGATAGAATTTCAGACCTTGAAGACAGGATTGCAGCTAGTGAACAGGAAAGGAAAGATCTTTTGAAAATAACAAGGAACCAGGAAACAACAATTCAACAACTGCAAGACGATGCAAAGAAGAATAACATAAGAATGATAGGGATTAATGAAAGAGAGGGAGACAACATGAAGGATGTCAGGAGGATATTTAGAGAAGTAATAGCTGAAAATTTCCCAAGCATGAGATCAGAAACTGACATCAGGATCAGTGAAGCATATAGAACTCCAAACAGTCATAACCAAAATAAAACTACACCCAGACATATAATAATCACCATCCCAGAAATCCAACACAAGAATAGATTATTAAAAGCTGTCAGAGAGAAAAGACAAATCACTTATAAAGGAAAACCTATCAGAATCACAGCAGACTTCTCAGCACAAATGATAAAGTCAAGAAGAGCATGGAGTGAAGTATTCCAGATCCTAAAGCAAAATGATTTCCAACCAAGACTGATATATCCTGCAAAACTATCATTCAAAATAGATGGTGCAATACGATACTTCCATGACAAAGAACAGCTGAAGAACTTCATGAACACCAAACCAACCCTGCAAAAAATATTGAAAGACAGTTTAGATACACAAAGGAAAAAACCACTAAGCAAAGCAAATAATTAAACAGAACCGAAAGATAAAGATGCAACAGCAGAGAGATAACATTCCTACAATTAACCAGCATTTAACATTAATAACCATTAATGTAAAAGGTCTCAATGAACCAATCAAAAGAAACAGACTAGCAGAATGGATCAAGAAACAAAATCCAACCATATGCTGTTTACAGGAAACCCATCTAACCCAGAAAGATACTCACAGACTGAAAGTCAAAGGATGGAAAACAATTCTTCATGCAGCAGGAATCCAAAAAAAGGCAGGAGTAGCCATTCTGTTTGCAGACAACGTGAACTTTAAACCAACAATGACCATAAAGGACAAAGAAGGTCACTACATACTCGTAAGGGGAAAACTCCAAGAGGAAGAGATAACTATCTTAAATATATACGCACCAAACTCCAGAGCACCCAGTTATATAAAACAATTATTAACAGAAATGAAAACTCAAATTATCAGTAACACAATTGTAACAGGAGACCTAAATACACCACTGACACCAAGGGACAGATCAACCAGACAGAAAATGAGCAAAGAAATAACAGAACTGAATCACACCTGTGAACAAATGGGTTTGATAGACATATACAGAATGTTCCACCCAACAACATCAGAATACACATTCTTCTCAGCAGTACATGGATCATTTTCTAAAATAGACCATATATTAGCTCACAGAACATATTTAAGCAAATGCAAAAGAGTTGAAATCATCCCTTGCATATTATCGGATCATAGCGCTCTGAAATTAGAAATTAATGACAAAAGATACTGCAAAAATTCCGCAAACACATGGAAACTAAATAACACACTCTTGAGTAATCAGTGGCTCACAGAAGAAATTAAACAATACCTAAAAGAAAATGAAAATGCAGATACAACTTACCGGAATCTGTGGGATGCAATGAAAGCTGTTCTGAGAGGAAAATTTATTGCACTGAGTTCCCACATCAGGAAAACAGAAAGAATACAAATAAATAACTTGATGCTACACCTCAAACAGCTAGAAAAAGAAGAGCAAGTCAAGCCCAAAGCCAAAAGAAGAGAGGAAATTATAAAAATCAGAGCAGAAATCAATGCAATAGAGACTAAGAAAACAATCCAAAGAATCAACGAATCAAAGAGTTGGTTCTTTGAAAGAATAAATAAAATCAATAAGCCCCTAGCCAACCTTATTAAAAAAAGGAAAGAAAAAGCTCAAATTCATGCAATAAGAAATGAAAAAGGAGAAATCACTACAGACCCAATAGAAATACAGAGGATCATCAACACCTATTTCGAAAACCTCTACTCTCAAAAGTTTGATAACACAGAAGAAATAGACAGATTCTTAGAAGCATATGAAGTACCAAAGCTAGATCAAGAGGATATAAAACTGTTGAATAACCCAATCTCTGCTAATGAAATTGAGAATGTAATTGGGTCCTTGCCCACCAAGAAGAGCCCAGGTCCAGATGGATTCACTGCAGAATTCTACAAGAAATATAAAGAAGACCTAATGCCGACACTCCTCAAACTATTCAATGAAATTGAAAGGGAAGCAATCCTTCCTAAGTCATTCCTGGAAGCAAATATTACTCTAGTACCAAAACCTGAGAAAGACCCAACTATAAAAGAGAACTATAGACTGATCTCCCTAATGAACACAGATGCAAAAATCCTCAATAAAATATTGGCAAATAGGATCCAGCAAATCATCAAGAAGATTATACACCATGACCAAGTGGGATTCATCCCAGGAATGCAAGGATGGTTCAACATACACAAATTAATAAATGTAATCCACCATATCAATAAAGCCAAAAATAAGAATCACATGATCATCTCTATAGATGCAGAAAAAGCCTTCGATGAGGTCCAACACTTATTCATGATAAGAACTTTACAGAAAATTGGAATAAATGGTCTTTACCTCAATATAATAAAGGCCATTTATGACAAACCAACAGCCAGCATCATACTAAATGGCCAAAAATTGAAAGCCTTTACTTTAAAATCGGGTACAAGACAAGGATGTCCTTTATCACCACTCCTATTTAATATAGTACTGGAAGTACTAGCCAGAGCAATTAGGCAAGAAAGAGAAATAAAAGGGGTAAAGATAGGAAAAGAAGAAGTTAAATTATCATTGTTTGCAGATGACATGATACTCTACATAGAAGACCCCCTAAACTCCATTGAAATACTCTTAGATACAATAAATAAATTCAGTAATGTGGCTGGATACAAAATCAATACTCAGAAATCAATAGCATTCCTATACACGAACAACAAAATTACAGAGAGGGAAATAAGAGAAACTGGACTATTCACATTAGCAAGCAAAAAAATGAAATATTTAGGAATTACTCTTACGAAAGAAGTGAAAGACTTATACAGTGAAAATTATAACACACTGAAAAAGGAAATTGAAGATGATCTCAGAAAATGGAAAGACATCCCTTGCTCATGGATAGGAAGAACAAACATTGTGAAAATGGCCATTCTCCCAAAACTGTTATACAGATTCAATGCAATCCCAATAGAAATACCATCAACATACCTTATAGATCTAGAGAAATCACTCCTAAATTTCATCTGGAACCAGAAGAGACCTAGAATCGCAAAGGCAATTCTAAGCAGCAAAGACAAAGCAGGAGGCATCACAATCCCTGACTTGAAGTTATACTACAAAGCAACAGTAGTAAAATCAACATGGTATTGGAATCAAAACAGAGCTGAAGATCAGTGGAATAGATTAGAAGATACAACCACAACTACGAACACACTCAACCACCTTATCTTTGATAAAGGAGCCAAGCAGGTTCACTGGAAGAACGACAGTCTCTTTAATAAATGGTGCTGGAAAAACTGGCTCTCCATTTGCCGAAAACTAAAGCTAGACCCATGTCTATCACCATGTACTAAATTAAAATCTAAATGGGTCAAAGATCTGAATATTAAAACAGAAGCACTAAATCTATTGGAAGACAAAATAGGTAGAAACCTTGGAGACATAGGAGTAGGTAAAGAATTCATGAACAGGACTCAAACCGCACGGGAAATACTTCCCAGAATCAATAACTGGGACCACTTCTTATTAAAAAGTTTCTGCATGTCAAAAGAAATCTCCAGCATAGTGAAAAGAAAACCCACAAACTGGGAAAAGATTTCAGTGAACTCTCTCTCAGACAAGGGCCTCTTGTCTAAAACATATAAAGAATTAAAGAAACTCAGACCTCCGAAATTCAAAGATCCAATCCAAAAATGGGCATCTGAGATGAATATGCAATTCTCAGTTGAAGAAATGCAAATGGCAAATAAATACATGAAAAAATGCTCATCATCATTGGTCATTAGAGAAATGCAAATTAAAACCACACTGAGATACCATCTCACTCCTGAAAGAATGGCCAGGATCAAGAAAACCGACAACAAATGCTGGAGAGGCTGTGGGGAAAAAGGAACTCTCCTGCACTGCTGGTGGGAGTGTAGACTGGTACAGCCTTTGTGGAGATCTGTCTGGAGATTTCTCAAAAAGTTGGGACTGGAAATCCCATTTATTCCAGCTATTCCACTTCTAGGCATATTCCCAGAAGAACTGAAAGCATCTTACCACAGTGATATATGTGCACCTATGTTTATAGCAGCACAATTTGTAATCGCCAGATCTTGGAAACAACCCAAGTGCCCATCAACTGAGGAATGGATAAAAAAGTTGTGGTATTTCTATACAATGGAGTATTATTCAGCTATAAAGAAGGATCACATTGAGATATTTATCAATAAATGGGCGCAGCTTGAGACCATACTCATTAGTGAAATAAATCAATCTCGCATGTGTGAATACCGAATAGTTTCCCTAATGTAAATAATGATTCAAATATATAAAAATATGTGGTAATCATGTTTCCCCATTAGGTGGCCTTGAAGCCTTATAAAGTTTTCACTCATTAATTAGAAAGGCTTTATTCTGGGCTTCTTGATATGAAAATATTTGAAGCTAGAGTATATGAAGTTTTACCCAAATATTTCAAGGAAAAAGACACTATGGTAACTACTATTAAGTCAGGTTATAAGGTGGTGAAGTACTAGGTTGTTGAAACAGTCATGCTGTGACCTCTATTGTTATATTGTTATGTCCTGTTTTATCTCAATCTCCCCCTTATTGTTTCAAAAAAAATTATTTAGTCATTTCTTATGTTTGTCTTAATTAAAGAAAAAATTCAAAAAAATTAGGATATATAAATAGTAACTCTTTTCGATTTCCTATTAACTTGTTTTGAAGTCCTGTAGTACTTCCACGATCTTGTTTTGACTGATTAGACTCTGTTCCATTCTATATGATAGTATCAAGTTTGAAGACATAGGCAACTACTTTGAAGACAATAAGATTCACTAAGATACCCATTCTGGTTTGACTATTGTCTTCTTTGGAAGTCCTGTAATGTTTACAATGCCTAAGTTTTATTGGTCTTGTTCTCTACTGTTTTGTCCAACTTTATAATATCTAATAAGATAGACAATTCTTTTTAAGGAAACAAGGGACAACGTTGATAACCATTGTTGATAAACTTGTACTCTGTTCTACACCATGTGCTATGTCTATCCTTGGTATTGACTGACAGCTTTGTTTTGCCATATTTGACTGTATTCTCCCCCCCCCAAAGAAAGTAATAAGCACTAAGGAGTAATAAAATCCAAGATGTGTAAATTTTGTTGTAAAAAAGAGAGGGGAAAAAAAAAAAGAAAAAGAGCTCTAACGGATATAACAGCAAGTGTGTTTGGGGGTGTTAAATAGCTGACTTTATCAATGTTTTTGGAACATTGAACACAGCTGTTTGCAGTCTCCCTGTTTGAATGTCCACCTTGTGTTCTTTGATACTGTGATTTGAGGAACTATTATCAAGAAAATAGTGTGTAATCTACTAGCAGGTAATTTCTTACTGTTATGTTTTTTTGTTTTGTTTTGTTTTGTTTTGTAGTTCTGTATTGCGTATACCCTTACGCCGCTTTGGTTTGTTTTGTGTTTTTCTCTTTTTCCTCTTAAATTAAAAAAAAAAAAAAAAAAAAAAAAAAAAAATATATATATATATATATATATATATATATATATATATATATCCAAAGACCCTGAAATAGCTTAATTATTATAGGTGCTTCAAATGATACATAATATAAAATAATATTGGCTTTTTAAAAGGAGAGAAGAATCATATATGCTAGCCAGTCAAATCACTCTATTTTTAAAATTAAGGAATTAAGTCCTAGAAAAGTTAAGTTAAATTTTCCAGTTAGGCCAGGGATTTAGCTCAGCACTTAAGTATCTGCCTGGCAAGCATGAAGTTGCAAGTTTGATCCTCAGTACCAAAAAAAAAAAAAAAAATTACAGAGTTAGCTGTGGATCGTGGACTGAAGTCCATACATGAGAGATTACCAGACACATTCCCTTTCCACAAGCTTATACAATAATGTTATTTTTAATAATATCTGGAGGCACACAGTGGATTCAATCCAATGCAGATAAACTACAAATAAACTACATCACTACTGTTCACAAGAATAAGGTCTCATGAAATGAGAAATAGAGACACTGAACGTTCAAGCAGAGCTACAACTGGAATATAGGTCATTAGTTTTTTCTATCTTTGTATTGTGTTAATGATCTCTTTCTTTGACTCTGTACTTAGAGATAGATTTTTGGATCCAATTTTTAAAAAGTGAACAAACTTTTGCAGCCCAGAACAGAGTCACTCAGGTAAGCAGCAATCTTTTCACCCACAAGGTCTTTTTGCAAGGTTTATTCCTATAAGGTGTGATGCATGAGGCGCCAAGTCATTTACTGCGAATATTAGATATTTAATATTTTATTTCAAATATTAGAAACTATGATTACTACAGAAAAAGATCACCCATCTAATGTGCAATCTACTACTCCCTGTCTCAGTTCATCTATAGATGGCAATGAAAGTGTTTATTCCGCTTTGCACCTCAAAATGCAAGGCCTTCCCAATGGTATAATAGAATTGCTGGATGAAAGAAACTGCATAATATTATTATAATAAGTGAGAAATAGCAGTGTCTGGAGGATCATCACTTTTCAACCAAATATAAGAATCCTGTTTTTCAACATTAATAATATTCCAAAACCCAAAGTGCATCAAGTTGCTTCATTTTCTGGTCCTCTGAGAACTGATGAAGATTACTGACTCTATTATGGTGTGATTTATCTACATTTGGTGCCATAAACAGATTTTCTCTAGGCAAAAAAAAGAATAATTGTGCATAATGGCAATATCCTTCATGTTACAAATGTTTGATTTATGATAAATATTCTATGAGCAACTGCAGAGTATATTGGCTGCAAAACAAAGGAAGTAAAAACCTTAAAAGTGTGCTTCATATTTCCTACTTTGGCAAACAGTAAAAAGTATTTTAAACTTAAAAAATCTTCAAAATTATACAGTCAGTGGTAAATGCTTAAAATTCTCTTAGTTCAGAAACCAAAGTACATAATAGCATGAAAAAAATATTCTGTAAGAATAATTCATGGTCCTAGCACAATTATTTATGTATTTTACTTTTTATTTTACTTTTACATATAAATGTGAATGCCTTTGAAAAACATCTTCACTAATATTTGTAATATAGTTCATCCAAAATAATCCCCACTATTTTAATATATCTAATTGTATAATGTCAAGCTGCTGAAGTAGCAATTGAGTTGCAAGATTTCTGTACACAATTTTGGAAAATAACCCTCCATGAAATACATGATTTTCAGATTTCCTTTGCTGTGCAGAAGCTTTTTGATTTCTTGCAGTAGTACTTGTTTATTATTGATTTCATTACCCATCTCTAATTTCATATCTAAGAAATTATTATCAAGACCAACATCAAGAAGCATGTCCTTTATGTTTTCTCCTAGGAGATTTTCAGTTTTGGGTCTTACATTTAAGTTTTTAGTTCAAACTTTCAGTTGATTTCTGTGTATGATAAAAGTCTTGAATGGATATTTCCCCCCAAAATGATGTATAAGTGGCTAAAAGGTATATGAAAACATACTCAGTGAAACATCATCCAGGTAAAGTGGGCTATCGCCTTACAGCTGTTAAAACGGTTATAACAAAAATTATTTAAAAAAAATAAGTGTTAGTACTGCGTGAAAAATTTGAGATCTTTGCATATTGTTGGTGGAAGAGTATATGACACAGCAGTAATGTGTAATAGTATGGAAGTTTCCCAAAATATTAAAAATAGGATTACCACATGATTGAGTGACACCATTTCTGAATGCAGGGTTTTATTAGAAAAGCAAATAATGAATACTTACATTTTAAAAGTTTATTACAGTAAAAGATGCATTGCCATTAACTACCCTCAAAATACACCCCTGTCACTTCCAATGCATTTACCCCAATGTCCTTGTCACTTTCTGGAGCAGTTCTGGAGGCTCTCTCCGGAGTGTCTTTAGTTGCACTGCTGTGGCTCTTTCTCTGTCCTGAATAACCTTCTATGGTCATTCTGACTTTAGGGAAGAACTAGAAGTTACTCCATGCCAGATCTAGTGAACAAGGTTAACAAAATACACTGTGATGGTTTTAATCCTGCACTTTTGTTGGCTATCACTTGGAAGAAACATTCACCATATTTTTTTTTAATCACAGCTTCATAAAGATGTTCATGAAAAACAGCTTCCCGAGCTGCTTCAGAAAGTGGCAAGAATGATAAAAACTGTATTCAATGGAAAGAAGAGTATAACACAACAGAAATACACATTTTCAGCAGGCATTATAATTGGAGAAAAACAAAATTCTAATAGTAGTGTTATTCCCATGCATAAATTCCTGATCCTGTAGAAAGGAAACTATCGGAGGCTTTTTGTGACTTTTATTTTGGCATAGAAGTTGTAAAATATAAAATAAGAGCATGAATTTTATAGGAAAATTGAAAGACAGGATTAGTAATTTATCCTTTTAAGGATTGTGTTCTGTTGTATTTCTCTTTTCTCTAGAGTATTTGGTGGGGGGTGTTATTTGTTTTCTGTACCTGGAGTTGAACCCTAGGCCTTCACACTGAGCTATATGCTTATCTTCGGGAGGGTCCTACTAAATCGGTAGTGCTGGACTCAAATTCTTGTGATTCTCTTACTTTAGCTATGCAGACTCCTGGGGTTACAGGCATGCACCACCACACCAAGCTTCTCCTATGATTTTAAGGTATACATTCTTTCTTTAACTTTCTTCCTTTTATGTGATACTCATGAATAAAGAAAAACAAAAATTAAAGGAAAAGGATTTAAATAGTGAGGAAAAAATATATCTTATAAACTGATCATCTTTAATAAGAGGCATGATTTTGGAGATAAGTTTGTGTCACTGCAATATTAGCATAGCTTGTTCACAGCAGATATTTTAATCCTGTCTTTCATGTCACAAACAAATGATCTGCATGCTGTTTTAATCTAATCAATGAATTTGCTTGTGTTCTCTATTTCTGTGTAGGAATACATAGTGAATTGTCACTGTTTTAAAATACTAAATTCTCTTTTATTCTATTATACTTTCTGGGATTCATTGTAGTTGGTCACATAATTTTTTCCGTTTTGTTTTAAATTCTTCCCCTGCCCCAACAAATAGAGTTTCGTTTATTTTGCTGTGACCAAATCAAGCAAAAATACTTGTGTTTATTTATTACCAATAATGTTGCCTCTTTAGGATTTATTTCATTAAAAATAGAAGACATTATTTAGAAGAAACTGTTATCACTATTTCATAAAACTCACTCAGTTGAGACTCTTTCTCCCCGTTGTTAATTTAGTTCATCGTAAGATCACATCCTGGTCATAAAACATCAAACATCTAAACATTTTTCTTTCCATTCTGGAGAAAGACAAAAGTAAACAAATTGTTTTGTGTTTCATAAAAGAAAAAGATAATCATGTCAAAAAATTCAGAGACTAGCAAAAGCAATTAGTCACAAATTGTAACTGTTTAATGCAACATAAAAATGAGACTTAAAACAGTCTTTATAAACACTCCATGAACACATTGCTGAGAACTTTTCAAGCTTTGTGGATCACGTTGCCATTTAAAATAAGTCTTGCTCAACATTGACCCAGAGATCTAAAAAAAGGACAATTCCTCATAACATCAAATTGTCCTTATTTTTAAAACAAAATTTGCTGTTGTGACTTCTCCTTGAGCAGTGGAAATAGAGATAACACTGTAAATATTTTCCAAAGAAATGAGATTTCCTCTTATTGTGAAGATGAAAACACTCCCTCTTAGTCACAGTGAGTGAGGAAAAAAGTCACTTATTTGATTGTTCTTTGGTTTTAGGTGTGCCTTCCAAATTGGATGGCATTTACAGACACTCAGGATGCAAGACAAGAACCTTCTTTAAACAATTCTTAAAGTAAAATAATGTGGATCTCAGATTCTATCTTTAATCCTGCCTATTTAATATATATGCAAAAAAGTAGATACTATTTAAAATGACTCCTGCTTGCTTATAAAAAAAAATCAGCTAATAAAACTAGTCCCAAAGAATGACGCTGCATTTTAGTATTCTGAGCTAAGAGACATTAAACTGGCGTTTTGCTTTCAAAATGACAAGTACCTTTACAGCAGAAAGCAACTTGCTTTCACAATATGTGTAGTGATAAAATATCCAGCTTTAAGAAAAACAAGACAAATATCATTTCCATAAAATTCTGACTTTTCTTGTCTGAAGAATTATAGAATATGTCTTAAGTGTGTTTATTCTCTCTTATCTGTTGATGATGATTTTCAATGAAGTAGGAATAATTCTGCTTCAAACTAAAAATAGTGCAAGAAAGAAAAATAGGAAATCAGAGAAAGCTCAAATATTTGGTTTCCTTTAAATGACAATGACTTTTTTGATACAATTGAACAGGGTAGACTCGTTTAAAATAGTGCTTGGTGACACAGGGAATATAGTTCAGGGTAGAGCTGGACGTGCACACGTAAGGTATAGGGTTGACATTCAGCACCACTTTACAAAGAAGACAACTATGCCTATATAAATAACAACATAAATTTTCAGTGATATAGTATATGCAGTAACATTAATTTCACTTACTAAATGATATATTTTAAAGTAATTACATTTGCTGCTGTGTTTGAAAGCCAGCTTGGAGTTCCTGAAAGAATTCCAGTTTGAGGCAGATCTGAATACAGGACACAGTTGTCCTGATTACTAACTGTGACCAGAACCAAATCAGTAACAACTCACTTGTACTACTCCACTGAGTTTTGTCATGAGTCTGACCACAGTATCTGTCATATTGTTCTAAGAAGTCAATAAAATACATTGATTCATTAGGTTTTATTTCTACCAGTACAATTAGGCCCACTTAACATTTCAGTGTAGTAGAATCAATGATTAGACCAAAATTGTATTATAACATGAGTACACCACACTTACTAAGAAGTTAGAAGTGAAAGTTCCAAAGAGTGTCTATTTATGGGCATGGAGGTATAGCCAGAACTGTAATCCCAGCACTTGGGAGGCTGAGGCAGGAGGGTTGCTCTGAATTCAAGGCCAGCCTGGGCTACTGAGGCTCTTTCTCAAAAAAGTAAGAAAAAAGAAAAACAAACAAAGAAAGAAAGAAGAAGAAAAGAAAGATAACTAAAGAGGTTGTCACTTGATTTAATACTATCATTTTCAAAAAAGTATATGTTTAGTACTTCATGGGATTTCTCCAATTTAAAGCAGTCACTATTTTCCAAGCATTGTTAGTAATCACCACATATTAAATATATCTTCCCCTTTTTTGAACATAATGGAGAAAATAGCTAAATGAATTCAACCATGCACCCATCTATCCATTAATTCAGAAAACACACATTATTATCGCTTCTTTGTTAAGAAAAAATATTGTGCTTAAATTTCTTGAAAGAAAGATAAGTACGAAGGGTGAGAAGTAAGGGTAAGTATGAAGGATAAAAACAAGTCAGAATCAGACTGACAAGTAGTAAGTGTCTCGTCAATGTCTGGGCCATGCTTACCTAGGAGCGAGAGCCGAAAATTTTGTCATTAATCTCTATCATTTTAAATGTCCAGGGTTGGGAAACAATGAATCATAGAAATAGTTGGAATACTTCCTTTTTAAAAACAGTTTTTTATATTAAATATTTAGATTCTCTAAAGCACATAAAAATTTTAAGTCTATTGGTATGGATTTGCTCTTATTGTGGTCTATATATAGATTTAATTTCCCTGTATATTTACTGTTTGTACTATTTGAAGTTCTAAATTCATGTCATTTGGGGAAACATCCTAGACAACTCTAGACCAAAACCTGAAACATTTTGCACAAGATATCTCTCTCTCTCTCTCTCTCTCTCTCTCTCTCTCTCTCTCTCTCTCTCTCATTGGTAATTCAATTGATTATTGATTATGGAGTAGGGATAATATCTTAAACCCTGTTAGTCTGTCTCTTAAACCCTGTTAGTCTCTGTGTGTCAAAGTTATCCTTTTTTACAGGTCAGTACACAATGTTTATATATAGTCTCTGTTAGTTGATTGCATCTCCTGAAGTTGTTGATAATTATATACAATTTGAATAATGAAACATGACAATCTCAATACATGATAGGAATACCACCCTTAACAAAAGATATTGTCAAGAAAAGATATCTTCAGTGGCCTGTTTTTATTTTCTATACAGTTGATGTGCTATAATTCTTATGCCATTAAGCACCCTTTTTACAGTGCAGAATTTAGTGCTCTTTGTTATACTCGTAAAGTTGTACATTGAACACCATGGTCTAAACTCTGGAGCAAGTTTAGCATTCAAAAAAGAAACTCCATATTTATTAGACGTCACTGTCTGTGACAGGAAGGATAAAACCCTCTCACAGATGTCCACATCCTAATCCCTAGACTTTGTGAATATGTTACTTTACATAGCAAAGGATAATTAAAAGAATTGATCGAGCAAGACCGTTCATCAGTGACCTTAAATTGTGGAGGCAGGTGAGCCCAGGTTAGTCACAAAGACCCTTAAATGTGAAAGAGACAGAAGTGTTAGTGTCAGAGTGATGCAATGTGAAAACCCTTAAACTGTCATTGATGATTTAATGATGGAAAGGGGCCATAAACCAAGGAATGCAATTTCTAAAGGTAGACAAGCCAATCAATTGGATTTTCTTCTAACACTTTCAGAAAGGCATGCCACCTTGCTGACATTTTTATTTTTACCCAATGAAACTCCATTCAGACTTCTGACCTCCAGTCTTATGAGATAATGTGTGTTGTTTTAAGCAACGAAGTTTGTGGTGATTTATTAGAGCCAAACAGGAAACTTATTTTTCTATTTCTATTTACTTCCTCTTCCCAAGTCCTAGCACATATTCACTGACTTTCAATGCTTCTGAATTTTTCTGTTCTGAACAAAATAAACTCAGTCACGAAATGTGTAAAATTTTGCATGAAACTTGTTTCATTTGGGTTAATAATTTAAAGGTTTACAGTGATGGAGCGTGTATGAATCTGCGTTTCTTTCCATTTAGTAAATGAATAACATTCCATTCCATTGTAAAGACATAGCACACTGTATATCCACTATGTTGAAATTTTGGAGGAATTTTCAAACTATTTTCCAAAGTGATTGCCGTATTTTGGATCCCCACTGGCATTGCCTAAGGATTGCAATTTCACAACAGTTTTACAGTTTTACCAATTCCTATTATTGTCCATTTTTTAATTTTAACTATCCCAGTAAGTAAAAAACATTGTCTCATAGTTGTTTTGATGTGTATTTCACTAGCATCTACTTTTGAGCATCTCTTTATGTATTGTGGTCATTAAATATTGGAATAGCATTTATTTATTTGCCAATATTTTGATAGCTTTATTTAGTTATAAGAATTCTCTATACATTCAAGGCACAAATTCTTAACCAGTTATAGAATTTACACCTATTTTCTCTAAATTTATTGGTCACATTTAAACTTGCTTGATTATGGCATTTGAAACACCAAAGTATTTAACTTTGTATCCACTTTTCTCTTTTGTTGCCTGTGATTTGGGTGTTATAATGAAGAAGTCATTGCTAAATCCAATCTCATAAAAATTTGCATGTATCCAGTCTTCTGAAAGTTTCATAGTTTTAGCTCATTATACATGGATCTTTTATTAAAGTTTTTCTTCGTAATGTTTGCAGTATATGATACGTTCCCCATGGAGAGTTACTGTATATACATAACACATCTTAATTCTTCATCTTCTCCTCTTCTCAATTCTGCCTCCCATTATCTCGTGGTCTGAATTTATTTTTCCATGTGGTATAAAATAGAAGCTAAAGTTTATTGTTTTACATGTGAACATTGAGTTTTCCCAGTATTATTTGTTGAATAAACCATTTGTTAAGCACTGAATACTTTTCTCTCTTGTCAAAAATCAGTTGACTTTAGATGTATAAGTTTACTTCTTCTCAACTCTGGCCTCTCCACACTGATCCATGCATTGACAGGTATCTAGTATCCTAGTACCATATAATCTTGATTTATTTAGTTTTGTAGTCATTTTTAAACTAACAAGTGTAGTTCCTTAAAAATTTTGCTGCCTCTTCAAAATTTTCCAGGTACACTAGGTTCCTTGCAGTCAGATAAAATATATTAGGAATATTTTGTCAATTTCTGCATAAAAAGAAGCTAGATATGGATGGAGCTGACCATAAGATTAGATTGGAAATTATTATTGTCTGAACAATATTGAGCTTTCTAATCAATGAACACAGGATGTCTTTTCATTTGTCTAGGCATTCTTAATATCTTTCACCATTGCTTTGTGTTTTCCAGGATGTAATTTCCAGACTTCTTTTGCCAGTAGTAAAAAAGAGACGATTTTGTTTTGTTTTGTTTTTGTATTGCTCAGTGATAGTTTGCAGAAATACGATTTTTATGTTGACTTTATACCCTAAATCAAGTTGGTTCTTTCACTTGTTAATTTGCTTGTTAAATTTCAAGTCTTTTACATAACTTCGTTAGAATTGTCTTCGTACAAAACAATGCCATCTACAAATAAAATAAATGTACCTTTTTTCCTCTCTTTCAAACTGAATGCCTTTTTTCTTCTTTTTCCTGCTGAACTCCTCATAGTGTGTGGTGAGAAGAGGTGCCTTTGTAATATTGTTGGTCTCAGGAGGAAAGCATTTATTTTTTCCCACTAGATATGATATTATCTAAAGTTTTTTTTAAAAACGACATCATTTATTAGTTTGAGGAACTTCCCATTTATTCCTATTTGCTGAGTATTTTTAACATGAAAAATGTTGGAATTTGTCCAATAACTTTTCATCATCTATTGAGATTAGCTGTGGATATTATGATTTTTGTGGATTTTTTTTCCTTTATTCCACAGTTAATAATGTTACATTGATTGTTCCTTGTATGTTGATCCAATTTTGCATTCCTGGAGTAATGCCATTTACATACTTATTTTTTATATTTTGTTGGAATCAGTTTGATAATATTTTGGAATGATTATGATTTCTATATTTATAAATAATTATGGTCAGTAGTTTGTTTTCTTTCAGTTGTACTATAATATTAGTTGGCTTTATAATTGAGTTGAGAAGAATTCCCTATTTAATTTTTTGAAATATCTGTGATGTATTGGAAATAATGTTTAAACATACAGTAGAATTCACAAGAAGTTAATTCTGCCTTTTTCATTGTAGAACTTTATGAATCCAATCTCTTGTTTGTTTATATCTAATGTAGGCTTTTTATATCTTCTATAGACTGGTTTGGTAGTTTGTATAAAAATTTGTCTATTTTCTCTAGATTATCTGAGCTTTTAGTATGTGATTATTCATAGTATTCCCTTATAATCGGTTTTGTTTCCAAAGGCTCAGTAATAATGTCTTCCATTTTTTTTTTTATTCCTGAATGAAGTAGTTTGAATCTTTTCTATTTTTCTTCTGGTGAATCCTAGCAAAGGTTTATCAATTTTGCAGATGATTTGAAAGACCAAATTTGATAGTCCTTGGTTTTCTTTACCATTTTTATATTGCCTATTTTATTCACTTTTGAACTTTCTTATGTCTTCCTTTTGTTTTTTTTTTTTTTTTGTTTCTTAAATTTCAAGGTAAAGTTATTGATTTGAGTGAGACTTTTATTCTTTTTTAATATAGCTTTTTATGCCTATCAATTTCTCTTTAAACATTAACTGACTGATTTCATTATTAGTTCTTTGCTGATTCAAATAATTATTTAGAAATGTGCCTTCTAAAATTTTTTTGAGGGCTGGGATTATAACTTAGTAAGTGAAAGGTCCTGAGTTTGATTCCCGGTACCAAATTTTTTTTTTAATTTCCTAAATTTCCTTTTGTAGGTGATTGTTAATTTTATTCTTTTGTGGAAGATGATATAGTTTGTATAATTTTAATCTCTTAAATTTTTAAAAAATCTCTATTATGGCCCAACATATTACTTATACTAAAAAGTGAGTTCTCTAGGTACTCTGTAAATATTTGTCTCAATATTTCTATGAATATTAGAATTTTAAAAATTTAATGAAATTTTTCTTAAAAAATAAATGACACTGTTGTGTTAAAATTTGGAAAATTCCTTAATCTTGTCAACAGTTCCACCTGTGTAAACATCATATCGTCTCACTAGTGCAAAAAACTGAATGAGTAAATATACAATATACAAAATGTACAACAGATATTGTAAATTGGGAAGAAACCATTCAAAAGAAAAGAGAAATTGGATGTGGGAAAAGGGAAAAGAAGGAAGGGAAAAATACACACACGATAGGATAGTTACACAACTAATTTCTCTTAGTTCATTAAAAAAAAAGTTTGAGCTAATATTATTTGGACAATATTTCATGCCTATATCCTGTACTCTGAGTAACTACTATAAAGATAACAATATGCAATGTATTAATTATTGTTACTCTCTTACTAGCCTGTTTTGAAACTGTTTTATTGTCTTCATTTTTTATTCTTTAAAATAAAAAAGAAAGTTCAAACAATTATCCTTTTAAATTAGAAAGAATTATTCTAATTTGCAGTGAAAATAAGCAATTCTCTTAGTGCAGCAAACACTCACACTGTCACATTGCCAGTGAAAAGCATTAGAAGTCTTCATGCTGTAAGTCATTGTAGTGCAGGGGAATCAAATCGGTATGACAGAATGTTTCAAAAATTCTTTTTTAAAGTGAGTATATTTGGTTTTGTGTTGTTGCTGTTGTTGTTTTTGAGAAAGGGTCATACTATGTAGCCCTGGCTGGCCTTGAACTCACAATGAATCACCTGCCTCAGCTTCCCAAGTGCTGGGATTACAGGTGTGCACCATCACGCCCAGCTCCAAATTCTTAAATATTTCATTTTTTTTTAACTTAACTCATGACAGTATACATATAGAAAGTAGATTGTCTATTTAGTTTTGTCTTTTGGAGGTTTAAAATATATATTAAGGCTCATGGAGGAGATAGTTGTACAGTCGTGGTCGACTCTTTTTCTGTGGACTCATTCTCATTGTTTCTTGAAGAAAGCCTCAAGAAACAAAGTCATGTGATACATTTTAAGCCTATTTTGTATAAAAAATTATTTAATAAATATCCCAAGGAATTTGTAAATTAAAAGAAAATTAACAAAATAGAAATAGAAAATGACCTGCTTATATTGATACCTGAATTCACAGTGAATATTACGGATTGACCCATTTAGTATCTATTCAATTTATTCCAGTAGAATTTTTGAATAATTAAGGTCAGAAGACTAAAAGCTGAATCTGTTATACTTTTATTACAGCTAGTATTCTGCATGGGACCTGGCGTTTACCAAGGAAATACTTACATGAGCCTTGGAAGCAGGAAAGCAGGGTGAGGCTGCGGTAGCTGTGCTCTACAAGCCCTGGAGAAGCGGAAAATGTCAGATCACTTAGTCCCCAAAATTTACGAGTGCTTTGTAGCAGGCAGCAATCATGTCTTCCACAGACTTTGTTGCAGTGTGGGTGCATGTTTCCCATTGCTGGTCTATTCCTATTTAAAATCTGGGCTATATTTTATCCTAATTCCTTTCTGTTTAAATTAGCTAATGTCTATGACTTCTACAATAAAATGTCAACTTTACAATGCCAAAAACTGCAGCAAATGTCCCAATTAGTGGAAAAGCATTAAATTCAGCTTTTTTAAAAATTAGATTTATGCTAAGCAACAAAAAATAACTCTGAATGGAAAAAAAGAAGAGGAAATGTAAAACAGAAGCAGATAAAGCTGTCATTTGTGTAAACTGGAAATTCATACACGTGTACAAACACAATTCCATGAGGACATATGCATTTGACAGTGTATGTCAAATATAAAGAGAGGTGGCAGAGTGTGACTTTCCAAGTATAAAAAGAAATGGACCAATAAATGAGAAAAAGAAAGAGAAAGTTTCACTCAGCTCTTCAGGGCTGATTTAGATCTTCTTAGTCCTCCATGCTTGGGGCTTGGGTCACTTTCCTCTGGCCCAGCTGCTGCTGCAGAGCTCAACTGCCTGAGACTGACCAGCTCACACGTGGGTAACTTACCATATCCTTCCCCATAAGGACGCCTCAGCACACAGATATTCAAGGGTTAGCAACTAAAGCATTGAAGTAATTAAAAGAAAGCAAGTGCAAAACTCAGAGAGGCGATACATATATATTTTCTCAGATGTTTTCGACAAGGTCAAATAGGCTTCCTTGCAAATTCATATTGATTCTTCCTCCTCTGCCTCATTCGCTTTTATCCTCATTTCTGTCCTCTGAGATTCAATATCCTATAATGTTTTAGCAAATAGGCCATTAGTTCAGGCCCTGCCTTGTGGAGGAACCTGGTCAAAAAAAGACAGATAAATAAAGGAGACTTGTGGAGTTCAAAGCTCGCATGGAGCTCAGGAACAGGAGTAACTACTCTACCTGAAGGTCAAGGGAAAAAGAAAGGGTGGCGAAAGGTGGTGGGGAGAGAGAACAGTAAGCAATGAAGTTGTAAACAGCTGAATAATACTCACAAACAGCAGGTTTGATCTTTTAAAAGATGAATAAGATAAACCTCTAGAAAGACATAGAAGGGAAGTGTAAAGAATAGTAGAATAATTAATACCAGAGAGATATTTTTAAAAATTTAAAGATACTGTTCACTAATAAATATCAATAAATATTAAAGCCCAGACAAAATGAATATATTTATGAAAATATTTTTAAAATCAAATCAAAAGAAAAAAGAGTCAAAGAAGCTAAACTCAATAATAATTAAGTAAATTAAAATGTAAATATAAGTTATCAAGTATTTACACACTCACTGAAAAAGAATTCTCAGCCCAAACACGGCTCTAATTAGTGAGTTCTAATAATAACAGACAAAAAAATCTTAATTTATAGAATTATGAGGAGAGAATTCCCTATATAAGTATACGAAGCTAATAGAACTTTAGAAACAAACTCTGGTACACACAGTTTAAGCACAAAATAACTTACAGAATAAAAATTACCATATGGATGCCTCATATCATATATATTATAAAGTTATATAGTTGTAGATCATAACATTATGAATTAATTTATAGTTATATTATTCATACATATGTGCATTATTACTAGAAAATGAAGAGGATTTACTAGCAATAAATACATCAGTCTGCTTCACAACGTAATTGACTAAATGACACAATGAAATGATCCTAAGTTTAATATGGAAAAGTAAAAATGCAAATGAAAATTTTTATAAAATAAAACATTTTCATTATAACTAAAAAGCATCATAAGAGTTCTTTCCAGGGCAAGATTGAATAAGAGACTAGATATAACTTCCTATCTCACACAAGTTTTAATAAAAAGAACACAGTGAAATAATGGTTTACACGTCACGGATATGGGGGCCAAAAATGAGTGAACCTTTAATTGGGAAAAAATTCAGTGAACCCTGTGACTTTTCTAGCTTACCCTCCTGGGAGTTTCTAGTCCATGTAAACTTCCTGCACAGGAACCAGAAGCCCAGACAGACTCCTGTCTTATCTCAGCCTTAAGAAGATGGAAGTGAATCTGCAGAAGATCAAGGAAATTGGAGTATTCAGGACAGGATATCAAAAAGGAAAAAACTGCACAGAGAGAAGTGTGAAGTTCCACAAAATGTCCTCTTTAGCCATGTATGTGTGTGACAGAAGCTGTTTAAATCCAGGGAAAAACCCAGCAGGATTCGCAGGAACAATGCTCAGCACTCACACAGGGTTGGAAGGAGTTCCTATTACCTAACCAGGGATGAAACCTCATAATTTATGTGGTTGTAGGTACAGTACTCAGAAGGATATTGCCTGAAATAATTATCCTTCAACACTGTTCTACCTCCATCTAAAATATCAGAAAAATGATAACTGAAAAGATCAGTTTCAAGTCATTTGACTACATTCCATAAAAAAGGGAAAAGTTTTAAAAGATCAGAAGATATGGGCTTCTCAATACTGAATCAGAGACTCAGACTTATTCTCTTGGTCCACAGCAAGCAGGGACCACTTCAGACTCCCAAGACGCTTGCAAGTATTTTTCTGCAAGATAGAACAGGTTCTTAGGCCTGCTACACAATCACCTTCCTAAATCTACAGTGAATACTGTGTAAGGGTAAGAAACTCTTCAAAAAGGAAAAGTAATTAGAATAAGGGAAAGGAGGAAAGAAGAAAGAGAACAAGAAAAGACATAAATTTACACACACACACACACACACACACACACACACGATAGCTAAACTTACTACACTAAGTGTATTAGTTATTGGAAAAGAACAGTTAACATTCCTATGTTTAGATCAGTTTTACACGTCTATATCTGTTAACCTAAGCAACCCTCTTGAAGGTAACAATATACAATATTACAACCATTGTCATCCTGTTTTGTAAACCTAGACTGTTACTGTGTTTGGTTTCTTGTTTGTCTGTATTACCTTTTTGTTTTTCCTTTCTGTGTCTTTTTAATCTTAAATTTAACAAAATTAAAACAAACTCCTTAAAATTATATCCCCAAACTCCAAATATTTTGATTTAGTTTGGGAATGGCACCTCAGAAGTTGGATTTTTGTTAAACCAGGTGTTCATTAGAAAATGGTGATGTAGCATTAACCAAGCATTTTGAGTAGCACTTTTCTTTCATTTAGCAGGCATTCCTCACAGGAAACGCAGGAGTTGCCGGTACTGAATATGTGAACTTGGGGATAGACGCCTTGGATTGCTTCAAAGCCCAGGGCATTTGAGGACCCACAGAGACACAATGCCCCTGTTTAGCGCATGTGCACAACCGGAGTTTACGTAACTTACGTAACTGACTTAGCATCAACAACCACGCATGCGCTGTATAATTACATTGGTACATAAGACTGTAAAGGTTGCTGTTGTTGCTAATATTGGCTTTGCGTGCTTTCTTGTCCATGGGAACCCGAAGGGCAAAAATACCCCTTCAGCCCAACCCTGACAATAGGGTTGTTTTCTTCCAAACTCATCTCTCAAAATGTGAGAGAAACTATAGAAAGGAGGCAGAAAGCTGTAGTGCTTTGTTAACACGATTCCCTCTTTGTGAAAGAAAATAATGTCAAGTCTCTCCCTCCTTGCACAATGACTCATCAGGACTTCTCACCCACTTCTAAAACAGATGTTCTCAGTATCTTCTAGGAGTACTTGTTGGGAAGTCTGCATTTTTCCCAGAGAAAGCTCTGGAATGTGTTAGGAAAGTACATCCATTACACTTACCTTGAATCCAATATATTTTTAAAGCTAAACATCCTTCTTCTATCCCCTGTCCATCCATATTTTTCAGCATACACTGTAAGGAAGACATCCAACCATCCTGGGGTCAGTTAACCAGAGAAGAGAGTTTCTGAAATGTGAGAGTTTCTCGTTAAAAACCAAGATAGTTCCTGGTAAACCAGGACAAAATTGATCACTTTCTGAAATACAGTCAAATGACAACAGTAACATGAATGTTCCTTGACTCTAAATATAGCTCCTTCCCAATTCTCAAATTCTACGAAACCAGAGCCAAAGTATAAAATAATTTTCTAAAAGATACAAAACATACAGAGCAAGGGGGGAAATCTCTCATATAAATTTCTTTTTTACTTCATTAGCTATAATTTAAGAAACTTAAAATTGAAAACTTCTCTGTTCCAGTATTCCATTCTGTTCCATCTGGGTCAGAAAGGTTCTTGTTAAAATGGTCATTTATTTAGTAAATAAAGTGTGGGAAACCTCTCTCTGGAATGAATGGTATTTCTCTGGGGGCCCAGAAGTTGTAGCATTAGTTGAGTTCTAAAACTCTCCTGATGCCCACTTGCAAAGAACCCAGATTCACATGATTACCCATAAGATTATCATGGTCATCACCTCAAACCCATAACATTTAGAAAATGAACCTCAAGTGAAAAACATTATACAAATAAAATTACATTCTGAAAATCATATTCACAGGAAGCTTTGATGACAAGTATCATAATACCATCTTATACTCAGTGTAGGTAAGGATTATGTCCAAAACCCCTTCCTGGGATCTTCCTCAAGGATGAAATTAGGAGAAAATCTGTTTTAGTTTTTCTAGCAGGCCAATTTTTCTAGGTCAGCTGCCCAGGATACGTGATTGGTGAATTTAGATTTTATTAGGAGGAAACTCAGAACCAGAGGCAAACTTTGGCAGTCTATTTTTACTGTCTCCAAGTGAAAATCTGCATGGGATTACTGCTTTCCATCTCTAAGAGAAATAAGATATTACTACTGTCTTAGGAAGTTTAGAAGTTTGCAAAAGAGAAGCTCCAGTCACCAGTTCTTATTGGAGATGCCTTTCTTTTCCATTTTGTTTAAAATTACTTAATTTGCATTCCTCTCTGAGTCATGTTCTTGATACCAATAGCATCAGCATCCATTCTCTTTTCTTATACCAGAGTAGCTTTTTGCAATGTCTCAGGCTGTTTGTACTTAAGCCTCACAAAGCTGCCATTATGATGACTCCTTTAAATGCAATTCATCATCTATATTTAATTTGAGAATCTATGGTCGGGCCTGATTTTAAAGCTGTTGTACAGTTAAATAAAACTGTTGTTTTCTTCTTCACAGCGGGTCATCAATACTACATGATGAATGTATTCTGTTACAGCTAACCTGGCACTGCCAACCTATACTTGACATCAGTTATCTAAAACAAAAACTTACTGAGGCTCTACTCCAATAAGTCTCTTTTCTGAAGTCCTCACTGTCTAAGCAGTCAGTCAGTCCTCTGTGGGCATAACTATCATAAGCCATAGTCACTTGCCAAGATCAAAAATTTACATGGCATCAGAATTAAATCTATGTACTCCAGCCTCTGGTTCTAAGGAGCAGCCATCACAGGACTGCAGACACGTACAGAGGTGCAAAACAGTAAAACCCGTCTCAGTGCAGAGAGAAGATAAAATCCCATAGGCAGCATATAGCCTCGGGCAATGTCACAGACTATTTGGACTCCCCTCATCTGTTTCTCAAGGTCCCCTGCCCCAGAACCAGGAAACACAATCTGTTTCCTAAATTGAATATATCCCTGAAAAACTGCAAGTTTATCTAGTGTCTGTCAGAAGCTTATCACTTAGAGAGGCTGAGCTGGACCAAGAAAGGAAGGATGCCAAAATATTTTAGTCCATTCAAGTGGGAAAGCATTTCTTTAAAATGATCCAGCAGTTCTGTTTGACTGACAGAAATGAGAAAAGAATTTAATGAGTGAAAAGGAAAACAAAACAAACAAACAAACAAACAAACAAACAAACAGAAATAAATATGTCTCCCCTCAAATCTTACTGAGGAGAGGTTTTGTGTTAAAAATTGTATTGTTAAAGCATATTGTATTGTCTTGATATTTGTAGAAATTGTGAAATGATTTCCACAGTGAAGCTAATTAACTCATCTAATAGTTCTTACAGCTAACATATGTGGTGAAAAACTCTCTGCTCTTAGAAACTTTAAAGTATACAATAAAATATTGTTAAATTGTTACATTAGGGTACATTAGATCTTCCAAGCTATTTATTTAGTAAGAACATTACTAAGATTTTGCACCTCTTGACCATTTTTCACACTGTCTCTCCATCACCTCCGATAACCACTATTTTTCTCTCTGCTTATAAGATTTTGATGTGCTCAGATTATATATAAATAACAGTATTTATCTTTCTGTTTTATTTCATTTAGCATAATGCCTTCTAGATTCATCCATGTTATCTTTAGTATTTCCTTCTTTTTAAAAGACTGAGTAGAATTCCATCAAATGTACTTTAATTATATCTACTATGTTCATCTTTTGACAGACATTAAGGGTGTTTCTATATTTTGTGTTGCAAATGCTGCTGAGATGAACAAGAGAATGCAATTATCTTTTGAGAGATTGATTTGTTTTCTTTTAATATACCCAGAAGTGAGACTGCTGTATCATATGTACTTCTATTTTCAGCACTATTTTGAGGGAATAGCTTATAGATTCACAGAGTTTTCCATAATATTTTGCACCAATATCTTATGTTGACTGGAAAAAGAACATGAGTTCAATTGAGCAAAGTTCAATTGGCTTTAATATCTGGGGAGAAATGGAAAACTAATCTGAATGACAAAAAAGCAATCTGAGTCCTTATCATTTCTCTGAGCTGGCAAAATGCAAAAGTGCCCATCAGACAAGATGTAGGCGGGGTAGATAGCAATTAATAAATCATTAAGAAACAAAAAAATGCCTGAAATGAAATGAATACTGGCATATTTAGGAAGATAAATGTATTATGACATTTCATAATTGAAAGGAATCCTGAGTCAATAATTTTAAAGATAAATACAATCTTTACTTATTAATTTTAAACAATTTGAAACTATTTTTATGCCAAATCTTTTCAGAGTCTTATTTTTTAGAGTACTGTTTCAATAGATAATATAGTCATCTGTTTCAAAATTCAAAATTTACAAAGGATATATATTGAAAAGCTTCCTTTCTACCCCTTTCCCTAAGCATTCAGCATCTCAGAAGATGAATCAGGTTCACCCATTTCTTATATGTTCTTTCAGAAATATTTTGTGCCTAAAATAGTTCAGTATTCTATATACCTTTTGTTTATTTGCTTGTTTTTCTTTTTGAGGCAAGGTATTGCTATGCTGTCCAGGCAGGCTTTGAAATCAGTTGTATCCCAGGCTGGCCTCACACACCCAGCAATCTTTCTGCCTCAGCCTCCCAAGTTCTGGGATTACTGGCATGTGCCACTATGCCAGTATAAAGACCATGCCTGGTATATACACACTGTTCTTAAGCCTCTCTTTTAAGGTTACATCTTGAAGTTCAATATTTAAAACAATCTCAAATTTCTTTTTGTATTGTATAACATTCCATTAAATGAATATAATCTAACTGTATCACCTAGTAATGCATATTTAGTTGTTTCCACTCTTTTGATTTCTAATAATGCAACAGATAACCAAATATATTACTTTTAGTTGTGTGAGTATGCTTGGAGGATAAATTCCTGAAAATCTAATTGTTGGGTCAAAGCGTTTTAAAAAACCTTAGTCTCAACTAGCTATCATATCTGGAAATGAAACCATTTGTTTTTGGAAACACTTTTCCAGGGGTTTGTGGGTAACTTTGCCTAGGGTATTATGTCATTGGAGGAAATCACTAAAGGCATTAACATTTTTTTAGATTTCTATGAAACAGCTGCAGAACAGGCCATGAGTAGAGTAATTATTATAAAGAAAAATCATTCCCAAAGATTGTTTCATAGTATACATTTTGAAGTTTTATGAAACTCAGTATAGAATAAAAGATTAAAACATTTTTTCCTTTTTCCAGTGAGAAGGATAATTTAAGATTTTGGTATACTATATCAGCAAAACAAAATGCTCATGGTTAATATCTTAAACTCCTAACAGCTATATTTTATGATGTTTTGAAAATTGATCCACTAGGGGCTGGGGATTTAGCTCAGCGGCATAAGTACCTGCCTTGCAAGCAGGCAGTCATGAGTTCAATCCCTGGTACCGATAAAAATGAAAAAAAGAAAATTGATCCACTAACATTTTGTTTAATTATTGTTAACCTTTATTGATTACTTGCCAATATTCCAAGGGTATAGGTATCAGTAAATCTCTCAGATTGGATTATCTGAAACATGTATTCATAGTACTGTTTGGCTTTTAAACTTTTCCACTTTTTAGTATAGCTGGTGGATTGAAAGGAGATAAAATAAATATCTTAGAAAGGGAATAACTTACAGAATGAAAAGGAAATCAGGTAAGAAATAGAGCTAAAACAATTTGACCATTAATTAAAAAAAATCTAATCTTTGCATGACTGTACGGCCTCACAAAATTATTTTCAAAGAAACTGAAGACTTATATGTGGGAAGCTAACTTTAAATGCTTTAAAATAAAATATAAGAAAATGGTATCATGCTTTCAGGAAAAGATTTATTAGGTAAGATGGAGCATTCTAAACAAAAAAACTAAAACTAAAACTAATAAATTTGATTTACCATATTTTTAAAAGTTGTCATATATATAGCTACCAAGAGTGTTGTAAACTAGGATTATGAAAATTTTAGAATTTAACTTAAAATTACAAATAAAAAGAAGAGAAAAATGTCATTATATTATTAAACACTCTCTCTCTCTCTCTCTCTCTCTCTCTATATATATATATATATATATATATATATATATATATATATATGTCTATGCAATGTATCCTGCGTTAATAGGCAGGGCTTTTGAAAAGTGAAGGATTATGAGACCAGGACAGCTAACTTGCTGTTCAGAGGTGGGATCTGGTTGGAAGAGGTGAATCACTGAGGTATGACCCGTAAAGGTGTATTTGTTCCCCAGTTCCTCCCTTTATATTCTGATTTCTAGTTGCCAGGAAGTGAACAGTTTTTGCCCACAGCGACTTTCCCATACCTTTTTCTGGCTTGGGAGCCAACCACTAGTGAAACTTCTACAAATTGTGAGCCAAAATAAACCTTTCCTCCCTTAAGTTTCAGCTGCCATGAATCTGTGTCCCTGACAAGGAAAATGACTAAGACAAATTTTGCTACTGGAGAAGTGGGGTTGTTGCTATGATACTACCTAACCATATGGTTCTGAAGTCTTTGGCACTAGTTTGTGGGAGCAGTTTCAAAAAGTTTGGGAATCTCAGCTGGATAAAGAGTTCTACATGCTGTGAAATGAGCTTGAAGCAATATTCTTGTTACAGCTCAGAAAAGCAGAACACTGATAAAAGTGCACACCATAAAGACCCGCTTCAAAAAATTTCAGTTGGGAATAAGGAACCACTAGAAATTGGACTCCAGACCATGTGTGTTACGGCCTGGTAGAAAATTTCTTCACATTTTGCTCAAGTACAGAGACTGAAATTAAAACTGTTTCACTAATTAATCTTATGGGGGAAATTCTAAGTCAGTCCAACATTCAGGCTCTGGTATGAATACTATTGGGGACTTTTAGCCAACTCAACATTGCAAATTAAGAGAAAATATACTAGGTTTTGAATTTCACCAGAAAGGAAGCTCCTGTAGTTAAGCCCTGTAAAGCTGAACTAGAGGAAAGTTATGTTGCTAAAAAGATCAGCATTAAGAAGAAGCCAAGTACCCTATAACAGGACAAATGTGAAAAGCTCTTAAAATCATCCCAAGAATAGCAAAACTATACTCATCTAAGGCTCAAGGTTCGAAAAATAAAAGATTTTGCTTTGAGAAGAGAGCTACAGAGAACCTTGCCAGAAAGAGGCTACCTAAGAAATTGGCTTCATGGATTCAGTTCACAGTGCTCAGGCATCAAGGCAGTGAAAAACCTCTGCATCTATAATACAAAAGGGACCAATGCTACTGGAGCCAATGGGAGAACTTGGCAACATCCACAAAGTGCTGGTGTCAGAGGAATGCAAAATGCAGGAGTTGTGGGGTCAGGAAGGCTTCCATCTATATTTTGACAAAAGACCTGGAAAGCTGGGCAGTTTTGCCCCTGAAAGGACACTGTATGAAGCTGTAAGAGTCAGTGTGAAAGGTATTCATAGACAACTGAAGTGTGAATTGATAAAACTACTTTGAGAAGCCACTTTTTAATATTCTTAACTGGGATTTTAAAATTTATATATAATAAGGTTAAAGACATATAATCCATAGAAACTAGAAACTTATTTCCAACATATAGTTTGAAAAAATTTAGATATATGTGCCCAGAGAATCATATATGATGATGTTCATTACAGCTTAACATGTGGAAAAATCTTATGGATAAATTAAGTGCTTATTAATAGAATAGGCACACATAATCAAACTTATACAGTGTTTCTATACATGTTGATTTTTACAGATCAACATGGCTAAATGTCTCTGGGATAAAACAGTAAAAAGTAACAAAATGCAAAAATTTAAAAAGATATTATTTGTAATATATGCTATTTAAAATTTGTAATTCTACAAATAATTATAGATATCAGTTCTTAACAATGGTAAAATATGTGTGAATATTAACTTGAAAATAGTTATTTCTGGTGAGGAAGAGCTAGCTGAACCTGTAATCACAGCGGACTGCCAACAAGGTTTCATCTAATCATTGAAGTAGTGTATTTTTAAAAAGATAGATTTAAAACAAGATATTAATAATTGTTCTAGATAGATGATGAATTGTGTACGTTTATTTTAGACTCTACATTTTTATTTTTAGATCCTTTCACTAAAAAGAGAAGATATATTCATAACAATTATATTGTGCTTTAAACTGAAAGGACAAAAGCAAGGTATTGAGTATACTGTGAGATCTCAACAACATGAAACAGCAATAGTAAACTGGGTCTGTAATGCTCTGAGAGACTGAGGTAGGAGGAGAGCACTTTCTGGCTCAGCCTGGGCAATTCATCAAATTAGAAAGACCTTGCCTCATATAAAAAGGTAAAAAACCCTACATTTAATTGTCAGTGCTTAAAAGTACTGGGACAATGGTAAGCTGGAATCCCACGGCTGGATAAATCCTTTTAGTTGATTTCACAGAAATTTGGCTCTCATTATTTTTTGGTAAGTATGTGCCATAATTCATAAATTAAGACAACCCCCCCACATACACACACACGTACACACACACAAACCCTCTGATAACTGGTTCTCTGGCAAAATCAGGCAAACTGGCAATGTGGAAGCCAGGCTCACAGAGCAGATCAGTGCAGCAGAGTGACTGCTAACTCTCAGTGGTGTCCAGAACCTGTCTGCAGCATTGTCCCTGTGTGCTGGGCATCATTTTCTCATCACTGCACTTGTTCTTTTCCCTTGTAACAGAGAAAAAACTACACATCTCACTTGGCTGACTGCCCGCCCCCCATGGGTGTCTATATTTGCAATCCACAATTTAAAAATCACAATCATTGAAAGCAAATAAAATATTTTTGCAATTATGTCTGTTATTTGATGGTCAATTTTCAAAGGCTAATAAATATTATTTTAAGCTTTGAAAACAGCCAAATGCAAAAGATTCACCCATATTATTGCTTCATATGATAGCTCAGCACTCAATTAGACTTTAGGGTTATTTTCTGCTCCAGACTGACCATTTTCAGTTTTTATCCCAAGAAAAATCAACACAGTTCCCAAGCACATCAACCTTTTAAGATACAGAGGGTTTTTTCCCCAGGCCATTCCTTTTAAAAAAAATTAATTTTTTTGGAAAAATGTATTTTCTTTCATTTCTATACTTCAGACAACTAACTTCTCAGCATAGTCATAAAGTCAGAGCATAAGCACACTATGAGCTTGTCATGAATTTTTACTACAGATATTTTCTCGAGTCTCTCACACCCAGCCATTCTTTCTGTCTCTGGCAGCATTTACCACTACGCACACACATCATACCACCCATGTCACTGTGGAGTTAGGGGATGGACCCCACTTGGAAAGTAAGTATCTAAAAAAACAGTAGATACTTAAAATATTAGTGAAATACAACATACTGATCATCATTATAGGTAAATGATGTCATTATAGTCAAAAAAGTTTCATCTGTATTTTCTATGAGACACCATAAAAGTTACTTTTTTGAGCTGGAATTTTATCTTCCCCATAGAATTCAGCCAATATAAAAATATGACAATAAAATAATCATGGACACATTCCTATTTTATATTTTAAAGAGAATTTTGTTGTAAAATTTTAAAATAAATTTTAAGTAAATTTTAAAATTTAAAATAAATTTTAAAATAAAATTTAAGATTCTATTTTATTACACGACATTCTGATCTTGTAAAAAATATTCATTCTGATTTCTCCAAATTCTCATTAAGGGCTCCTAAACTTATGCAGGTAATTTAGACATGTTATTGAGTGAGATTTAGGTCACTTCTAACTCATCATATTCAATATGTTTTAAGAAAACTCCCTAAGTGAAACATATAGTAGTAGTCCAACATCTATAGTGTTTACTAATTCATTGTGGAACAACTTACAAGATTGATTTCTGTCCGTATTCCTGCTATGAGGCCGTTTCTTCTGACTGCCATTCAGGAAAATTAAAAGCTGCTATTTTATTCACTCCCTGCAGTCAAATAAAAAGTCATGAGTTATCTCTCTGCCCAATATGAGACATCTCTACCGACTTCTCTTTAATTGCTGAGTTGTTTGAGTTTTCTCAAGGCACACTTTGCTGAGAATTTATCTCTTTAGCAAGGTAAACAATAACAGGTTGAAAAATGGAAAAGAGCCAATAAGAACTACAAGTTTATATTTGAACCTACCGGAATTAAGACATTTTCCATTCTGATCCGTATCATTAGAAACATGATAGGCACATATTCTACCTTTAAACGTAATTATTTAAAATATTTAGAATGTAAAGCCGAGCAACCTTCTTACTCTTGTTCTTAAATTCGAGAGTCTCACCAGATCACAAAAGATGCTTTGTGAATGAACAGTCTTTCTTGAAAGCAGATTCCCAAACGTTATAAATGTAGCAGACAAGAAGAATGCCATAAATGATCTCAAAAGTCAAGGATTATCACTATGTGAGCCACATACGGATCATCTATGTTCCATTAATTAAAGCATATTTTCTGGCAACCATTCCAGGATAAAATTCTATACCATGACCAGCATCAAAACACAAAGTAACTCAAAGTCTAAAATATTTCTTATTGCTAAATTACCAAATGTGAAAACAGCATTCGAAAAAAGATTTGTATGCATACATCTTACCATGCATCATATCATTCACTGTGCGAGAAAGAGAATAGCTGTCAGGGATGACCTTGCAAGTTACTGACTTTTAAGAAGGCTGTCTGGCAGATGGACTATGCTATTTCAGGATTTTAATTTCATTTTGTATTTCCTCCCTTCCACCTTCCTTGAAATACAATTGATACATACAAGTAGCATGCACATAATGAATGTTAGGTGTAAATGTGAGGATCTGACATAGGAATGCATTTTGTAGTGATTTCCATGATCGAGTCCATTAATATATCACTATCCCCAGTTACTGTATATGTACACTTAAAATCTGCTCACATCAAATTTTAAATAGACAATATCAACTCTACTGACTGTGTTGTTTAGTACTCCCTGAACTAAAATATTTCTTATTGCTAAATTACCAAATGTGAAAACAGCATTCGAAAAAAGAATGCAGACAGATTACTCTTCAGAATAATAGAAATAAAACTACTTTAAAAATATAGCTTAAAATATCCCACCCACAGAGTGGGAAAAATTATAGCCAGTTGTCCCTCAGACAAAAAATTTATATTTAGAATATACAAAGAATTGAAAAAAAAATAGTCCCCAAAATTCAAAGATCCTATCCAAAAAGGGGCATCTGTGATGAATACACACTTCTCAGATGAAGAAATGCAAACAGTACATAAATACATGAAAAAATGTTCAACATCATTAATCATTCAAGTGGTGTAAATTTAAACACTGAGATTCCATCTCAATCCAGACAAAATAGTACCTCCAAGAAATCAAACAATAACAAATGTTGGTGGGACTATGTGGAAAAAGAAACCCTTCTCCACTATCAGTAGGAGATGCAACAACTGTGGAAACCAGTGTGGAGATTCCTTAAAAACTAAGAGATCTCATTCAACAGAGTTATTTTCCTTTAGGATATCTTCCCGCCCAAAATTAAAAACATCATACCACAGCAATACATGTGCATCCATGCTTATAGCAACACAATTGTAATAGCTAAATCTTGGAAATAACCCGAATGCCCATCAGCTGAGGATTGGATAAAAAACTTGTGGACTTTTATATAATGGAGTACAATTCAGTCATAAAGACAGATAAACTTAAGACTCTTAGAGGTAAAAGGATGCAACTTGAGACCATGCTTGTTAAGTGAAGTAAATCAGACCCACACGTGGAAATACCATATTGTCTGACTAGTGTGACAAAGTGAATGAGTAAATGAGATCTAAAATGTGTAATAGACAGGGTGAATTGGAAAGAAATTGTTCAAAAGAAAAGAGAAACTAGGGTGGGGGGAAGGGGAAAGGAAGGAAGGGAAAAGGAAAAATACACATATACACACAAGATAGTTATGCGCCTACTTTCTCTGAGTTCACTGAAAAGAAATATTTTAGCTAATATTGTGCAAACAATATTTCATGTCTATGTTCTGTACTCTGAACAACTACTTTGATGATAATAATATGCAAAGCATTAGTTATTGTTATTCTAATAGCCTGTTTTGAAATTGCTTTATTTTTAAATTTTTTCTCTTTAAAATAAAAATTAAGAAAATGTTACTCTAGAAATGGTATGTTGTTAATGAATGACCTTTACTGATTATCTAAACTTAAAAGTTATATAAAATATCATTTATCTGGCACATTTTCATTTTGACAAATTTATCCTGCTTGCCATTTAAAATCCTTAGGAAGGATCACCTACCTAATAAACATACTCACAAGCAACGTAAACCACAGTGTTTATTTGAAAACAAAGAAGATACTATTTCTACAGCATTCAGGAACATTCCACAGAATGCAGAACCTTCAGGAGTGTTAGTCATGATTAACTGCAGTATTCTAGAACCAGATCCTCTAGGTTCAATTTCTGGCTCTGATGGCTTCCAGCCGTACTACCATCCATTCTTTAGCTTCATCATCTGAAAAATAGTCCTATACACATAAGAATATTGAGGAAAACTGTTGTGACATCAAAATCTATAAAGTTTAATCAAATTCTTATAAAATAATATACTAAAATCATTTACTTTTAAATATAAAATTCTTAAACATGTAATTCCAATAAAAAACACTGTTTGAGACACAGATTAAGCTTTTTTGTAATAAATCTCACATTGTAATTTTATAGTAAATTAGCATATATTTTCTCAAAAATCTTAGCTAGTCATACTCAAAATTTTATCAAAACAAGTAAAAATACAAATAACAATAAAACAGTGCTGTCCTTTACCAGACAAGGAGAAGACGGGCTGTATAAAAGAGTTGCTTGAGATGAGTCTCAAGTATAGTAAAATACTATATCTGACATTTGTAAAGTACTAAAGTAACTATAATATGGGGCATAAAAGAATAGTGATCTAGGGCCCAGGAGAGGAAACTGAGCTAGACTTGGAGGTCAATAGCGTGTGGATGACATGTGAAACGATAAATAAGTAAGAACACCTAAGGAGAGACGAGAAGGAGAGGATCCATAGATTAGACCGAGTAATTAAGCTTAAATATGTGGCAGAGGAGGAAATGCTGGGAAAACAGGCCCAGCACCATCTACTGCACTACAGCGATTCTTCAAAAGAAACTAGGAAAACCATTACTGTTGGTAAAGGTGATAAAATTAAAAATCAGAGAAATTGAGTTCAGATTTGACAAGAATATTACTTTTTCCCTTTAACAGTAGCAATTTTCACTAACTGATGTGGTAACAAGAAAGACTGTGAGACTTGGAGAATATGCAATATCTGTAGCCAACTCTTAGAAGTATGAACATAAAAGGAACAAACAAATGAAGTTCAAAGGTAAGTTTTGCCTTCCTATATCCCCTCAATTTAATAAAGGGTTTTTTTTTTCCACTTGGTCACAGCCTAAAGACCTTCATGAAACAAGTTCTTACTTTAATGCATTGTTACAGCTCTGCAGTCAAATAGCCTCCTCTTGGCTGCAACCAACAGGAATCCAGAAGTAACCTACTAAAGCTTTCAGAATTAGGTAAATGCTCAATTAATGAAATATTATTTGAATAAGTAATAATAATATTATGCAGTGATATTTTTGAACAGTAAACAACAACCTACAAAACTCCCAAGTCTAATTTTCACGAACCCTCTATAAAATATTTATTAAAGACTCCAAAAAGAAACAACTGCATAGAGAGAAACATGCTTCCACTGAATTTTAATTAGCTAAGTTCACACCTCATTCAGTCTTCCATAGTTTTTACCTAATATACATTTTCTCTCAAATGATTTCATTCAAAATGCTATAGAACACTTGCTTATTATGTCTTAGGTCCGTCTAGGTTGTGACAGTTTCTCAGCCTTCCTTTCTTTTACGTGACCTTCCTTTCTTTTTTTTGTAAACTGTGAGACATAATGATATTTTGTAGATAACCCCTGAGCTGAGATTTGCTTGATGTTTTTCTCCCGAGTAGGCCAGAGGTGTTGGTTTGGGTGAATCCATTAGAAGCAAGGTTCCATTTTTCTCATCACTTCATATCAAAGGTGCATGGCTTATTACTTTTAAAGTTGGTAGGCTCTCCTGGCTGAGATGTGTTTCTTGTGTTTCTCTTCTATAGCTACTTTTTTTTTCACTTTCACACTGCAATATTTGAATGGAATTTTTAAGACTCCATGTAAAGAGTCAGGAGTGATACTCCATTTTCTTTAAGATGAAATATTTACAAGAGCTACTGTATTATCATTTATTTAAAACTTTGTGGATTCATGGATATTTATGTTGGTTTACAATCCAATACTAAATTATTTATTTTTGCTATTCGAATCATTCCAAATTTGTAATTAAGAGATCTTACATTTGGTTCCTTTGCATACCTACACTATTACAGTTGTGTGTGTGTGTGTGTGTGTGTGTGTGTGTGTGTGTGTGTTTGTCCTTACCTTCTGATACTACTACCTGTTGTTTTAGGCTCATTTATTTCCTGCTCCAGTTCTAGAATCAACCATTTTCTAAGAAGCTCTGGCTGCTTCTACTTTACAAAGGTAATAGAAACCAAGGTCCAGGCAGTAGATACGCTACTAGAGTTGTTGTTTCTAGGCCCTATCAATTCAAAGATCAAAGAAATATAGGTGAGATATGTGAGTATGCTAACTCATGATAAATAGTATTTCCAAGAGTAAGTTTCTATATGTATATTAACCTAAAAATTAATTCATGCTAGTTTCTGCCACACATGAATCATTCTAGCTTCCCCTTGATTATCTGTAATTTTATATGCCAAAGCGGGAAGTGTGTCTTTCAGCATTCTTTATTATTTAACACATTGTTCACTTTCTGTGTAGTAGTATTAGCACTGCTATCGCTACTTCATTGGAAACAACTTTATCAACTGCTGTGCTCATGTGAAATTGATTATGCCTTTAATTTTCTGCACTGTATTTATATCCAGAGTAAGTTACTACTCTTTATTCACCATTTCAGTAAGATTCTTACACATATTTGTAATGTAATTATATTATTTCATCTTTGTGTGTATTTTATTCTGAAATTCTCCTAACTTCCAGAATAATTCTTAAAAATGTATATTCATTAATTTTTACTCAATGTGCTTTAAAGTTCTATGAATCCTGACTAATACATAGTTTTACACATCCACCATTAAAGTATAATATAAAATTGTTTACCAACTTAAACTAAGGCTGTGCTTCATCTATTGAATCTTTATTCTCTCCCCATGAACCACCAGCACCCGCTGATCTTCTTATGATCTCTCTAATTTTATCTTTTGTAGAATGCCATATAATTAGAGTCACGTAGTTTGCAGCATTTTGATTGCCTTCTTTTAATTCACAGTATGCATTTTAGACCTAACCATGTTTTTGCATGGCTTGTTAGCTCACTTATTTTTATTTCTGAATAATATTCCATTGCATCAACATGCCAAAATTTGTGGCTTTCTTCACCTTTTTTAAGGGATATTGTAACTCTGTGTTTTGGGACAAATATTAATCAAGCTATAATAAACATCTGCATGCATACTTTTGAAAGAGCATATATTTTTGTATTAGTTAGATAAATATGTAGGAACCTGATTTTTGAGTAGACTGAAAATTATCCAGCACTTGTCAGACTATTTTCAGTGGGCCTATACCACTTTACATTTCTTCCAGAAATGAATAATAAGTATTTCTTCTCTACATTCTCACCAGAAATGGTGGTCAGTTTTCTGGATTGTAGTCCTACTAAGAGGAATGTAGTAGGATCTCCTTGTTTATTTTCATTTGCTCCTCTCTAATGAGAAATGCTAGCTAGAGTTTTTGCATATGCTTATTTTCCATCTGTATTTTTTGATGAGGTATTTTCAGATGGTTTGCCCATTTCTTAATTGAATTGTTTGTTTTCTTTTTGTTCAGTTTTGAGTTCTTTGTATATTTTGGATGTAAGTCTTTTATCAGATATGTGTTTCACAAATATTTTCTCCCAACCTCTGGCTTGTCTTTTCATTCTCTTAACAGTTTATTTCAAAGAAAAATAAATTTTGTTTTAATAAAATTCCAAACAACAATTTTTTTCTTTTATGGATCATACTTTGGTATCATATTAAAAACTCAACACCAGATTCAAGTTCATGTAGAATTTCTCCTATATTTTATTGTAAAAGTTTTATAGTCTAGCACTTTAAATTTAGTTCTATAATAACTTTTCGGTTAACTTTGGTGAAACGTGTAAGGTTTGTGCACGTGCTCAGTTTTTTGACTGAATATCCAGTTTTTTCATTTGTTAAAAAATCTACCCTATGTAAAATTTTCTTTGTCCATTTGTAAAGGTTACTTGATCCTGCTCCAGTGGCAAAATGTCTGTTCTTGCAGTAATATTACACTATCTCGATTATTCTTAAGTATTATAGTTTTCCAATTTTGTCCTTTCCCTTTAGAATAACTTTGGGTATTCTATGTCTTTTAGTTTGCAATATAAATCAGTTAGTCAATATCTTAATATTACTTGCTGTGATTGTGCTTGACATTGTATTTAATCACTAATTTCAGAAGAATTAACCCTTTTAACAAATTGACTTTCTTAATCTAAATATGGAGTATCTTTCCATTTATTTAGAGCTTCTTTGATTTCCTTCATCAGAATTTTATCATTTTCTACATGTAGATTTGATATCTATTTCCATCTGTATCTATCTTTATCATCTTAGTTACTTTTTCCCATTGCTGACTCAAAATGCATTACACTCAAAGTTATAGCAGGAAAAGTTTATTTAGCTTACAGTTCATAGAGGTTTCAGCTCATAGTTGTCTGGCTTCGCATAGTAGGCTGGTTCCGAGGAGGCAATGTGACAGAGAGGTGTCAGAGAAAAGAACGTGGTTATGGTTGGCAGAATGCAGGAACAAAGTAGCCCAAAATCAGAAAGCACTAGGTGATCCAGCAGCCCTCTTTCTGTCCATTATACTCTATCCTTGTTACATGCCCTTAGCGCAGGTAGTACTCACATCCAGGGCTGGCTTTCCCATCCTCTACTCCCAGAGCTATGCAAAACCAATCAGTAGCTTAATTTAGTAATTGTACACCCTTGATCCCAGCATCATGCACTCAAACCATTTCTGAAAAGCCCCACGTATGACCATATGAAGCTTAGGGAGTGTCTAGGCACAAATATATGTATTTTGCAAGAATTTGGTTTGGGAAGAATTATAGTCTTTTGCTTTAAATTCCAATTGTTCACTGTTAGTATGTAGGAAAGTAATTGATTTCTGTGTATTCAGTTTTATCTTGGGACCTCACTATGCCTATTACTTTGAGAGAATTTTGTCAATTGTTTGGGATTTTCTACAAAGACCATCATGCCATCTGTGAATAAAAATAGCCTTATTTTTTTCCAATCTATACAAATATAATTTCCCTTCTTTTTCTTATTATAGCAGCTATAATTTCCAACATAATGTTAAGCAGAAGTGACTCCTTTGATATATTCCTAGTATTAAAAGAAAGTATCTAATTTTCACAAAAGCTAGTTATCCATAGTTTAGCAAATGTTCTTTTCAAATTGATGATATTCCCCTCTATTTCTAGTTTGCTGAGAGATTTTTATTTTAGTTTTCTTTTTTGTTCTTATATCTTTATCTGGTTTTGATGTTAAGGGATTTCTAGTCTCATAGCATTTGACAACAACTATATCCTTACAAATTTTTCCCTTTTTGATGAATTAATTACTGAAAAATAGGTATTGAAATCTTCAACTTCAAGAGCATATTTGTCTATTTTTTTAGTTACATAAATTTTCACGTATATTTGAGACAGCATTTGTAAGTGAATACTCCTTAAGGATCTTCATATCTTCCTAGTGGATTAACTCCTCTGTCCTTCTGTAATTTTCTTCTTTATTTCTTCTTCTGATGTCTACTTTATCTAAAATTATTACAGCTGGGTTATCATTGTTTTGGTTAGTTTTAATATGCTATATCTTGGCCTTTACTTTTAATGTGTCTTCTACAGCAAATATGTAGTTGAGTCTTCTAAAGACTACCCACCGACAGTGTCTTCCAGTTGATACATCATTCATTTTGAACACAATTGTTCAAACTGTTGATTTGCTACTTGTCCTGTTTTTATGTATGTTGGCATACTACTTACCATGTTTGTAACTATGTATTTCTTATTTCTTATATTTTCTTTTTTCTTTTTCAGATTTCTATGACTTTAATAAAACATTTTTATAAAATTTCATTGCATAATATTTATTAGCATATAAATTATACTTTTTTGTTTAATATTTTATGGGTTACTCTGAAGTTTATTATATGCTTTTAAAAAATCTCTGTTGACTTTTTTTAATAACTAACCTGTTTTAAAGACAACACCAGTTACTTGTAAGAGAATATTATCCTCCAAGTAATGCTTCATTCTTACCATTTAGTTTACTAGTCTGTAATTCAGAGTCAAGAAATACATCATGGGGCTGGGGATTTAGCTCAGCGGCATAAGCGCCTGCCTTGCAAGCAGGCAGTCGTGAGTTCGATCCCTGGTACTGGTAAAAAGGAAAAAGACAAAAAAAAAAAAAAAAAAAAAAAAAGAAAAGAAAAGAAATACATCATTACCCCTGTACTTTACTTAAACATTTTCTTAGGCTCACTTTGGCAGCATGTGTATATAAACATATTCTTTTAGATCAACTAAGAAAATTTTTTTCATTTTATTGTCGTTCATTATTTCTCTGATATTCTTTCTTTAATAAAGATCTGGGGTACTGATATATGATTTTTCTTCTCCCTGAATTAATTCTTCTAAAATTCCTTTCAGGGAAGAATAGCTGGTAACATTTCTTAAATTTTTTTTTTTTGTCAAAAAAGTCTTCATTGGCTGTTATTTGTGTAGGAAAACTTCATTGTATATTGAATTATAAATTACAACATATTTTTCTGCAGACATTTTATTTCTCTCTCCTCTCCTCTTGATTGCATGGTTTCTGACAAGAGTTAAGTAGATCTTATTCTTCTTTCTCATAGAAGGTAGTGATTTTCTACCCTTCTGGCTCCCTAAGGGAGATCCCAAAGCTTGCTTGGCTTGGCTGCTGCTCGTCTGTTCAGAATTTCTCATTCAGTATTTTCGCATACCACAGAGAAAATCTGAAAGTTATTTAAAATTCTCAGTCACATTTACTTTTCATTTTATTAAAGGGGTGCTGAAATTATTTATAAAGGAATAAACTTATACATTGATTAGCCCAAAGGCAGACTCTTTAAGCAAAAGCTATGCAATTAATTTATAAAAAATAATTAACTGGGAGACCTTAAAATTTTTTGCTAATAGAATAGCTTTACATTGAAAGAGTTAATAGGAACTCTATATGTGCTAATTCTTTTACAAAACCTGACTCAAATCAAGTTACTCTCCATTTTGCTGCCTTGCCTGATTGTGTCCTTTCTGGTTGCTATTTTTTTTTATAAACTCAAGTTCAATTAAAAATTCTAAGCACTTAGTACTTTTAAAGAAGCCCATAAGCACATTTTTCTGCACAAACAAATTAGAAAGTTGAAAAGGTTTTTTGTAGTAATTGTTGTTGCTGCTTATTTGTTTCAAAATGCCAATATCATTTTTCCTAAAGGTTAACATTTTGATTCTTACATTTCTGTAGAAATACAAAAGACTCATAATAGTCTAAACAACTTTGATAAAGGAGCAAAATTAGAGTTCCAACTCTTCCAAATCCTATGACATCACAAAGTTACACCAATCATGACAAAATAGCACTGATATCAAGATAAACAATTCACCAAAGTACCAATATGAAGTCCCAAAATAGATACCCACATAACAGACAATTGATCGATATCCTATGCGCTTGGGTAGGAAGAATCAATACAATAAAAATGACCATACTTCCAAACCTATTATACAGATTTAGTGCAATTCCAATCAAAATTCAAATAGCATATCTTACAGAATTAGAGAAAACAATTCTGAAAATTCATCTGGAATCAGAAGAGACCTAGAATAGCAAAGGTGATCCTGGGCAACAAAGACAAGACAGAGGGCATCACAATCCCTGACTTGAAAACTTGAAATTATACTATAAAGCTACTGTGATGCAAACAGTGTGGTACCGGGAAAAAAAAAAAAAAACCCAGCCTGAAGATCAATGGAATAGATTAGAAGATGCAGAAATAACTGTAGACACACTAAGATACCTTATCTTTGACAATGATGCCAAACACATTCGCTGGAAGAAAGATATTCTCTTAAATAAATGGTGTTGGAGGGGTTCTGGTAAAGATGGCAGATAGATAACAGTAGATCACAGAAGCTCCCTGAGATAGTCAACTTAGATGCTAAAACAACACAGCATGGGGAGTCCCAGACAGAGGGAGATGGATCCTCTAGATCCAGGAAGAAACCAAGGTGAGAAGAACCAATCAAACAGGCAGTCCCGGTGCTAACTATCAGAACAGCTAAGGGTTTGGCACTCCTGCTGCAGTGCCCAAACTCACTCAGCTCCAACTTACAGAGCTGCCCAAAGTCCCACTGTTTTGACTCACTGGAACTGGCATCATACCGAGGTCAGGGGTCGGTGGGCCCAACAGAGAGCCAAGCACAGGGGGACCTGCATCAACCTGTGGTGAGAGCTGGGAATAAAACCCTTTCATGGAAAAGGTTCACCAATGGGATGACATCTTGGAACCAGACATGACTGGCAAGAACAAGGAGCAGCAGTGACTTCAGTCAGTTGTTCCTTTCCCATACGGGATAGGTGGGGTTTGCTTGGCCTGGGTCACGCCCCTGGCTGAGACCCAATAAGCCGTCCCAAACCAATTCCTTACAGGCGCTGTCCACACTAACCCAGTGAAAGTCTCAGCAGGTTGACTGACCCAGAGGAAAAGTGCCAGCATTCAATGCCCCTGTTTGCATTATAATAGCACACTGAAGAGGACAAGATCACCTAGCCAGCATGCTTCAGAAGAACTGGAGTCAACAAAGAGAGTCTGGGGCCTCCCCTATATGCCTGTAAGGAAGAAATAAAGAGAAGAGGCAGCAACAAGAAAAAGTCCCCAGCCCCAACCCTGAGAACATTGATCTAGGAAAGATAATATAAAAGAGATTGAGGACAGAAAATATGCAATATTACAAACACCACCAGTGGACATAAAGAGATATCTTCAGGACCTCGTAAATGAGTTCAAAAGTGAAATATTTAACCAAGTAAAGCAAGATGTAAATATATTAATAAAAGAAATGCTAAGTACCTCTCAAGAAGACACAGATGGAAGGATGGAGGAACACAAAAAAGAGTCATATGATGAAGAAAATAAAGAAAACGTAGAATACATGAAGCGGGTTCAAAGATATTACCAGGAAATTAAAAACTCCATTGAAAGCTGGCAAAACTGCTTGAAAGAAACTAAGGATAGATTATCCAAACTGGAGGACAGGTTTGCAATGTAGGACTGTGAAAGGAAAAATTTCTTAAAAATAACAAGGAAACAAGCAGTAACACTACAAAGAGAAGATGACAAGAGGATCTATAACTTAAGAATAAAGAATGTTAATGAAGAAGTAGGAATACAAACAAAGGAGCTACAAAGGCTATTCACAGAAATAATTAAGGAAAATTTCCCAAATATAGGAAAGGGAAATGATATTCAGAGGTATGAGGCATACAGAACTCCAGCTACCTACAAACAAAACAGCTACACCCATGTAATAATCAAGATTCCAGAAATTCAATATAAGAACAGAATATTAAAAGCTATCAGAGCCAAGAAACAGATTACTTATAAAGGAAGATCCATCAAAATTATAGCAGACTTCTGCACACAGACAATCAAAGCAAGAAGAGCCTGGAGCAAAGTATTCCAAGCCCTGAAAGAAAATAACCTCTAGCCCAGATGTACTGTGAAAAACTATCTCTAGAAATTAATGGAGAAACAAGATGCTTCCAAGACAAAGACGAACTGGGGGAATTCACAACCACCAATCCAGCTCTACAGAGAATACTGCAGGGCATTCTAGGGAGAGAGAAAAGTACCACGATTCCAGGAACAGTGGCAGAGAGGCCTCAATGAATGGAGCAGAAAGTGAAATGAAGATGACAAACAGACAACTAATGGCAGAAAAAGAGCAAAATGAGGCAAAGAAGGATGGCTATAATCTCTAATATAGATGGCCTTGATGCACTAAATAAACAAAAAGAGAATTACAGACAGAGTAGATTAGGAGGTAGGGTCCACCGAGATGCTCTTTATAGAAATATAATTAACCTGAAAAAGAGTATATGGACTGAAAATCAAATATGAGAAAAACAATACTCTATATGACAGGGAAACAGAGAGAAATAGGGGCAACTAGACCAATATTTGTGGATAGGTTGGAAAGACAGGCTTTAATAGGTAAAGGAATACAATTAGAGGTCAAGTTCAGGAGGGAGAAAGTTCAGAACTAGTTAGGTAAATTGTTCCCCCAATTTAAAACTGGGGTTGTTGGTGAGACCCAAAAATGCACAGCGTACCCTGCAGGAGTGAAAGAGGAGGAATAGTCTTAAAAAAGATGGCAGAAGATATTGTTAATAGTGTATCAGGAATTAAAACCCCTATCACTTGCACCGCTCTGCTTAGATAGAATTTATTCTGCCCCAGTTTGTCTACGTGCACTAGATCTGAGGGCACAGACAACTAGCCAAAAATAACAGGATATAGTACAGTAATCAGCTTTAATTTCCTATTAACTTAATCTGGAGCCCTGTATAACATATGCCATTTTATCATGACTGATCTTAATTAAATCTGGTTTATTTTATTGCTATTTGGTATCAACAAATTTTATTCAAAACTTATGATTGATAGTATCAAGTCTGAGAGTATAGGCAACTACACTGAAGATGACAAGATTCACTATGATACTCATCCTGCTTTGATTACTACCTGTTTGTGTAGTTTTACACTATCTACAAACTTATGTTTTTAGTAATACTGTTATGTACTGATATATTCAATTATACTATGTTTGATGATATAGCCAAGTCTATTGAAGATAACAAGAAACAACACAGTAACCATGGTAAAACTCCTTGTACAGCAGTTTTACATGTCTTTTTCATTTTATATGTTTATAGGAATATGTTTTGTTTTGTCCTGCTTTGATTTGTTTCTCCCTCTCATATAGAAAGTATAGAAATACATGTTAAGACTCATGCTCGTGTAGAACCTATAAACTGATCTTATGACACATGATGAAAGGAACAAATACTTCCAAGAAAAAAATACACTACTGTACCCAGCGCTGACCCCAGAGTGTCATGATGTGAAATCCAGCAATACTATTCTTTGTTCAGAGTGATTTTAGCCTGTTTTGGTTTGTTTAATCTTAACATAAATGAAGATATGGATAACTTCATGTATGTTTAAGTGTATAGAATTCATAATTTTATTACTAAGTTTCTGTTAAACAGTTGAACAGAAATTTTTGCAGACTTGCTGTTTTAATCTCCTTTATATGTTTCACTTTTGTATCTTGAACAACTATTTGCAAGAGGACAATATGTAAAAATCAATCAGTGATTTATTACTGTTTATTTTTTCTTTGGAATTGCGTATCATTTCTACTCATTTTCTGTCTTATTTAGTCTTTCTTTAAATAAAATATTTTTAAAGAAAAAAAAATAAAAATAAATGGTGTTGGAAAAACTGGCTTTCCACATGCCAAAGATTAAAACTGGTCCCATCTCTTTCATTAAGCTAAAATCAGAATGAATTAAAAATCTTAATATTAAAACAGAAACATTAAATCTGCGGGAAGATGGAATACATAAAACTCTTGAAGTTGAAGACATTGGTGTAGGGGAAAACTTTATGAATAAAACTGAGATTGTACGTACGGAACTTTTCACAAAGAATCAACAAATGAAAAGCTTTTGCCCAACAAGAGAAACCACCAACATAGTGAAGAGACAACTCACTATGAGGAAGAAATGTTTGCTAGCTGTTCATCAGACGAACAATTATTATTAAGAATATACAAAGAACTCAAAAAAAAAAAAAAAAACAGTCCTCCCAGATTTAAAGACTCAATCCAAAAATTGGCATCTGAGATGAATAGACACTTCTCAGATAAAGAAATATGAGGAGCAAATACATGAAAAAAATGTTCAACAGCTCTGGTCATTTGAGAGATGCAAATTAAAACACTGAGATTCCACTTCACCTCAGAAAGAATGGCTAGTATTAAGAAATCAGCCAATAATAAATGCTGGAGGGCATTTGAGGAAAAAGGAATCCTTCTCCATTGTTGGTGGGAATGCAGACTGTTGCAACCATGTGGAAATCAGTACAGAGATTCCTCAAAAAACTAGGATTGGAAGTCCCATTTCACCCAGCTATTCCCCTATTGGGTATCTTCCCCACAGAATTAAAAACATCATACAACAGCAAAATATGTGCATCCATGTTTATGTATACCAGCACAGTCTAGAGTATTTTGTTTTTACCCATTTGCCTTAAGGCTTCACTCTTACCTTGGTCAGCCATTCCCAGCCCTGGAACTTCGGCTTGGCTGTGGGTCTTTACTTTCGTCACATCTAGTTTTGCTGGAAAGGATACACATAAATATTTTCTGGCATTCTGCCACTCACACACAGAGAACACACAAAGGGACAGAGCTCTTTGAAGCACTGAAGTTTTCAGAACCTAAAGCTAACCTTGACTATGCTTTGAACAACGACCCTACAGAGCAATTGTTGCACATGTGGTCTGGTGTAACCTGTGGACATTTTTCATGGCAGGTTTATTTGGAAATGTACAGTAAATTTTGTAAACCTGTACCAGGTTATAAAAAAAGAACTATTTAAAAATATCTTGTCTTTGGTTTGTACAGTTTGAATATGATAAATGAAGGAGTGGTTTTTTGCCATCCTTTGGATCTGTGTGGTTTGAGGTCTGTTAACCAGTTTGGAAAGTGGTTGGCCACTATGACTTCAGACACTTCTGTTCCTGTTTCTTCCTTTTCCTTTCAATATTATATCTTCACCTGCATTACTAGTTCTGCTTTGTCTCAGAATTCTGTTTCTTTCTTTTGTCTTTTTCATTATTTTTTCCTTCAAATTTCAGTTTGCATTGTTATGTTACTACTTTATCTATTACTTTCTCTTCACTTTTTTCAATCTCTTGATCTTTTTCTCATTGTGCTCAAATTTGATCAATCTATTGAAATCGTTCTTTGATGCTTTTAAAATTTCTCATATTTTCTTCTCTTTCTTTCGTTTTAGAGTTTCCATATTTTCCACCTAGCTATTCTTCAGTGTGGTGTACTATTTTCATTAGAGCCCAACTTATTTACCACAACTATAGAGAACTTATCATTGGCATTTCCAATGATACTACTTGAGTCCAGTTCTATTGTTTATTTGGTTTCTTCAGACTTTGTTTCCCTCTGTTGCCTTTATTATGGCTATAATCTGATATATTAGCTATAGTAGGTAAGGAAGCCTTTACTGTGAAATTTTATGTTAATCTGGCTAGGAATTGCACATTACTTAGCATTTCTTATAATTGCAAACACAAGATGTACAGCTATGGTCCTTACAGCTATCTCTGCTGTTGGCTTTGAATTGTTCTAAACTCTCTTCCTCAGTTCCCTTACAGATGCTGCAAAAATATGCACACATTTTTAGTTGAATCATGATCACTGTATTCTATCCTCTTCCTCAGAGAGCCTGTATTTTACAATTCTGTGAGCTCTAGTTCACTGTTATTGTTCACTATCCCTACACTATGGTGTAGTGGTGGTCAGTGTTTCCACATTCCTGTCAGGTCTAGTCACTTCTGCCCTGTGTAACTAGGTTCAGCTGTGACTCTGGATTCACTTATCTCTCTGATTTTCAGAGTGACAGTTTGTGTTAAAATGCAGTTCTCTAATAGGTCCAAGAGAAGTCATTTATCCTCAGGTCATTCACCTGTTCCTTGCTATAAATTCTAAGCATGAATATGATCAGCAGATTGTTCATCTGTGATCCATAAGTCAACTGAAAATGTATGCATATTTGTGCAGCATCTGTAAGCATGTTGCAAGGCTGTTTTAAGTATGTCAGGCTGTTGGACGTATCTCTTATGCTATATGTCACATGAATACTATTAGCAATAAGGCATCAAGATACAAGATTACTTTGCAATTTTGCACTGCTGTGTAAATCCTTTTACTTATTTTCAAGACTGATTAGATGGCACTGGGGAGAGAAGGCAAAAAAAAAAAAGGCCTGTGTGTGAGCATTAAATTAATGTAACTTTATTATTAAGAGAACATTACAGTGATGTTTTCTAGCACTTTCATTAGGTTCTCAAAGGTTTCCATGACTTGTAACAGTTATGAAGTATGTGGTAGAGATACAGGTCTGTAAGATAGTAATAACAAGAATATACAACAACATCACTTTTATTTTCCTTTGGATATCTTTGAATAATAAATCTAAATTCAAAATTAAAACACAGTACCTGCTCTATATATTCAGCCTGTGAAAATTTACCTTTCTTCAATAATTCATCAAAATATTTTCACAGTCCAAGTTGCAATTTGTCTTTGAATTAATTTAAGAAGCAAAACATGGCTTTTACAATAAAGTAATTGAAGAGCAGACTTGCCTAGATAAAAGACTAAAATAGTACAAGACAAAGAACACACTCAGTGATTTTTTTAACTTTTATAAGATACAAGAACTTAACTTCAGCTGCTCATGTAACAGAGTAAGCTGGCGATTAATTCCCAATCCAATGTTGGAAGTATCTCTTATGCTATGTGTCACATGAATACTATTCGCAATAAAGCATCAAGATAAAAGATTACTTTTCAATTTTGCACTGCTGTGTAAATCCTTTTACTTATTTTCAAGACTGATTAGATGGCACTGGGGAGAGAAGGCAATAAACAGCCTATGTGTGAGCTTTAAATTAATGTAAGTTTATTATTAAGAGAACATTACAGTGGCAATATCAAATCCCCAGCTGATTTCTGTCGACTCTAGCGGATGAAAGGGAAAGAAGCCCCACTGTTTACCAGGAGAAGATCCCGTGGATAGTCCATCACTATTTCGCAGTTGCTCATATTTGACATTATCATCAGACTTCCTAACAGTAGTCTCTGAAAGATGAAAGTGGACTCTCACTGAGAATTCTACACAAATGGATTAATTTGCGTCTCCATTTTTGGCATGTTGCCATGGCTACAGCCATCTGAAGGCCTCCGTGCAGCTGTGAGTTGATTGATGTCCATTCACAGTGCAAGCCTTTACAAAACCAGGAACATGAAAGGATGTTCATTAGTGGACAAAGGCCTTCCATACGCATTTGGGTAAGGCTTCAAAGGCTGGCTGTTACCTCTCCACAAATCTGACCTTCATGCTAATATCACTAATGAAAGTTAGAACCACATTATGAAAGAAAATGCTCAGAAGAACAGAGGTAACATATTTATCTGATACCTGGCTTTATTTTGCTTCATGTAAACCTAACTAAAGACAGTGGAATGCATACACAAACAGAAAAGTGCTTGTGTAATAAATCCTATACTTTTCTTTAAAAATATCAGAGGACAAAAAGTTGTTTTGCATTTAAACAGATACATACTTATAATTTCTGCCATGTACTCTGGAATGGAAAAGAGAACAGGTCTCATACTTCTTTCTGTCTTCTTTTATGGTATAACACACTGTAAGATATAATATTGCTATTTACATTTCACATACCGAATTGCAAAAGTTGTTCCTTTATTTCTTGTATTAAAACTTAGCTCACAAGACTCTATTGCTGCTTGGTAATGGAACACCTTTCTTTTAGGTATTCAAGGTAATTGTAGCAACTCTAGTCCAATTTCCAGGGTATCTATTCTGTCAATGCAGCGGTTTCCCAGGTTACGTCTCTAATTCTCTTCTTCCTTAGTGTGATTCATGTTCCTGAAGTAATCTATATGTTGCCTTCTTTTCAAAGGACAGAAAGCAATTTCTTACTACTAGCCACGCTGGCCCCTCCAGTCCCATCCTGCTGACCTTGAGAGCTGGCTCTCCCTTGTTAGAGCTTCTGATGATAATTTCAGGCCTACACAGTATGCAGCTATTCATGTCCATGCTCCTGTGTGCTCCTCAGCCTCTATGCTAGCGCCTCCGTCTGCTCCCTCGGCCCTTCCCTGTGCTTCTTAGGATGCTCAGGAATGCTACCACACTATGTGAAGATGTGTGAGACTGTGAAGCTAACTGCTGACCTGAGCGAGTAGATTGAAACACAGAAATCTGAAACACAAAGAAAGATGTCAGCTAATTGGACACAGAACAACTTTGTCAACCTGCACTGAGTCATGACAAGTTTTAAGGCCTCATATTGTATTTCATCAGATGGGTAAACTGCATGTGAAATTGATTTTGACACTTTGATGTTCTCTAGTTATGAGTCTCCCTTTACTTATATCAAAGGGCCAGAAATAACAACTCCTCCAGGACTTTCATTGCTTAAGATTCCTGCCATTTTTTCTTGAGTCAGAATCAAAAGACATCATTTGGCATATAACCCATGTGTAATATAAGCTAATTCATCAACCTGACAGCATAAATGGAACTGGGATTCTACTGTTCTCTCCATTGCTTATATGTTCAGTAGGATTTACTATTCAATCCTCTCTGTTTCAGTTATATTGAGCAGAAAAAAACAAATCAAAATTAACAGTTTGGCACTGCTTACTTAAATATTTCATGTGAGTTAAAATTTTAGCTCCTAATGAGTCAGAATGCTAATGAACTATGGAATACAAGAATATTTGTGCATACATATACAGGTGCAAGTGGAAATTTTCTTTGTCATAAGATATCTGATTAATCCATTCTAATGCAGTGGGATTAGATAAAAATATAATGTGAATCACATATGAGCATACTTCATGCATGCAAAACATGAGTCTGGATGAGATAGTGTCATAAAATAAATCATCATATAAAATTTACGAGTAAAAGATTCATAATTCACATGTTTTTGGTTAATATTTATAAATTATCCAAGCTCATTATTCTATGGGACAGAAAGAGACCGGGAAAAGGAAGCAGCTGAAGAATCTGCATCATGTGATGAGAAAGAACTGCAATTAAATAGAAAAAAATTGTTCTTAAGAGAGAACCTCATATGGCAAAATAAGCAATTCAAAGTACGTTACCAAAACAGAGCAACTACTGTGCAGAATAAACAACACAGAAGTCAATTTTTAATTAAACCACGTTCGTATCTGTTGTAAAGTCCACTTTACTGTTCTATTTCCTTTTGGGTAATAATAATACTATCAGGTCTATTTCTTCTTTCTATACCTGTATTTATAATTTATGGGTATTCAATTGAGATGATCTTTTGATAAGAAAAATATAAACAGCCTATGTATTTGTACTCACTTTTCTGTGATGCCTCAATTCAAAACCTTCAAAATTGAAAAGCGCTACAGAAAGGTCAAAATTCATCGGCCCTATAAGTACTAAATAGTACTAACTAACAGAAAGAATGAATAAACTGGTCATTTATAAAATTTTACTTGTAAGAATCATTGCTAGAGACAAAAAGATAGTGGATAGTGTGTTTTGGGGGCCTAATTTTGCAAACACATGCAATTATGAAACAACAAATTATCCTTAAAAAAGTATTAAATATTTTTACGTAGGAAACCCACAGTTTGTACCTTTGAAATATTTTAAGTTTCCTATACAGGAGCCCTCTTATGTTTCAAAATACCTCAAACAAAAAAATTGTAAAACCTAACACCATAGGGAAAAGTTATAAATTAATATAGAAATACATTGGTCTTGATTATTTTAAATATGTAAGTAAATAATTATCAATTTTATTTCTGCAAATTTCTGATGTTTTACATCTGGTAAACCAAGGTTTGAGTAATTTTAAATTTTTAGTTCTATTTTTTCAAATGGAAGCCATGTAATTATTCTTTTGGTAAGAAAGATTGCATGCAAATTATATAAAAAAAATACTGTTACCTGATTGCAATATCAGTCCTGACATCAGGAATGAATACTGTGACTAAATGGAACACCATTACTGGTTGTAATTATAATTTTAGTGATAACTGTAAAAGAAATGTTAGTATTGGTTGGTGTCAATATGCTTAGCAGTTAACAGACAATATGACCTAAAATTCCATCAATAATACAACAAAATATAAATATAATAATACAGCTTGATAGTGATCTATTTTATAAAAGTGTTTTAAATCAAAAATCAAAACTATGACCTTAAATGCTATGCAAAGTGTTATGGGAATAAAAGCGTGTCTGCCACATCAGAAACGGCAACAATGAAGAAAAGAGTAATTTAGAAGGTGAGGATCTGCCATTAATTGCACAAAGGTGGAGATTGGCAATTTGAGTTGTTAACTGTGCATTAGGGTCCCTTGCTTCCTTAAGTGTGAAAATTGAAACGACAAAATCTTCTTATGTCAAATTTATATTTCTGAAAACAATGATGTATATATAGCATGCCTAGGTCAAAAATCTAGTATTATTGTCATTCAGTTATTGATAAAGACTGGAATTTTTTTCTCTGCCTATAATTTATAACATGCTTACCTCTGTAATTTTGTAAAAATTTTATTTAAAGAGAAAAAAAGCAAAACAAAAAAAAGGATAGAAATAATACAGAATTTCAAAAAGAAAATAAACAGTAAGAAATCACTGGTTGACAAATTACATATTGTCCTCTTAGAAATAGTTATTTAAGTTACAAAATTAAAACATATAAATTAGATATTCAAAAAGTGAGACTGCAAACAGCTCTGTTCTATGACCCAACAAAAACTTAGTAATATGGTTAATAATCCTACACACTTAAACATACTTGCAGTTATATCTTTTACAGCACTTGCTTTTCCTATCTTTTTTACAACTGTAATTACACATTTTGGCTTTTATTACTTCTATAGTTCTGATTACTTTTTACACTAGAGACACATGTGATATTTATAAATATGATTATTTCTTTCACTTATAAGGCTAGTCTCAAGTTGTCTCTATTTACCTATGAAGGCCTCAAAATCATCCTTTTTATAGCTGGGTAACATTCCATTGTATAAAAATACCACATCTTTTTCAACTACTCTGCAGTTGATGGGCATTTTGGTTGTTTCCAAGATTTAGCTATTACAAATTGTGCTGCCATGGACATGGGTGCATGTATATCACTGTGATATGACCTTTTCAGTTTTTCTGGGAAAATACCCAGGAGGGGAAGAGCTGGATTGAATGGAGCTTCCAATCCTAGTCTTCTGAGAAATCTCCGTACTGATTTCCATAGTGGCTGCACCAGTCTACACTCCCTCCAACAATGGAGCCATGTTCCTTTTCCCCCCCGCAGCCTCGCCAACATTTGTTATCAGTTGGGTTTTTTTTTTTTTTTTTTTTTTTTTTTTTTGTCTTTTTCCTTTTTATCCGTACCGGGGATTGAACTCACGACTGCCTGCTTGCAAGGCAGGTGCTTATGCCGCTGAGCTAAATCCCCAACCCCCTATCAGTTGGTTTCTTGATGGCAGTATTCTTTCCAAATGAGATAAAATCTCATTGCTGTTTTAATTTGCATTTCTCGAATGACCAGTGATGGTGAACATTTCTTCATGTATTTATTTGCCATTTGTATACCTTCATCTAAGAATTGTGTGTTTATCTCAGATGCCCATTTTTGGAGAATTTGAATTTGGGGGTGGGGCTTGATGTCTTTCAATTGTTTGTATGTTCTGGATATCAGTCCTTTGTCTGAAGGATTACTGGGTAAAATTCTTTCCCACTCTGTGGGTTTTCTTTTCACTCTGTTGGTGATTTCTTATGAAGTACAGAAACTTTTCAATAATATGAGATCCCAGTTGATTCTTTGAGGTGTTTCCAGTGCAGTTTGTGTTTTGTTCATGAATTCTCTGTTTACCCCTATGTCTCCAAGACTTCTACCTACCTTGTCTTCCAGTAGATTTAGTGTTTATGTTTTAATATTTAGGTCTTTGATCCATTTAGACTTTAGTTTTGTGCATGGTGATAGCCATGGATCTAGTTTCAGTCTTTGGCATGTGGAGAGTCAGTTTTTCCAACACCATTTATTAAATAGCCTATCCTCTTCCAGTGAACATGTTTAGCCCCTTTATCAAATATCAAGTGGCTGAGTGTCTTTGTAGTTGTGCTTGCATCTTCTAATCTGTTCTATTGATCCTCAGGTCTATTTCTTTGCCATGCTGATTTTATAGTGGCTCTGTGGTATAGTTTCAAGTCAGGAATTGTTATCTTTCTTGCCTTTCTTGCCTTTGTTGTCCAGAATTTCCTTTGCTATTCTGGGTTTCTTCTGTTTCCAAATGAATTTTAAGAGTGTTTTCTCTAGGTCTGTGAGGTATGTTGATGGTATTTTAATTGGGATTGCATTAAATCTCTATAACTGTTTTAGGAAAATGGCCATTTTCACAATGTTGATTCTTCCTAGCCAAGGGCAAGCAATATCCTTTCATTTTCTAATATCATCTTCAACCTCGTTCTTTAGCATAGCATAATTTTCAGCATATAGGTCTTTTACATTCTTAGTTAGATTGATTCCTAAGTATTTCATTTTTTTAGATGCTATTGTGAAAATTGATATTTCCATAATTTCTCTCTCAGTGAGTTTTTTGTTTGTGTACAGGAATGCTATTGATTTTTGAGCACTGACTTTGTATCCAGCTACACTACTGAATTTGTTATATTATCTCTAGTAGTCTTTGAATAGAGTTTTTGGGTCTTCTATATAGAGTATCATGTCATCTGAAAATAGTGTTTAACTTCTTTCTTTCCTGTCTTTATTCCTTTTATTTCTCTCCCTCATCTGATTGCCCTGGCTAGTAGGAGTGGTGATAGTGGACATCCTTGTCTTCTTTCGGATTTTGAAGTGAAAGCTTTCACTTTTTGTTCATTTAGTATAATGTGGGCTGTTGGTTTGTCATAGATGGCCTTTGTGAGATTGAGGTAGACACCATGTATTCCAAGTTTCTGAAGGGTTTTTATCATGAACGTGTGTTTGACTTTATCCAAAGCTTTTTCTGCAGCTATTGAAATGACCATCTGGTTTTTGTTTTTCGCTTTGTTGATGTGGTGTATTACATTTACTGATTTGCATATGTTAAACCATCCCTGCATTCCTGGAATGAATCCCACTTGGTCGTGATGTATAATCTTCTTGATAATTAGCTGCATTCTATTTGCCAGTACTTTATTGAGAATCTTTGCATCAATGTTCATTAGTGAGATTGGTCTATAGTTCTTCTTTCTGGTTGGGTCTTTCTCTGGTTTTGGTATGAGAGTAATACTTGCCTCCAGGAATGATTTAGGGAGGATTTCTTCCTTTTCAATTTCATTGAAGAGTTTAAGAAGTATTGGCATCAAATCTTCTCTAAATTTCTTGTAGAAATCAGCTGTGAATCACTGGGGATTTAGCTCAGTGGCTTAAGCACCTTCTTGGCAAGCGTGCTGTCATGAGTTCAATCCCTGGTACCAAAAACAAAAAGAAATCAGCTGTGAACCCATCAGGACCTGACCTTTTCTTTTGTTGATAAGTTTTTAATTACATTTTCAATTTCAATAGCTGATATTGGGTTATTCAAAATTGCTATATCTTCTTGGTTGAGCTTTGGTAGTTCGTATGTCTAGAAATCTTTGCATTACCTATGTGTTTTCTACTCTGTGTGAGTAGAGATTTTCAAAGTAGGTATTTATGATCTTTTGAATTTCCATGGGATCTGTAGTAATTTCCCCCTTTTTGGTCCTTATTGCATAAATTGGGTTTTTTTCTTTCTTTTCCTTGATAAAGTTAGCTAGAGGTTTGTCAATTTTGTTTATTCTCTCAAAACAGTTTTTTTTTGATTCATTACTTCTTGTATTGCTTTTTTAGTTTCAATTGCATTGATTTCTGCTCTAATCTTTACAATTTCCTTTCTTCTATGAGCTTTGGGTTTAACTTGCTCTTCTTTTTCTACAAGCTTGAGATGAGGCATTAGGTTGTTTATTTGTGTTTGTTCTGATTTCTTGATCTGACAATTTACTGCTATATGTTTCCCTCTTAAGGTCTTTTTATTGCATCCCACAGATTACAGGTTTTTTTGCATTTTCATTTAATTGTAGGTATTGCTATATTTCTTCTTTAATTTCATCTGTAGCCCACTGGTTGTTCAGAAGATTGTTATTTAAGTTCCAGGTATTTATGCGGGTTTGCAATTTATTTGCCATTAATTTCCAATTTCAGTGGGCTATGGTCATATATTATGCATGGGATAATTTCAATACCTTTGTATTTACTTAAGAATATTTTATGGGATAATATATGATCTATTTTGGAGAACGTCCCATGTGCAGCTGAGAAGAATGTGTATTCTGATGTGATTTGGTGGAACATTCTGTAAACAGCTACTAAGTCCAGTTGCTCACAAGTATGATTCAGTTCTATATTTCTTTGCTGATTTTTTTCTCTAATCTATCTCTTTGTGACAATGAGGTATTAAGATCCCCTGTTGTAATTGTGTTATTGTATATTTTTACTTCTATAATTTTGAATTTCACAGTTTATTTTTTCTATACCAGCCCCATTTTACTTATTGATATACTAAAAAATTAAAATGCAAAACGAACTCTGTATTTAGTCCACACATAGTAATATGAGCTAGCTTCTCTTGATTAGTTATCATGTGCCAAGCACTGTGCTATTTATACTGTGTGTACTTTATTATATTTAAACTTCAATACATATCTCTAAACAGGTACTGTTAGGCATAAAAAGATTATAAAATTCATCCAATGTCTCACACAAATAACTGACAGAGAAAAAACATAAATCTAATTTTGATTATACTTTACACTTCAAAAACTATTATTTAATGTACTTAGATTTCTGTTTTAATAAAAAAAATTCCATAAATTTGATTTAGGTTTACCTAAATGTGATTGATATAAGTTAAACTATATATATATATTTTTTTAATATACATATATAGTTTTTAATATATATATATATAGTTTCTAGTCAGTTAAGATCAAAAAGTGGCAAAGAGAATTTTTGAGAGCTTTCAAGTACCTAGAAGCAGAATCTGAGGAAATAGACAAATACAGCATTTAGACAGAGAGTAAACTAAATGGAAAGGAAGGCGGTAACTTTTGTAATAAGAGTGTAAAATTCTAGAGTTTCCGTTCTTTACAATGAAGCAGGATGGAACACTGTAGGAGAATTTCATGATCTTAGTTACTTCTTTTTTTTTTTTTTTACCAATTTTGTTTTGCTAGAAAATTTCCCATTATATTCCCATTAGGCATGTATGTTACATTTTCTAATGTTGACTCCAATATGGAGCTTATTCTCTCAAAATTTATTTTTAAATTCATATGTCTAAACATAAAAATTATACATATAAATGGAGAACAAAATTTCTTCTTTTATTTCTACAAGCAATTTTCAAGCCCATGATGTGTGAATTAAAGATTTGAGAGGAAAAATTAGGTGACTTGTTCTGACATAAAAAGTCTGCATTCCCAAATTCTTTTCCTGCACTAAGTATTCATGAGTACTATAGATGACTCACTGAATTTTCTGTGATGAAATATACTGAGGAGTTTCCTGCTTACCTTTAATCGTCATTGACCATGGAATGTCTAATGCTTCAAATTGCTTCACTACAGCCTGATACTGGTCACAGTTCTTACAGAGGTAATTCCATGAGAGTCTACCTTACAAAAATAGATACAAAAAGCATAAGTAAAATGTCAGTCATCAGTGTATAGTAGAATATTTTAATCATAACAATAAGAGAATAGAATGTATTTCAGTAATAGAATGAAATAGAAGATAGGTACATGGGAAGTAGGGAGATCTTTTTTAAATGGATGAGAGGAACAAGAGATGGAGGGAGAGGGAAAGGGGGAAAAGCATGAAATAAAAGAAAGGAAAGAAAAAAATGAAAATAGAGTTTTTACAAATGAGAGGGATTCCAATCATTGATAGGAACAGGGAGTCGGGGGAGAGACAGGAGATGAAGAAAATAGAAAGAAAGAAGAAAGGAAGGAAAAAAGAAAGGAAAGAAAAAGAAAAAAGAAATAAAAAGAGAAAGAAAGAAAAAGTAAGAGAAAGAGAGACAAGAAAGAGAAACAAACAAAGAAAGAAAGAAAGAAAGAAAGAAAGAAAGAAAGAAAGAAGGAAGGAAGGAAGTTGAGATGTGTTATGTTCATGTATGAACTCCCTATGGAAAATGTAACTATTATGTACTGCAAATCTGTAATAATAATATAAAAAATTAACAAAGTTAAAGAGGAGACTATCTAGATCACAACTGCAAATCAAACACAAAAAAGCACCTGATAAAATATATTTTCTTACATAAGCTATTAGCAAATAAAGAAAATATTCTGATTGCAATAAAGAATACATCAAACAATGTATCTTCCTTATCAAGGAAACCCTAGAAATGATGCCAATAAAGTCTGGAAAAAGATAAACATAATATTCATTGGTGTTTCTTCAAATTACTTCAAATATGCTAGCCAATGCAGACAGAAGAAAATCAACTCACATAAATATTTAAAAAGGAGATGATAAATAGTATCATCATTTACATATTGCATTATGTATTGCCAGGAAAATTCAAGAAAACAGATTGAAAAGTGTTCCAAATGAACTAAAAAGATTAGAGACAAACAAAACAATTACACTGACGTGAAATTGTTTTAAAAATATAATAGGATCCCTGTAAAATCAGTTTCTTTGCTCATCTGTTACAACAAAATATCTTAGGGTAATTTAGAGCAACAGAAATCTGTTTCTCACTTCTGGAAGCTGAAAACTCCACGATCCGGCACCAGAAGACTCAGTGTTTGTTTGGTGAGGACCTATTTCTCATCGCTGGCATCTTCTGTGTGTCTCCTCCTGGTGAAAGAGGTGAAAAAGCTCCTACAAGCCTCTATGGAAGGCATCAATCCCATGCTGAGGGCTCTGCCTCTTCACCCTCTCTCCTCCCAAAGGTTCACCTCTTTGTACCAGCACTTTAAAGATGAGATTTCAGCACAGTAATTGTAGAAGAAATAAGCACTCAGGGTTTAACCAATAGCAAAATAGATATGAAATACTCATATATTGACAGATAAGACTTACATGAAAAATATCTCAAGGGGTGATACATTGAACAGTTAAAATGATTATGTTTATAAAAAGATTACAATTACAAAAGATTCACTAGTATGAATATATCCATTCTCCCACCCTCCAGGACTCTAGAATTATAATGTACCAGTCAGCTATCAACAAGGGGGGTATTTTTTAGATAATGCTAATTAAGATAATTTGTTAATTCATGTGGAAAAATAATTGAATCTATATTTATATGAACTATTCTGCAAAACATTGTGGTAATGCAATAATATCAGAACAGAAAATACACAGTCCGAACTGGATGTTTTATTTAAAATATGGAAAATAAAAAGTTTCAAAGTACACAAATTAAAACATGATAGAATGTGATGAATAACCATGTATTTATATAATAGCATAGAACTAATTAAATGATGAAGGCTCCCTAAGAAGTAACATTTAAGCTACACCAAAGAATATCCATACAGGTTAAGAGCTCTGCCACTGAGCCACATCCAGAGCCTCCACCAAAGAATATCCAAAGGCAAATGCATTCTCTCTGAAATTTCAGTAAAATGCAACCAATGGAACAAATCTTTTACAAATTAGAAAGAGTAGTTTTTATTTTCTAACATCTTTAACCAATGTAAACCCACTTATCAATTTTTTCCATCAAAAGTGAATATTTGAGCATATTCCCATGCAAAATATGAAGATAATTTTAGTAAAGGTTTAGATACATAAACTATTCTAAGCTTTTTACTGTACAATCATAAAATAAGTATAACTATGAACAGATTTCTATTCATAATTCACTAAGCTGTTTAAGCATCCTAAATCTGAAAAATACACCTTTTATAGACATTGAATTCTAATGCTCGTGAAACAGAGCAAATGATCATTGTTAAAGGTGATGAATTACTTTGATTTCCATGTGTGTAATCAAATATAATCTCCAATCAAATAGCCTGTGATGTTTCCAAAAGAATTCAAGGGTTGCCAATTCACAAGGAACCAGTATTCAAACAAATTTCAGCTTTAGAAATGCATAAACTCATTTCAGTGCTACCTCAATGGCTGTTCTTGAAAGTAATTGCCAAATGGAGGGAAACTGTCAATTGGAAGTTTCCACAAGCAACTGGGAGCCAGAGTTGTGGTCTTGGCTCAAAATCAACCTGGCGAAATGTCCTATCCAATACATCACGACCTGAGTCCACTTTGTTTTACCCGACAGTTGTATACTTCATCAAGAGAAGTGTTAATCAACATGCAATAGCTTTTATTTCAACATTTAATGCTTACAATGGTTAAGTCATTGGTTGTTCTTTTCAGATGATCTGCAGGACAGGAATAGAGAAGCCAGAATAAGCAGGACAAACTTTCTGTCCCCTCAGTGACCTTCATCTTGAGCTAAAGTTACCTCCTGATGTAGATGTTGGAGACAGTTCAGTTCCTGTGACTTTAATCCAAACCAGCTCCCTTCGATGAGGTAAAAATGAAACTTTAGATGTCAAAGAACAAAAAAAGGGTAAGACATGATGTGTGCTACTGCTAAACATGAATCGCTAGTACATCTGGCGGGATTTTAGTTTTCTTCTTTTGTGTGATATGGGCTCACTGTCTGCACTAAATTAGAGAAAATGGCGATGTGCCCATTTACCTCCAATTTACAATACCTTCAATTCATATTTGCAGTAAAACCTTGAACAAGGAACAATTATTTTGAGCAATAAGAGAGTGCTATATTGAGAGATTTACTGTCAGGAATTGTCTTGAAGGTCTGGAACAAAATGTTTCTGTAAAAATCTTAGTGCCAATTAGGATGGAAAAAAATAACTGAGCATAGGATCTGCTTGGGATAAGGTATTAAGCCTGTTAATATCTTACTTCAACTTACTTCATAGTTGAATTCTACAGTGCAAAAGCTAGCTAACTTAGCCTCTGATGACCCTGACCTACAGCTTATACCACATCTCAAACACCTCAGACTTTCTAGAAAACCAGAAAATTCAACACCAAACCCTCAACCACAAAGCTTATGACAGAGAGTAAATAAAGACATCATAGTATTTATTCAGTCGATTTGGACACAGTGTAACCGCATTCTTTTTTTTTTTTTTAATCCCACAAAGATTTGATGGACAAAAATAACTGGAATAGGAAAAAAGTCCCTAGAAGTACTATTCATTTTAATTACCCACAATGATAAATAATCAAAAGGAAAAAAATTATAAATATATCTCAAACCCTGTTTTCAGAAAAAGACAGTAGAATAGATTTATAAAACATCATATTTAAAGAAACTATATTCCTAGAAAAGGCACAATTTCTCTTCCCATCATCTATCATACAAAATTACCTGTGAAACACAATGAAGGAAGAGGTTTTACAAATAGAGTGAATAAGACTTTGTAAGCCTAAGGGAAGACTTAAATATGAAAGGAAGGAGCTTTTTTAAAAAGGAGACAGTAAATCAATTTTGATGAAGACAAGATAGGGTCAAGAGCAGTAATACAGTACAGAAAGCTTGTTTAGAAAGAATGAGAATTTAGAAAGAAAAATTTAGAAAGAATGAGAAGCACTTTCACAACATGAGGGGCATAACAATTCAGGGTTTTGAGGAATTTGAGCAATCAGTACCCTCTCCTAAACAGAATGGAGGGACAGAACTTGACCAGTACATTTTGATTACTTTTATATGCCCACTGCTCTGCTAGCTGTGTCCATTCCCCTGACATACAGATCATGTTCTCTCAAGCTCACCATGCTATTGATTTGCACCCCCACTTTACATGTGGGGATTCCAGTATTTCGAGTTAACCTGTTGCCAAAAGTTGCAGTGTTATAATACACAAGGTCCTCAGCAATAGCCTACTAAATATGTGTAGATGCTAAGCAAAGACAGAGCAGGAAAGGCCAAAACAGTAGAAGCATCAAATGAATTCAAACGAAATTAAGGAACTTGGCTCTAACTCAAGTCCCGAAACTACTACCCTTCTTGGGATGCTCCCCTGCCCGAGAAGTCTCTGTCCTCTTGTACCTTCCTCCTTGCAGAGTAGATGATAACTCCCATGTGGGGCTTCCCGGTGAAGGCCTAGGCCTTGCTGCACAGGTGAGGTGATTCCCGTCTCAACTCTTCAATTGATGGCAACCCATGAGTGGCAGACCAAGTTTAGACAAGGAGAACACATTGCTACTGGTTCTGGGAGCCGCATGGCTTTGGCCTTGAAGGAAAGCAAAAGACCATGACAGACCCCATGGTTCAGGAGAGTAGCACTGAATAGAGTACCCGGTGACAGGGCGGGGTGAAGAAGATTTGAATACCTGACTGATTGTGTCTCTTAATTTGTTCATCTTGAAGATGCTTTCCATGTCACATGGAATAAAGTCTAACCCCTTTTTTGTACCAGGAATCAAAATCAGGACCTCATATCTGCCAGGCAGACACTGCACCACTGAGTCAAATCCCTGGCTGCAAATCCCCACATCCCTAACCAGTGTAATTGGCCCTGTGAGATCCAGCCCATTCCTAATTCTCCAGCCTAATCTATTTATTTTTCTCCTCTCATTCCCTATGTGCCAAAACCAGTAGCCTTCTTGCTATTTCTGGAATGTACCATTCTTATTTCTGTCTCAGGCTGTTACAGAGCTCACTTGGCTTTACACTCCAGTTATCACTTCCATCAGGAGGATATTGACAATGTCAATATATGACACGTCTCCTGCCTCCTCACCAAACATTTCATGCTCTTTGAAATATTTTGGGTCTCTAGATTTATGTTATTTGCTTATTTGATAATTTCATCTCAGCCTTAAATGTTAGGTTCCATAAGGACAAGTACCTTGCCTTTTAATTTTTAAATCCCCATTATCAGGAACAAGCAAGTGCTTAATAAAATCATATGAATAAATTGATCCACTAACCTGTCATTTTTCCATGTGGCATCATCAGTAGGCATTGTTAGACATGAAGATAATAGCTAACAAAATAGCTAACATGTATTATTAAATTACTGTATCCTGGGCACTTTTCTAAAAACTTTGCATGTGCTTTCAAACTTTTGCAAAATCAAAATGAAGGCGTCAAGAGTTTAAGGTACTGTATATAGGATAGAGCATACTACAACACAAGTTCAATGAAATGTTAAGATACATAAAATGGCAACATCTGGCTTTCTAACTTGTCATCCAACACATGAAGTCATTCTAAAATGCATCACTTCTACTTCCTTTGACTCTTCTGCCTTGAAGGAAATTCTTACCCTTCCTTTAGGATGCGTCTGCAATATCTTGCAACTATGGCTTAGTTTATCTGAAATGTTACCTAAGATATTCAATGTGCTAACCTCTGTTTCTACTTCATCTTCTGCATAATTGTGATAAAGCTCATAGCACATTTAAATTAAAAGTGTATGTTTATCTGGCTGTTTAATTATAAATCCTTGGAAGCAGGATTCTTTTTTGTGTTCCACTACCATCAATATTTGTCATCACACCCAAGAAAGAATAGTTTTAAAGTATTCATTAAATTAATTTCCTTCCTTGTTCACAAGCTAAGAGATTTTAAAAAACTATTCTTCCAAACTTAAGAATCCAAATTTTCATGGGTACATTTTTTAAATAATCTTGAGATGACTAGAGCTTTTTTATTAATTTTTTTTCTTTTTATTATGAAAGATTCAGATTAATCCAACCACATATTGATCTGTTAAAGGTACATAAACTTGTTTTATTGTTAACCATGTGTTAAAGGCATCACCACAAGGTTATAGATTCTTTCACTTTTAAATACTGGCTCATTTTTCTCCTGCATCAGGTCGCTCAATTATGTACTTACTTGATTCTTGCTAAGAAAACCTCTAGCACTGAGATGTGGTTTAAGCAGATAATCCAAAATATCCAGTGATATTTTCATAAATCTTATCTGAATAATCCAAATCTCAAGAGTTTACTCTACTGGGCTAGAAATCTTAGAAGAAGAGGTATTCTCATAATATTTTTCAACACAATTCGTTTCTGGTTATCGCCAAAAATAACGTAAAAGAGATCTGTTGACACATTAAGTTCCAACCTTACATTTTTTAAAAAATGAAGGAAAAAATAAAAGTCTTTGAAAATTCAAACGTTTTATTCTGGTTTGCAGTTAAAACAAAAACAATAATAAGTGGCAAGCTCATAGGACTTGGGGTCTAGCCTTTATTTTAATAGATAATAGTGTGGATCCCACTCGGATATGAACAGAGCCCATTCAGTTTTCCCTGCCTCTGGCAAAGTTACCTCAATCAGGACTAAAAAAAAAAAAAAAAAGCGATGAAAAGATAAGGGTTCCAAGGAGGGCGGCTAATAATAAGAAACACAGTAACAGGAAATAGGTGGTGGTCACAGAAGCATTAAAATGTGCTTTAAGTGTGAACTTGGGAAAAAAAAAAAAAAAATGGAAACAAACCAATGGCCGAGGCCAAGAGGCAGAGAAGTTCCTTTACTAGAGAGGACATCTTTACCTACATGATTGGCAAGGCAACTTTTCTCATTCTCAGGCAATTTTAATTAAATCCATGTTCTGGAAGAGGCAAAGAAAGAGAAAGGGAGAGGGAAGGATTGAGAGAAAAAAGCAGAAGAAAGGCAGGTACCACCTGGGATTGATTTTAAATCTAGTTTGCACACATGAAGATAATTTAACATTTCCAAAAGTATTTTAAATGTTGAATTTGCTAATACAGAAGCTGTTTTGCTTTTAGTATTCTGCAAAGGCAAAAAAGTACAACGTAATTATCTTAACTGCGACTGACATAATTAAATACTTGTTCGAAGTGGACTAAAGCTCCAGGAAGATTTAAAGATCCAGCCCAGCTGCATGATTTAGACAATCAATTCCAAGCAAACTAGAGTTTAAATGAAACTACAGCACATAGAAGGTGGATGAGAAGAGAAAAAGTGTGATAATCTGGAGTCAAACTCTCAAATAGTCATTTTACAAAATTATAGTATTATCTTACAGAGGCAGCAGTGCAGAATTTACATGGAAAAATCATTTCCATTCCCCTTCTTTTAAAAGCTAAATTGATGTAAGCTGTCATGATCATCTACCTTGGTCACTGGAGTCTTCTTTTAAGCAGTCCTCTAAATTTAAAGTCTACTCTTAAAGAACAAACTTCTATCATCACAGAAAAACTTCATGACTCTAAAGGTAATTTTTCAAATGCAGTGCAAATCTTGTGAATAGAACAAAATGTAAAATATTGTAAGGGGGAGAAAGTGAAATAATTTTAGGATCTTGCTAGTGGCAGTGTTTTACTTTAACTTTTCTTAATCCTTTACATTTCCATCACAATAATAAAACATTATTTGCTTCCCTGATCTCTAAATATTCTCTTCAGATATTTTCTAAAATTATATCAAATAAAGTCAATACAATCATCCAAACGTGCATTTGCCTAAGTGCCCCATTGTGAAATATGGTGCTCATTACTGACAGTGGAATTGGTGGGGAATTTGAAACCCACTTAGAAATGTCAGGAATTATCTCAGGAGGTGTAAGAACCTTATTTGGACTGAAACTGTCTGCAAAAATACAGACAAAAAAAGACTCAAAGGGTAGACCGCTATTTGTGCATCTTAATGTCCTCCAGTCACAGCACAGTTGGGTAGAGATGGCTCATTCTCTTCTCACGGAGGGGAAAAAGGGAAAGTTACTGAAAACAGTAAAGAAAAGTTCTTCCAGCTGCCTGCCTTTCTCTACCTGGAGCAGCAGAGAAGGTTTTAAAAAAGTCTGTTTACTCTTGAAAGATTTCTTCTCATTCATGAAGCGTATGTAGTTATGATCCCACAAGAAGACTTGTTTGCCATATTCTCTTCTGAGCTGTTTTGAATCCTAGGACAGCTGACAGCAAGAATGAAAGACAATAGAACTACTGCACTGAGGACAACACAGAATTTCAGAGGAATCATGTCCTGTGGATCCCTTTTCAGAATAATCAGATCCCTTATTTAAACAAAAATAACAACTAAAATTTGGGGGCTGCCTGTGAATCCAGACTGCCATTAGGCAAAACCCATGGAAAGCAGATACGATTCTGTGGTGAATTTAATCTGGCCACACATAGGGACAGGTCAAATTAGATTGTGTTGGCAGTCTGTGCAAGCCACACTGGGGTGTGAGGCATCTACTACTTCCTGATTCTGACAACAGTTGGGGATTCCCAGATAAAGAAATATGTCATTACAGTTTTGTGGTGTAGACAGAGGTTTAGAATGACAAGGCGAAGCCAAAGCTGTCTTTTATTCTCCCTCGGCCAAATTTGAAGCACTTCTGGGAAGCCTTCCCCAAGGATTAGAGTTAGTAATTTTCACAACTGACAGAAACCACTCCTTTCTCTGGGGTTCTGCAGTCACAGCGCTCCCCCAGCAATATCCTGGTAGGCAAAAAAGGATCTGAAAAGAAAGGTGAAAGATAAGGCAAGACATTAAACAGATCAAATCCAGATAATTATTTTCATTACAATTTTGATAAAAACCATAAAGCTTATATATAGGATACTGGGAAATCAAAGCTTACATATTCTCTACCAATTAACATTCAATATTCAGGGCTTTCTGATAACTCTCTAACCTTTCTGGGTGGACAGAAAGCTTGTGGTTGACAGGAACATGATCTGTAAGAATAGTCCTCTAGCAAATACCTATGTCAATAGCCATTCTGAAATATATTATGGTTTATTTATTTATTGGTGTATGTTTGTGATACATAATAATTACATTCGTCTTAAGGAATAATATATATCACATCTTAATTATTTTTATCATTTGATTGGCTGTATCAAAAGAGATACTTAGGTAGGCAAATAAGGGAGAAATTTTTTCGGACAAATACAAGTAGCTGCTGTCTGGGTCTGGGGACTCTTGAGGAAGGGAAACTCCTAAGTCTCTATAGCTCTATACTCCTCCCAACCTCTATGTGAAATGCATTGACTCCCCCAATGCTTTTTGGCGTTGGATACCTCTTTCTCAGTGTTCATCATGCTGTCGTCATTCCTCTGAGATAAAATACTATATGCTTTTATTAGGGTGACAATAGACTGTCTGGGAGGCATATCAGTCACTGCTGTTTTATCCACCCTTGTTTTCTCAATCAAAACTGCTCTCTGAGTATACAATACGTTCAGGCTCCTGTTTTCTGCAGGTTTGTCTGATGAACTGAACAGTGCTAAAGGAACAGTAACTAATAATGCGCCAGATAACTTATTTTTCATTCTAAGAGAAGCATACAGGATTTTATCCTAGAGGAATGATTACAATATAGGATAAACACTGAAAGAGTGATACCTGATTCCAAGGCCATCGTGTAGCTTCTCAGATCACATCACACAGGCTACACCCATCTGCTTCAACTTCCAAACAGCAGCTCTGTATAGACTTCACTCACTGAACCTCTGCACCAACTTACCCTGATTCATGCCAAGCATACTGGCAAAGGCCCAAAGTACTTTAAATCTCTGATTTTCTTCCAGCCGCTAGAAGTAATGCTTCCCTTCCTCTATACCATAAAGAAGATTCAGCTCAGGAGTCACTGTCAATGCATATTCAAACTTGATGCAAATCAGTGAAATTTATTCTGTGCCTTGCTCCTTCATCAAAAAACACAACAACAACCACAAGAATTTTCCATAATTCTGCCTCCAAAGCTCTCCAGAAATAGTGAATCTATTAAGTTGGCGTTCAGAATGTAATATTAGAAAGATCAAGTCTTTCTAAAAACCACAAAGAGAATAAAGTTGCAGAGTTTGGTATTGGCAGGGCAGAGGTCCAGCCTCTCTGCAGGGCTCAGCCTTGTAGTAATAGTTGTTCTCCTTTTCCAACTTGGCTCAAAACTACAAGACCTTACAAGCTCACATAATGTTTATCGTTTTTCTCCCCCACTGCTCTTCATGATTGAAATGGCTCTAGAAGGCAGGTGTGGGAAATGAAATATTTTGGAACTATAAATTGAGGATAACCATTAGATATCAAGCTAAGTTTTCTAACCAGGGCTTAAATCATTTAAACTTCATATAATTTCAGAGATTTTTTTTTTTCTTGAAACAGAAAGAAAACACCTGGTGTACTGTTAAACACCTGGTGGATTCAGGTAGAAGGAATCCAGAGGAAATTATCCTTGACTGGCCGTGAGGATAAGTGGTTATATATGTAAGCTGTGTAACACAAGTGTTGTATGTAAATCCTATTACAACTGCTTCTCCTCTTCTATTTTTCTTATTGAGTCCCCAATTAATGCTTAGATTAGAAATTAACCTATTAATTAAACTATTAAACTTGTTCAGATATTAGAGTGTCCAAAATTTATTTCACTTACCTTTATTGTTTATTAAATAAAATTGAAACAAATAATTAAGAATTCCTTGGATAGATGTATACATAAAAGTGAAGCTTGAGGCATCAATGTATTCCCTAATGAGATAAAAATGAACCTCAATACAAAGAGAAATTGAGCTCCTAAAAAGGACCTCATTAAATTTAAAGATGTGTTTGTCTACTTCTTCTTAAAGTAATGTACCACCTAAGAAAAAGTGAATGTCAGTGTAGTAGGGTGATAGTGTACATCAGGAGCCCGAGCCTTGCAATTCTAAGTACACTAGTTATCACCAGCAAAGTCTAATCATTCTAAACTCTTCCTTGTTTGTGGAAACCGTTAGAAAGACAAGGAAAGTCTCAATGGCTTTCAAACTGTGCTGTAGTAGAAGTCCCAGTTTTAAAGCATAGATATAGGGGTAAGTTTCCTGTTTCTCAATTCTGTCTCAAACACATCATTATCTGTTCCAGTCTCCTCATGTTTTACATGCCATACCTCAGTCAATATTAAGCATATAGCTGGTACTCAATAAATACTTGTTAAGTGACAGGATAAGTGAGTAATTGTTCAAAAGCAGTGTCTCAAAGGACCCATGGGTTTTTTAAAAAGAGAAAAAAGGGCAAAGAGTAAAGAAGAAAATTTTTTTAAATTAAAATTTTTTTAAAAATTTAAAGGAATGAAACACCCTGATCAAATTCAACAGTCGGAAAGGTGAAACACCTTGCCCAGGATTTTCAGGAAGTCAGCATCCACACCTGTGTCCTCATACAGTGTTTGTCACTCACTCATCTCCCTTTTCCTGTCTTCACAGGCTCCTAGGCCAGGGGATGGAGATACTATGACATCTTTATTCTGCTAAAGAAGCTCCAGATCTTACTTTATTTTCCAAACTTTGACTCAAACACTTCTATTCAGAGATATGCTTAATCAGCAAGCAATAAAAGTATCTAAATAAAAAAATTTTAAAGTATATATCTGATTGAGAAATACAACCCATGAATCTTTAGCTTAAACAAAACAGAAGTACTAAAAAATAAAAGTCATGATTCCATAAAAGTGATTTTCTCCTATTGTGGATTCTTTTTTTTTTTTTCTTTTCCTCAAATTTCTCTAAATTATGGAAGCAAAGAGTTAAATTTTCTGTTAGGGATGTTTCCATTTAACTCAAACAGAAAATTCCAGAAAGACCTTAGGCAAGATGGTTCTTGAGTAATTTCTAGCCCACATTACCTAGTCCAGAGACTGAAATGCATTGAATAATATTCAAAAGAAAAAATAATAGTAAATGAAAATGTTACTCAAATAAATCATTTGCAAAATAGTCTACTACTAGTACTAAGGTTTTGGTGGAAACTTATTTGCAGCCACCCTCGGAGGCTGAGGCAGGAACATCGTAGGTTCCTGGTGAGGCCAGACTGGGAAACTTGATGACTTACAGAGCACCTGTCTCAAACTAAAAAAGAAAGAAAGGGAGACAGAGAGAGACAGAGACAGAGACAGAGAAGATACAGTGGGGAGGGCTTGGCATGTAGCTCAATGTGGAGGTTGTAGGCTTAATTCCCTGTGCAGGTGCATTTGCACATGCGTGTGTGCACACACACACACACACACAGACACACACACACACACACAGCACCTAGTTTTTGTAAATCCTGTAGCTTTTGTTCTTCTATTCCATGTGTCCTTAAACACATACGTATGTCATCTAGTAATCATTTTTTGTTGGACAATTTTAAAGTGATTACTATTGTACCAATGTAATGTGATTTACTAATTTGTCTAAATATCTGATACTATAATAACCCACAATCAACAGTTCTTCTTTAATTATAACCCACAATGTTATCAATGCAATTATTAGCAATTTTGCAGCAATTATTTGGCAAAACAATTTAATGACTCCTGGAGAACCTGTAAGTGCTAGAAAGGAGAAAGCTCTAACGCCTCCCTTAAAACTAGAAATGCACATAACATTTGAATGTTGGGAATTTTAAATGCACTACTATTTCCTCACAAATGTAATTTTCAAAAAATTTACTCATAAGACACACTTTAATAGCTTTAATGGCTATTATTTAATGTCTTTAAATAGTGCTTCCTAGATTTCTTAATATTCTAAGGCAAAATGAACTAGTCTAGTGTACAATTCCAATTACATGAAAATAATCTAAAATAAAAATAATAATAAATATAGATGAAACCTAAAAGAGGTAAACTTTTGGTATTTCAGGGCTTGGAAAAACAACTCATTGTCAAAGTACAAGATTCAACAATATTCTCACCAAAGTACTCTTGTTCAGGAGTTGTGTATCTTGGCTAGACAACTTTGAGAAAAGGAAACTCCAATTTACCTCTGGATCCAATTTTCCAGTATAATACGTAAGTACAAAGTATACCAGTGTTGACCTTGCTGAGTGCCAAGAAGTTAAAATTACTCTATTAAGTTTACAGCAGAAACATTTAAAATTGCTTAGCAGAGGATTCACTTGTTTCTCATTCCCTTGTTTCTCAGCAGGGATGGTGCTGTCTTTTACAAGCTGTTCTTTGAGTTTTATTAAATATCAACAGAAGTTCAACAATATGAGACAGACTTCAAACATAATCACTGCTGTTAAAAAATAAGAGGAACAGCCCCAAAGCAAGACAATGTTCCCTGTATCGAGTCCTCAAGTAATCTTGATGCACAGAAGCATGCGTGAAAAGTAGGACAATTATCTACTGTAAATTAATGTACTTTATATATTCAACACCCCACATTCACACACACACACACACACACACACACACACACACACACACGCATGCACACACGCACGCATGCATGCATGCACACATTTTGCAGTTCAGGCTGAACTTGAACTCACTATGTAGCCCAGCAGGCCTAGAACTCACGGCGATCCTTTTGTCTCGGCCTACCAAGTGCTGGGATTGCAGACAGGGACAACTATGCTGGCTGTATTCATACTTAATAAAATTAATTGTTAAAATTTGACATCCATTCATGATTTTTAAAATGCTAAAAAGAAAGATTAGGTATAGAAGGAACATGCTTCATTGTAGCTCATTCCATATAGTATAAGCCTTCTAACATTATATAATGTTATATATATATATATATATATATATATATATATATATATGTATAATGTATAGATGGAGAAAAGCTGAAAACTTCCTAACATCTGGAATGAAACAAGAGTAGCCATTTTGCACCACTTTTTGTCAACGTACTACTGGAAGTCTGAGCCAGCACAATCAGGAGCACACAGGCTGGAGAAGGAAGTTCAACTCTCACTATTCGCAGATGATTTGATCTTGCATGTAGAATACTCTCCCCTCATGCCATCAAAATACTCTTTGACCCAATAAGTGAATTTGGTAAAGTTGTAAGATATAATGAACACGTAATAATCTGTACAGTTTCTGTACTCTAAGAGCAAATTATCTGAAACAGAAATCAAGAGGAAATCCTACTTGCAACACCAAAATGAACAAAAACACCTGAAAATAAATCTACTCAAACATGTGAAAGATCTCTACAATGAAAACTATAAAATTTTAATGAAAGAAATTGTAAAGACATTTTCCATTCATGGATTGTAGTACTCAATTGTTAAAATTCCCATACTACTCAAATCTATCTACAGATTCAATGCAATACCTAAAAAATAAAATAAAATAAATGACATTATTCACAGAATGGTATAAAATAACCCTAAAATTTGTATGGAATCAGAAGTAAATTCACACATCTTCAACAAACTGATTTTCAACAAAGGTACTAATGACATGACAGTGTAGTACACATGGCTTCTATGCCAAATGTCAACCGAGTCCGTGTCTCCCACTTGAGCCTGGCTTTTGTGTGTGCGCGCGCGCGCGCGCGCATGTGTGTGTGTGTGTGTGTGTGTGTGTGTGTGTGTGTGTGTGTGTGTGTTCTGGGAATTAAACTCATGCTCTCATGTTTGTGCCACTGAGCTATATCCCCAGTCCTGAGCCTGACCTTTTATTTCTGGATTCCTTTCAGCATTCTGGTCTTCTGAGCTTCAACCAGAATTTCCATCAAGCTAAGCTTACAGTATTGTAGGGCTTGTTTAGCCAACACGCCCAAACCTTTCCAAACTCCTCTTGAAAACCAGTTCCAAAGACTTCTAAACTACATGGTCAGGTACAGTCACAGTACTGATTCCTTTTCTCTGGTACCAGAATCTGTATTAGCCACCTTCCTATTCCAGAGACAAAGTGCTCCATATTCACAACTAAGGTCATGGCATCAGTCCGTGGCTGGCTGGTTCTAAGACAGAAAAGGCATGGAGGAAGGACCTGGGAGAAGAAGGCTGTTCAACCCATGGCAGCCAGGAAGCAGGGAGAGAAAAGAGGAACCAAAGCTGAGAATAAACCCTTTAACACCACACCCCGCAGCTTTCCTTTCCAAGGAAGCCACAGCTCTGAGCATGAGGCTTTGGGCAGACATTCCCAATCTAAATTGTAACAGAACTCCCCAGGAATCTTGACACAGTGAATGTTCTCCAATGATGCAGATGCTCCTGGACTGTGAAGCACACTTGAGAGAGAAAACTGTCACAAGTTTTCTTCAGTTCTCCGGCTCTTCTTCACTTCCTCAGTAAACCCAAAGTTTCACAATAGCCAGAACACAGTAAAACTTGGAAAGGAGAAATTAAATTGCCTTCAAATTGACCCCCAAACCAACCATAGATGTGTATTTTAAAGAAAAACTACACTCCCTGAAGCTAAAATAACTCGTGAATCACTGTTTTCAGTTAAGTGATCCGTCTTGCAAAAAATAATTACCAAACCTTTTGGGAGGAAAGACAAGATGACACCTTATATTTAGACTTAATCCTTTTATATTTCTACACAGTCCATCGCGGGGGATAGTATGATGAAAGTTGAAGTCTAAAGCTCTATGCAACCCCTTCTCTAAATATGTTTTGTAACACTTTCTTATGCCTTAATTTGTATTCTTTAATATTTATATTATCCTCAAAAATCTGTCAATATTAAAATTTTACTTAGACATGAAACATGCCGAGATGATATATAGTTATATAAGTGAAATATAAGTTATATAAATGAAATATAGTTATATAAGCGGTATATAAGTTATATAACTTAAAGCTAGTTATATAAGTGATGTACAAGTGAAAAAAGTCCTGCACAGATATATATTTCCAAGTAGGGAGGAGTACCAGAAATAAATGATTTACACCTTTTCCATTCAATGGTATTTTCATGTTTCTTGCCACTTAAAATACACAGTAATATTCATTTGTCTACATCAGAGTTTAAGTACATTCTTAAAATAAACTTTGTAGTTCTTTTTAAGCCTGTGTGTGCAGATACTGTGTTTTAGGAAAAAAAGGAGATATATAATAAAGTATTAAGGTAAACCATTTATTTAGAATTAAAGAAATTTGTATATTTCTTCAAGTCAGGTAAAAATATGACCAATAACAGTTATATACAAATTGTCTTATTAGATAATTGTAAACAAAAGTAAATTTTATGTAGTATAAACGTTACAAATTTGAGTTGTGCTCATAAATTGTATAAGACTGTGTTGCTTATTAGTTTACCATGATTGTGTTTTTAACAGGTTAAAGCGATGAATACCTCTCTACATTTATCTTTCCTGTTTACATGCATGTATTTAAAATTCAGAAGAATACTGGGAAATGCTAATAGACTTAGCATTTGGTGTCTGGAAAACCAAACACACTTAGTAATCACTTCTGTGTATCTGCATGTTTGAGCGAGCATTAATGTTTACTTTTTTGGTCAAGTAATTAGGAATCTCTTACATTAGGGGTTTTAGAGATGGAAAATCAAGAATAGCTTGCCCTGTGAGTAGTCATATAAAGCAGATAGTTGGCTGCTGTTGATTAAAGAATCCATAATGAAATTTCTTCAGTTCATCTAAAGAATATTATCTATCTCAGAGAGATAATACAGGCAACAAAAGCAAAGAGTACAACCTGATGGAGTTTTAACTTGATGAATGAATCTGGTATATTTAGAGAAAATAACTTGAAAAATTATTTGCTACCCCATAAAAGTAATATTAATTCAACAAATTTAAATATCAAACTTTGCATCCACAAACTCAAAAACAAATCATTTAAAGCCGGTACTTTTTATATTATGCTGTGACTAAAACAAACAAAGTAGATTAATCAGATCGTCAGCTCTCTCCTTTCTTTTTTGTATTTTGCATAGCTTTGGTTCCATATAGCTGAAGGATCTGTGCTGCACCCTCATATTCTGGAGCTTTGACAGCCATCTTATAATCTAGCTCTGTTGACAATATTGTCCCCTGAGACTTACTTTTTCTATTCCATTTCCCTCTCCTCATTTACAAGGGAATAGATGATTTTTAAAAATTTATGCACTGCCATAATGTTATTGATTTTAATATTCTTTAAATAAGACTACAGACCTAGAATCACATTTCTCATGAACTCTTTTGAAGCATTTACTTTTAGCCAAAGTTGAATATGTCCATTTTGGCTACTATGTAAAATTATTCCTTTGATGAGTCTTCAAAAACACTCTGATTATCTGTTCATTTGCTTACTACCCTCACTCTTACATAGTTTTTCACCTTTTTTTTTCATATCTTGTGAAAACAGGAAAAAAAACTATTTGACACTGAGCTTGAGAGTGATTTTTTTGGATGTCATTCCCAAAGTTCAGGCAACAAATGTAAAAATCAGCAAGTAGGACTCATCAAACTAAAAGGTTGTTTTCACAGCAAAGTAAAATGTCAACAAAATTACAAAGCAGCTTTCAGATCAGAAGAAAATACTTGCAAATTATATATAATTAAGTGTGTTATATAAGGTGCTCACAGAAGTCAGTAGTAAAAATTAATAACCTGACTTTACATGGTGGGTAAAAGACCTAATAAACATTTCTTGAAAGAATCTAAATAATTGATAAGTAAATGAAAAGATGCTCAGTATTACTAATCATTATGGAAATGTAAAATCAAAACCACTTATCTACTGTCTGGCTATTATTGAAAAGACAAGATAACAAGTATGGAAGAGAGTACAAATAACAAGAGAAGGCAGGTGATAAATAAAACATAAGTGAACAGTGTAGCGGGTGGTTTCATGTGGCAAGGCTACAGTCCTCAGTGGTTGAGGTCGACCTTAATTCTAGTGTTGCCTTGAAGATATTTCTTAGATACTTTAAAGAATGTATCAGCAGACTGAGTAAGGGATATTATCCTACATCATCTGTGCGAACCTGGTTGAATCAGGTGAAAGAGTACAAATAACGAGTATGTATATATTCTAATGTTAAAAGCTGTAATTCATAGTAAAAGTATGATCAAAATAAACTAAGAAGAAGGAAATTTTGTAACTGAGGGGATAGGGAATTGAATTCAGAAGAAAGCAGTATTTGTTGGATGATAGCTAAGATAAAAATCTCAGAATTATACATATGAAGCAGATCTTAAAATAGAATGGAATAAGAGAATAAATAGGAATATACTTATATAATTGGAAATACAGGATCCTATTCAGAAAACGTTTATACATTACTGTATTGAGAAAATTCTGGGATATATACTTTGAAAAGATAAATAAAAATCTAAACAGTTCTAGGAAAAAAATGTTTATGCACTAGACTGAAAATGTAATCACATATATTGGATGTTTCTGCTATGAATAACAGTCATAATAATGTGGAAATAGTGTTTGGTTTTCCATGGTGAGAGGGAGAGAGAGAAAGAGAGAGAGAGAGAGAGAGAGAGAGAGACAGACAGACAGACAGAGACAGAGACAGAGACAGAGACAGAGACAGCATGAGCAAAAGAGAACAGTCTTTTATTGAAGGCACAGGAGGGCTGCTGAAGAGATGCAAGCACCCTCTGGAAGCTTCAGGAAAGAATCAAGAGCTTTTATTTGGAATTTGACAGGGGTGGAGCTAAAGGGGAAGGTAAAACGATGTTTTGATAGCTGATTGGAGGAGAATTTGTGCATGCACAAAAAGTAAATGGGTTCACCAGAACAGGGGGAGGCATTTTCCATGACAAACCTGTCAAGTAGCATATTCATTAAACATAAACTGTGATATAACTAAATAAGAATATGGATGGGTAGAAAATGTATTTATTGTGAGGACAAAAAGTGATAGAGACTGTATCATGCATAAGGTCTAAAGCTGATTTTAAATGGATATAGCAGGTTATTTACAAATATTTCTTGAAGGTTCAGTCCTTTCAGTCAATACTTCCTAAGCATTGGAAAATCAAGGAAATTTGTAAACTTGTTTACAAGAGAGAAGGCAGGTGATAAATAAAACGTAAATGAACAGTGTAGCAGGTGGTTTTATGTGGCAAGGCTACAGTTCTCAGTGGTTGAGGTCCACCTTAATTCTAGTGTGTCTTGAAGGTATTTCTTAGATACTTTAAAGGATGTATCAGTAGACTGAGTAAGGGATATTATCCTAGGTCATCTCTGCGAACCTGGTTGAATCAGGTGAAAGACTTTAAGAGCAGAACTGAGTCTTCTTGCGAGAGAAGAAATTCCATCTGTGGACGGCAGCCTTAGCTCCAGCCTGAGAGTTCTGGCCTGTTATTTCTGACAGCCATCCTGTCAATTTCTGACTTGCCCTTCTAGACTTTACAATCCTGTAGTTCAAATGTATATATTTGTTGGTTTAATATCTACCAGACATAGCTATAAAAACAAAGCCGAATAGCAGTGATAAAGAATGTGAGTCAGGGAAATACGCTGCTATTTTATAATGGGTGGTCAGGAAAAGCTCCCTGATAAGATGTTGTGGTTGACTGATTACATCATTGATCTAATTCTTCATCCCTCCTTTATCCAAGCCTTTTTATCATAAGGCTTTGTGGTATCTCTCACTAAAAGACAAGATCTATTTTCCCAAGCATTAAATCTGGACTGACTTTGCAACTTTGGGGTAGGGGTTAAGATATTAGCAGACAAGTCTAGAGCAGAAGCTCAAGAAAGAGCTGTCACAGTTTCACATGCCTCCTATTCTAACCATAAAACGTTGGTGGAAGTTTGAAAGAAGTGCTAGTCCTAATTTAACTAGCAGAGGCCATGTTAGATCTGTCAATCACCAGTTGACTCCAGACATACGAATCTTCCCATCAGCAAGAGGTGCGTGGTGGACCCGCAGCTAAAGACTGACTTGGGGTGAGTCCAATTGTGATCAGACAAGTCCTACCCAGATTAGCTGAAACTCATAACTTAAATCAGTACTTACTGTTGGGATGTCTCTAACCTCCTGTTGATGCTGCTGCACAAAATGATATATATAACTGAAGGAAGCAAACGATCAGGTTGCATGGAAGGAACAACATTCTCAGTAACAAAAAAGGAAAGTGGTCTACACAAGGGTGTGCTTGGGATTCCTATGGCACAGCAAATGGGTTTGTGTGGCAGGAATATGAAGGGAGAAGAAGCACAAGGCAACAAAGTCAGTCAAGTGGCAGGTAGTCAAAACAGGGATACCTGATAGGGTGAGGTAGACTTGAGTGGGACAGAGAATCAATAGATGGTCTTAAATAAATTAGTATCAAGACCTAACTTCTAATTTTAAACATGGACGCTGCCTACCCTGTGAAGACAGAACTGCAGCAAAGGAACTACAGAAACAGAGGCTGACCCTGCCTTCTGTAAAACTTCCGCATGAAGGTGGAAGTGGCTTTTGCTGGGATCAGGTTACAGCAGTAGAAGTGGTAAGAGATGCTCAGACTCTGTAAATATTCTCAATAAAGTGTCAAGAGGGTCTCTAGAGGGATGGAATATGAAAGAACGAGAAAAGGCAAGGATGAACCCAAGGCTTTACCTTGAGCAATTATAGGACGGAGTTGCCATTTTTTGAATGGAGGAAGAACGTGGAAGGTTCAGGTTTGGATGTAGACATCAGAAGCTGAGTTTTGAACATTCTAGCTTTGATATGATATTAGGAATCTGTGTCAGATGCATACATAGGTACAAGGTGTTAAGTGGTCTACAGTGTTGAAAGGTCTCTGGTAGTTTAAGTTTATGAATAAAATCTTTCCCACAAAATCATATCCATCAGGGCACTTGTCAATCAGTAACAGCCATGGGTGGACCAGTGACTCACACATGGCTGTAAGGAGAGGTGTTATCAAATTAGTAAATTGTAATTATTTTTCAGTGTCTTTATTACTACCTATTGTATTACATTCTGCTTACACTGCTTGTGGAAACTTAGTACATGTGTGGAACACATCTTAATTCTTGCCTTTATCTCCTTCCACTGCCTGTCTCCTCTCCCTCCTCCTCTTGATCTCTTTCCCTTTTGCAAAAGATCTATCTCCCTTTTGTCTATTACCTCTTTTATTTTGCTCTTTAGTAAATTTTGAGTTTCTTATGTAAGAGAAACCATGTGATATGTAAGATGTATGTTTGATTTATTTCAGTTGAACTCTCAGGCAGTTGAACTCTGCCATAAAGAAGAATAGTACTCCATTGTACACAAATACCACATTTTCTTTATCTTCATCTGTTCATGGACAGTGAATGTTTAAACTTTTAAAAATTATTAGTCTTTCTAGGTTTTTTAAAAATATATTCTAGATATTAGTCATTTGTCCAAGTAATAGCTGGCAATTTTTTCCCATTGTACCTGCATTTCTGACCATTAAAAATGCAAATGAATATGACAATTAGAGTCCATCTTACACCCGAAAGAATGGCTGTTATAAAGAAATCATATTTAAAATGCTGGAAAGTTTGCAGAGGAAAAAAAAAGAACCCCTTCTACAATTGTTGCTGGGAATGTTAAATTAGTACAATCATTGTAGATGACTGTGGAGTCTTCTCAAAAAAGGCCAACTAGAAATTCCATTATACTCAGCTATTCCCTTCTAAATACCTTCCCAAAAGAGGTAAAGACATCATATCTCAGTGACAATATACACTTATACTTAGAGAAGGATGGTGTTTAAAGGTGGCAAGGTATATTTTACTGTATAATTTTTCACAAATATAAACTTTCACATATTTTTAGGTCACACAGAAAAACAAGAGGGATGCTCTTTAGGAGATTTCTCAAACAACTTTGAAGCAATATGAGAGAGGCAATTAATTACAGTTTTGCAAGTTGGAACTGAGCCAGAGAAAATATTTTGAAATTGAAATCCTGCAGTATGTCACAGGCTGGGGTATACTTGAGGATGGTATGGAAGATATAGACTTTTCGAATATGTAACATGTGAAGCATGTAAGATGATTGGTATGAGATTGGGTAAAGATGGCAGAGAGATAGGAGCAGATTACACAGGCTCCCTGAGACACTCAACTTAGATGCCGAAATAACACAGCATGGGGAGTCCTGGACAGAAGGAGAAGAATCCTGTTTACCCAGGAACAAACTAAAGAAAAAAAAAAAAAAAAGAACCAGTTAAACATGCAGTCCCAGTGCTACTATTAGAGCAGCTAAGATTTGGAGCTCCCGCTGCAGTGCCCAAACTCAAACGGCCAGGACTCATCAAGCTGCCTGAATTCCCACAGCTTCAACTCACTGGATTAACAGTCACACTAAGTCAGAGGTCAGTGAGCCCAACAGAGAACAGGGTTGGCAAGGGACCTGCATTGACCTGCGGTGAGTGCCAGGAATAAAAGCCTTCCACGGAAAAGGGTGTCATTCCAACAGGATGACATTTTTGAGTTTGGTAGGACTGGCAAGAACAAGGAACAGCAGTGACTTCAGTCAGTTGTTCCCTTCACAGATGAGAATGGTGAGGTATTCTTGGCTTGGATCACACCCCTGGCTGAGACCCAATAAGTTGTCCCTATACATGGGACACAAATTCCCCATGCATGGCGCACAGTAACCCAGTGAAGGCCTCAGCAGGTTGAATGATCAAGAGGGGAGAGGCCAGCATACACCACCCCTGTTTGCAACTCAATAGCACACTGTAACAGGCAGGACAACCTAGCCAGTGTGCTTCAGGAGAAGAGTAATCAAAAAAAAAAAAAAAAAAAAGAAAGAAAGAAAAGAAACTGGGACCTTCTCTACATGCCTGTATGGAAGAAACAAAAAATATGAGAAGAGGAAGCAACAAGAAAAAATCCCCAGCCCCCAACCCTGAGAACATTGATCCAGGAAAGGTAAATACAAAAGAGATTGAGGAAAGCAAACATGCAATATCAGACACAGCACCAGTGGACGTAAAGTGATATCTTCGGGATCTCATAGATGGGTTCAAAAGTGAAATGGTTAGCCAAGTAAAGCAAGATATAAATAGAATAATAAAAGAAATGTTAAGCACCTCTCAAGAAAAGACAGATGGAAGAATGGAGAAACATAAAAAAAAGAGGAGAATTGTTTGATGAAGAAAATAGAGAAAACATAGAATATATGAAGCAGGTTCAAAGAGATTACCAGGAAATTAAAAACTCCATTGAAAGCTGACAAAACTGCTTGAAAGAAACTAAGGATAGATTATCCAAATTGGAGGACAGGGTTACAATGTGGGATCATGAAAGGAAAAATTTCTTTAAAATAACAAGGAAACAAGCAGTAACAATACAAAGGCTAGAAGATGACAAGAGGATCTATAACTTAAGAATAAAGAATGTGAATGAAGAAGCAGGGGTACAAACAAAGGAACTACAAAGCTTGGAATAAACTCCAGGCTCTTCTTGATTTGATAGTCTGTGTTGAGAAGTCTGCCATGATTTTGATGGGTTTCCAAGCCCTGAAAGAAAATAACCTCTAGCCCAGGACTTCTGGGAGAACATGGTAGGTAGATAGCAGCAGCTTTGGAGGCTTTCTGAGAAACTGCACTTAAAATCCAGGCATGGTGCCAGGCAAGAAATCCTAAGCAAGGGGAGATATACTTTGCCGACCCAGCAACAAACTAAACTAAGAGTAACGAACTGGAAATGAAATCCCAGTGATAATAGGAACAGATAAGGTCTCAGCATGGAAGCTGGACCCCGTGCCACTGGAAGCTGGGATTTGAATTTCCTGCAGCTGCTGCTGTGTCCCAATCGGTGCAGCAAGGGGAGAGGCGCGAAAGCTCTGAGAGTGGGAAGCGGTGAATGGAGTTGAGAGCGGGGCTGGCCAGGAGCCCTGCGTCGACCAGCGGTGAGTGAGCAGATCGGGGACCCTTCCATTAGAGTAGGAGCCTTCAGCAAAGGTCATATTGGGACTGGGCAGACTAGCCAGAACAGGTTGTTGCAGTGACTTCAGTCACATATTCCCCTCTCAAGCGGGATTGGTGGGGAGTTCCTGGCCTGCGTGATGCTGCTAAGACCCAGTAGCTAGCCCAAACCAGGTCCCAGTGCCTGGAGGTGCACCCTAGCAGTGAAGCCTTCAGTAGGTTGACCTGGAGGGGCAGGCCCAGCTTAGGCTGCCCACGTCTCTGTCTCCCTAGTACACTGCAGTGGGTGGGAACACCTAGCTGGCAGAATCAAACAAACTGTAACTGACAAAGAAAGAAACTGAGCCTCTTATATATACTTGTATAGAAGGAACAAAATTATGGGAAGAGGGAGCAACAAGAAAGGGTCCTCAATCCTAAGAACACTGATCCAGGAAAGGTTAATGCAAAGAAGAATGAGGACAGAAAACATGCAATATCAGACACAGCACCAATAGACATAAAGCACTATCTCCAGAGCCTCATAGATGAGTTCAAAAGTGAAGTATTTAACAAAGTAAAGCAAGATATAAGTAGAATAGTTAGAGAAATGCTAGGCGCCACCCAAGAAAAAACAGATGGTGAAATGGAAGAACAGAAAAAAAGGGAAGAATTATTTGATGGAGAAAATAGAGAAAATGTAGAATACATGAAGCAGGTTCAAACAGATTACCAGGAAACCAAAAACTCTATTGAAAGCTGGCATAACAGCTTGAAAGAAACTAAGGATAGATTATCTTTCTGGGAGCATGAAATGAAAAACTTCTTAAAAATAACAAGGAAACAAACAGCAATAATACAAAGGCTAGAAGATGATAAGAGGATCTATAACTTGAGAATTAAGAATGTAAAAGAAGAAGTAGGGACACAAACAAATGAACTACAAAGGCTATTCACAGAAATAATCCAGGAGAATTTCCCTAACTTAGAAAAAGGTAAAGATACTCAGATGTATGAGGCATACAGGACCCCAGCCACCTACAACCCAAACAGAACTACACCCAGGCATACAATAATCAAAATTCCAGAAATCCAATATAAGAACAGAATATTAAAAGCCATCAGAGACAAGAAACAGATCACTTACAAGGGAACACCCATCAGAATTACAGCAAACTTCTCGGCACAAACCATCAAATCATGAAGAGCATGAGGGGAAATAATTCAAGATTTGAAAGATAATAACTTCCAGCCAAGATTGATATATCCTGCACAACTGTCCCTAGAAATTGATGGAAAAACAAGGTACTCTAGGATAAAGAGGAACTAGGGGAATTTGCAACCACCAATTCAAATCTACAGAGAATACTGCAGGACATTCTAAAAAAGAAAAATTCCATGATTCCAGAAACAGTGGCAGAGAGGCCACAATGAATGGAGCAGAAAGCGAAATGAAGAAGACAAACTGATAACTAATGACAGAAAAAGAGCTCAACAGAAATGAGGCAGTGAAGATTGGATGGTAGGATCAGCTATTTTGGAGAAAACAAGACATCATAATAGCTAGTCCTGATTTAATATCCTCTTGTTTTGAAATCCCATCAAACTTGTATTCTTCTGCCTCCATCAGTCTTAAAAGGTTGTATCTTGTTGGATTTTATTATATATGATAATGTAAGTAAAAACTTTTATAGACAAGGAGATTATTCAGAAACTATTGTTCATTTTCTGTTAATTGGTTCTAAATGCCCTGTAATAATGTCATTCTCTTGAATGGTTTTACAGTGTCTTGATATGTTTGGTGCCACAGTATAAGAAGTTATACTCAAAGATTTCAAGGAAAGAGACACTATGATAACTATTTTTATGTCAGGATATCTTGTGGTGAAACACTATTCTGCTTAAATTGTTATGCTTTGACTTGCACTTTTCTGTTGTTATGCCCTCTTTTATCTCAATCCCCTTTTTAAAAAAAATTCTGTACTTTTTTCTTTTTATCTTATTAAGGGAAAAATAAATAAAAATAGCAGGATACATTATAGTAACCTACTTTGATTTCCTATTAACTTGATTTGAAACCCTGTATTGCCCTTACCATCTTGTTTTGACTGATTTTCCCCTATTCTGCTTAGCTTGATAGTACCAAGTTAGAAAGTATAGGCAAAACTGTGAAGACAATAAGATTCATTATGACGCCCATTCCGGTTGACTATTATCTTCTTTTAAAGTCCTGTAATGTCTCCAATGCTTTGGTTTTATTCTTTACTGTTTTGTTCAATTTTATTATAATTGGCAATTCTTCTTAAAATAGCAAGAGGTAGTATGGTAACCATTGTTGATCACCTTGTGTTTTGTTTTTACATTATCTATTATGTCCATCCTTTTGATTTGACTGACTCTGTTCTGGTATGTCACATTTGGTTTCACTCTCTTCAAAAAAAGTAATAAGAACTGTGGGAGTAATAAAACCCAAAATGTGTGATTGTCATTGTACAAAAGAAAAGAAAAGAAAGTGCTCTAAATGTTATAACTGCATATATGTTTAAGTTTATAAGATAGATAACCATATTACTGAGTTTTTTTTTGATCATTGAACAAAACTGTTTGCACTCTCACTGTTTGAAAGTCCACTTTATATGCTTCAATTTTATAACTTGAACAACTGTTTCTAAGATGAGAATATGTAATCTATTAACTAGTGATTTCTTACTGTTTATTTTTTAAATTTTGTATTACTTGTACCCTTTTTCTGTTTTTTTTCTATTTCTCCTTAAATTAAAAAAAAAGCTTTGTTCTTTAAAAAAAAATAACCTCTAGTCCAGATTAATGTACACTGAAAAACTGTCTCTAGAAATTAATGGAGAAGCAAGATGCTTCTAAGACAAAGGGAACCTGGGTTAATTCATGACCACCAATCCAACTCTACAGAGAATTCTGCAGAACCTTTTAGAAAGAGAGAAAAGTACCAGGATTCCAGGAACAGTGTCAGGGAGGCCTCAAAGAATGGAGCAGAAAGCGGAATGAAGAAAAGCACACAATTAATGGCTGACAAAGAGCACAATGGAAATGAGGCAGAGAAGTTTGGTTATAATCTCTAATATAGATGGCCTTGATACACTAAAAAGAGAGAGAAAGAGAGAGAGAGAGAGAGAGAGAGAGAGAAACAGACAGAGTAGATCAGGAGGTAGGGTCCACCGAGATGCTCTTTATAGGAAATATAATTAACTGGAAAAAGGGTATAGGATGGAAAATCAAATACGTGACAGGGAACCAAAGAGAAATAGGGGCAACTAGACCACTATTTGTGGGTGGATTGGAAGACAGGCTTTAATAGGTAAAGGAATACAACTAGAGATCAAGTCCGGGAGGGAGAAGGTTCAGAACCATTTAGGTAAATAGCAGGTTGCTCCCCCAATCTAAAAACTGAGGGTGTTGATGAGACCCAAAAATGCACAGTGCACCCTGGGGGAGTGAAAGGGGAGGAATACTCTTAAAAAGATGGCAGAAGATATTGTTAATAGTGTATCAGGAATTAAAACCCATATCACTCGCACCGCTCTGCTCAGATAGATTTTATTCTGTCCCAGTTTGTCTACTTGCATTAGATTTGAGGGCACAGACAGCTATTCCAAAAAATCAGGATATAGTACAATAATCATCTTTAATTTCCTATTAACTTACTCTGGAGCCCTATATAACTTATATTGTTTTATCATGACTGATCTTAGTTAAATCTGGTTTGTTTGATTGCTATTTGGTATCAACAGATTTTATTCAAAACTGTTATGATTGATAGTATCAAGTCTGAGAGTATAGGCAACTACACTGAAGATGACAGGATTCACTACGATAGCCATTCTGATTTGATTAATACCTGTTTTTGTAGTTTTGCACTATCTACAAAGTTTTGCTTTTATTAATATTGTTATGTACTGCTGTATTCAATTATACTATGTCTGATGATATAGCCAATTCTATTGAATTTAATAAGAGACAACATAGTAACCTTGGTAGAACACCTTGTACAGCGGTTTTATATGTCTTTTTCATTTCATATGTTTATAGGAATATGTTTTGTTTTGTCTTGCTTTTTTTTGTTTCTCCCTGTAATATAGAAAGGATAGAAATACATGTTAAGACTCATGCATGCGTAGAACCTATAAACAGTTTAAGAGAACTGATCTTCTAACACATGATGTAATGAACAAATATGGATAACTGAGTATATGTTTAAGTGTATAGGATTGAAAACCATGTTACTAAGTTTTTGATGGATAGTTGACTAGAACTGTTTCAGTCTTGCTGTTTGAATCCCCACTTCACATGTTCAATTTTATATCTTGACAACTATTTATAAGAGGACAATATGTAATCATCAACTAGTGATTTCTTACTGTTTATTTTTTCTTTGAAAGTATGTATTATTTTTACCCAATTTCTGTTTTGTGTAGTCTTCTAAAAATAAAAAGTTTTAAGAATGATTGGTATTATGGCCATTGTCCACTGGTCCACTGTCAAGTGTACAAACATGTTTTATGTGACTAGGAGCCCTCATAAGGAGATAAAGGCCCAAAGAAGTGACTTAGTCTAAATGCTCTTATAATAGGTGCACAAAGAGAAGTTGGTGATATAATATAAAATGAGGACTAATATAACTAATATAAACTAATATAAAATTTATGTCCATTTGGAAGAACTCTCTACTAATGTCAGAGAAGTATGTCACAGTAAAACCAAAAATTAGAAGTGAATGGTATAGTATAAAATGAGGAATATAATTAAAGAGTATAATATAAAATGAGCAATGGGATGGGCCGGGCGTTTAGCTCAGCAGTGTAAGTGCCTGCTTGGCAAAAACAAAGTTGTGAGTTTGATCCCCAGTACCAAAAAAAAAAAAAAAAAAATTAAAAAAAAGAGGAATGAGGCTAGAAGAAGCTAACAATTACACTAACAAAATACATTTATGTAGAATTCTCTCAGCTATAACTCCCTGTTGAAGAATGATTTTATTTTCTGCTGGGGCAGGGAGAACATGCTTCACATAAGAGTTATCTTTTTCTTTTAAAAAGGAAAATGGAGATTAGACTGAAATTCTTGCATTTTTTAAGTACTTTTACCCAAAAATAATTCCACAAAATAAATTGTTTTGTGGGGCATACCCTTCACTTCTAATTTTTGGTTTGGTTTGGTTTTACTGTGACATACTGCCTCGACAATAGTAGAGAATTTTTCTGAGTGAATAATTTTTTTAACTTTTGCTGTTTCTTTTGAACATAAATTTTGAATGCCTACTATCTTCGCCAAAGAACAAAATCTCTATCATTGATTCAGATACTTCAACCTATATTAATTATGATTTGGGAAACTCCATACCACCGCAAGAAATGGAGAGTTTTCATATTCGTCTTCACCACGAAGTAAGAGAGAAAAACCTGGGAAAGAAAAGAATCATGTTGCATTGGTTAGATTTCTTTAGAGGAACAGAAGCAATATAAATATTGAAAAAAAAATTTGTATATATTATATATAATCACATATTTTATATATGATTGTATATACAATATATGTGCAGTTATGCAAGGAAATATATTAAGTAGCTTTATAGAACTAGGGACAAGAGAATCTCTGCTGATCCACATGCTGGAGACCAGGAGTAGCTGGGAGCTGCTCATTGCAAGAAGCTGGAAGCTACAGAAAAGATGGATCAAGTATGCAGACCACCTCAGGTTGAAGGCCGGAAGCTCACTGCTGAGTAACAGGTACAACTCTGAGATGAAAAGCTGAAGGTGATCTACTGTCCACAGTGATTACAGTAACAAAAGACAAACCTACTCAAGCAAAAGAAAGCTTTCAAATGCAGGCCAACTTTCTCCTTCTCTCCCTTTTATTCCATCCAGGCTACCTATTGAATGGTGCCACCCACAGTCAACCTGAGTTTTTCCACTTCAATTTGCTGGCTGCTGTGCCAATCATTTTTGCAAAAATCCCACAAAAGCTGAACTTTACTAATATGCTAAGCATTTCTTAATCCATTCAAATTAACATACCACAGTGGTCACTAACACATATATTTTAAAACATTAATTTTTTCTTAATTAATTTTCAAAATAAACTTTCTTAACTTAGACAAATTTTGCCCTTATTCTACTGTTTATTAAATTGTGCCAATTTCTATCCTAAGAACACTCTATGAAAGTGCTATAATTGAAAATATTGACATCTTCCAGAAAACTGTACAGACTTTTTTCAAAGCAGAACTTAAATTTTTTTAAGTTGTATATGAATGTGAAATAGGAGCCCTCATAAGAATATGAAAACTCAAAGAAGTAACAAAACCTAAATGGTTTGGAGTGTTGTTTCAGGAAGATATTAAAATTTGAAGCCACAAACTTTCTTTGAATACACTGTTGCTGCTGAAAAAATAATTTTCAATAAACTGTGAAGGTGACACTTACATCAACAAATGCTTATTAACTGTGGTAATTTGAAACCTGCTTCTATTTGTGCCCCTGGTGTTACTGGCAGGCCATACACAGTAACATACTATTTCCTGAAGTCTTTACAGTTGCTTTACGACTAACCAGCGCAGTGCCTCTCTTTATAAAGATCTTTTTAAGTTTCCTAAGGAATTGACTATAAGCAGAAGCATTCAGTAAATCTGCTGTTTGTCAGTCAGTTATTCACGAAGTTTATTTAACTTTCTTACTTTCCAAGAAAAGAGAAAAATGGCTGCTGAGTATGCATGTGGTCCCAAAGAAAATTTCATTTGTAAGAAATAAGCAGTGTAACATAAACTTCACCAGGTTTTATAGAATCAGTCCTTTATAAAATGGACAAGCCTCTTACCCAAATAAATACACTTAGCTACATTATATTATCTTCAAAGATACTAACAATCACAGTACTTTAAATTGATGGAAAATCCTTATAAACACTTATATATGCTTGGAAAATTTATTCGTTGTTCCTATCAAATGGATTTCTATTCAAATATTTAATCAAGGAAGTTATTTGCCATCTAGTGAATAAACTTTTTATGCTTTACTCTAGTTCTTTTCATGAAAATGTAGTTGAACTATTATGATTAAACAAGCCAATCTTTACCAAATTCTTTTAATTGCTAAATGAATAGAAATAATTTCAAAACAGTCCATTTATTTAAGCATGCATTTCTTGGTTTACTGCTTGATATTACTGAAAATTTCTCTGATAATAAAAACTTGAGAAAAAGACTTCAGTTTTGAAAGAATTTAATCAAAAATAATTTATCACTTAATGTTTCTAGTGATATTATTTTACTTCAAAAAATAAGCAAACTAGTAAAGAGTGCTTCTAAAGAATGCTTAAATTTCATTTTGCTTTGGGAACAGTAACCCAGGAACAATTTGTCTGATGGTATGATAGCCACATAGTAGTCTTCATGAAGAGTAGTTGGTCTATTGTACCATAAATGAACATTTCTCCAGATGAACAGATATTTCGATTATATATAACAATTGTGCAAATGCCAAGTCCTTTTTGAACATTAGGGGTTGATTTATGGTTTCAAGAATTGCTGTCCTTTTGTGTTACTTTATGACAGAACCGTGTATGTCCCATCAAACAGTGATCTAATGCAGTAGACTCACAGATATTAGTACTGGCTCTCTGTGGGCAATGCCTGGCAATTTTTATTTTGTTAGTCTTCAAACTGTCAAAAACTTCAAGGAGTAATTGTTTATTGGTTATCTAAATGATCTATTCATTATCTTCAGTTTTAATAATAGGGTATCTGAAAGCAACCTTACATCAGTACTACATGTGTCCTTGTTTCAGCTCCTTTAAATATTTAAGAATGTAGATTTTCATAGACAAAACATTATCACAACCATTCTAATGTTATAATTTAGGTCCCGAAAGAATTTAGAGGTAATTGATTTATGGCAAAATCAGTAGAGCCGGAGATGTAGCTCAGCGGTAGAGTGCCAACATGTATGAATTCCCAGACCCAAACCCCTGTAAAAAATGATGATGATGATAATGATGATGATTGTGTAATTATCATCCCTATAGTAGCTTCAATCAACCAAATTAGTTGCATCGTTGTTTAATAATATGGTCCTCTGCAAAACATTTGTCTAGAAAGTGTAAAAAGGAGTTTTTTTTTAAAAAATGAAAAATATTAGCCTTCATTAATCAGACATTATTATTTTCTAGAAAATATTTCAGAAACAAATATTTTCTAGCAATGTCTGCTCAAAAATTCGTGTTTTTCTATTTCTTTTTCTTTGCTGTTAAATGATATTGTGTATTTTTGTGCATTTGTGTCTCAGATTTTTTTTATTGTTTAGACAAAAAAGTCAACATCTATAAGGACAGAAAGGTTTATTTAACTCATAGTTTGTACAGATTTCAGTCCATAATTTTCTGGCTTCAAGGCAGGATGGCACATGGCAAAGGGGCAACAGTTCATGGCAGCGGAAGACAGCAGAAGCACCAGGAGAGGGAGACAAGAATCTTTCTGTCCCTTACATTGAATGCAGGCAGCCCACCCTTGGGGAGGTGCAGTGCTCACAATTTTAATTCCAACCAGAACTATGCCAGACCAATCAGTGGATTGATTTACTAATCACACACCCTAAGCATCACACACGCTAGATTCAGCCACCTCTGAAAACCCTGTGACCACATGAGACTTTGGGGGTACATCTAGACACAAACCAGAATGACTTGCTTTTTTTAAATTTTTGTTTTGTTTTGTTTAACACAAATTGGAGTAGATGCATTGTAGCAGCAAATGAGACTATAGCTACTTCTAGTGAATTTGTGTGTACACAAAAAAACAGAACGATGCAAATGAGCTAAGAGAAATATAATCATTTAGGTAAACCAACATTTAGCTTTAGTTTTCATTCCAACAAAACAATTTAATCTATGCAGGCTGTGGTCTGAAATAGGAATAATGGTTACTATTTATTGCAAAAGACTGGTACAAGGCTTAAAAAGAAAGACATCCTAACCATAATTTTTTTTAAATTTGTAGTGCACAAGGTAGTCATTATAAGCAGTTCATAACTATCAATGGAATGATTCAATAGTAAATTATAGAAGTCAGCAAACTCTGTCAAGGAACCTATAGCAAACAATTTTGGCTTGCAGAACATATTGTCTCTTTCATCTCTATTCAATATTGCCATTGTTACCAGTGAGACTCATATAATACCTACACAGTGAACATAGCTGTGTGCTAATAAAACTTCCTCTATGGACACTGAAATTTGAATTTTAACAACTTTTAAAAATTGTGAAATATTACCCTTTTGAGGTTTTTCGATAAATTAAAATGTAAAAACTACTTATAGCAACAGATAATTCAGAAACAAGCTGTCATGCTATAGTGTAAAGGGCATGAATAAAACGAAACTCCACCCATCTGCAGAATGAGGTTGTTGCCTGGAGTTTCAGCTTTCTCCTTTCTAAAATGTCAATGCTGAAAGGCCTCTAATATCTCTAGTGATATTAGAGATGTCACTATCCCATTTAATCTTCAGATTTACCATGATATATCATTTTTGCCAACTTTCAAACCTAGAATATTAAGGACCTGTGAGTTTAAGAAATATTTCTAGTCACACAACTAACAACAACAGAATTTCATATTGAAGCCAGATCATCAAACTATTTCAAGTTATCATGACATTTGTAAAATTTAAGAAAATCACCCTGGGGAAAAAAACTGTTTAAAATGTTTAGCACTCATCTCAATATTCCATCACCTTGAGAAAAGAGTACAAAAGCTTTCAATGGAAATTATTACATTCGTCTCATACTTCCCAAGGATGTAGGCTATAATTCTGAGAAGAAGGTAATGATGTCTAAGGGAAAAAAGGGGAAATTAGCTGGAATACATAATAGAGCATCTGTGCCTCTTCTACGTATCTTGTAAAATTGAGAAACTGGTAGCTGACACTTACATTTCAAGGTAATAAGCATTGCATTTAATTTTATACCCTCATAAATGCAATGCCTCTTTTCATTTAGCCCACCAAAGTAATAGGCTATACTCTTTATGGAAGGATCAGTACTAAACAGAAATAGCAAATCTCAAAGAATTTTTTATTGAGTTTACGGAAGAAAATCCTTACTTAAACCTTTATTTTATATCAATTCTTTGACCTTTAAAAAGTTGCACATATGCTCTGAGTCTTGTGCTAGACACTATATTGCAAAAATCAAGAAATTTATAAAAAGGATGTTTTAAGTATTTGTGGTAAGAATCAAGAATAAACTGAAAGAAACACAAACCAGTAACATCTTAATTTACTCACAATATAGAGAATGAGTCACCTCACTTTTACAGAATTATGCTTTTTCATTCAGAAATTACTATGGGTGACCATTGTATGTCACGAAACTTTCTAGGTTTTGGAGATACAGCTACTTATGAAACTTATATTTTTGGGAGGAGAGAGGTTAAAAAAAAAAAAAAAACATGACTTTTTCCAAATGTTAATAAGATATTTGGAGAAAAGCAGAGTAAATTAAGGGGAAAGAACTCATGAAATATGGTGGGCAGAGAGGTCAGGCAAGGAGAAAAGGATAGACAGAGGACCTGAGGCACAGTGGGATTAGAAGAAGGTCCAGGGTACAGCAAAGAAGCCCAGGAAGATGTAATGAAGAGATGAAAGTGGTGACTAGTAAATAATGAGTTTAGAATCTGCTTACACTTGTTAAGATGCCGCATCTTGAAATCTCTTTGGACAGTAGTATTAAGACCTAATTTATATTTTAAAAGAATCACTCTGACTGTAGGTGAAGGATCCACCATGAGAGGAAAGGCCAGATTACATAATAGTGCAAAACAGTTCCACTGAGAATTTATATGACAGGATGGGTCATAATAATGGAAATAATAAATGTTAGTCTGACTCTTTTATATGTATATCAGAGGAAAAGTTGCCAGGGTTTACTGGTGGTTTGGCAGTGAGGACTGAGGAAAACCAAGAATAACTTAGAATTTGGCTTGAGAAACTGGAAGATAAAATGTTCAATAAGTTTTGAAGAGGGGAAGTAACCTGATCAGTTGGGTGGTAAAATTTGTAAATCAGGAGTTCCATTTTGGACATTTTAAATTTAAGAAGTTTCTTAAATGTTCATATGGATATCAGCTAGGAAGTTAGATGTAAGACGTCCAAGTTCAGCAGAGGTTGGGTATAAATTTGGCCTTTGAAGGATGAGTTCACCCTGGAAGTAGAGACACCTAGAGGAAAACATAAAACAGCCTCCTGCGGTTTCCACAAATGTTGCAAAGGTGAGAAGACCAAAAAAAGAATGGAGGAAAATAGTCAAGGTGGCTCAAAGAGGAATAAGCAAAATAAAAGTTATGGAAGCCGAGTTGAAAACCAAAATGAGGAAGAACAGGAGCTATGTAAAATGCTACGTGTAGGCTGAATAAAATATGGAGGACAGCAGCAGCAAGGGAAACAAATGACCACAGAACTGGCAATGCACAAGTGCGTGATGGCCTTGATAATAATCTGTTTCAATGCAGCCATAAGGAAAAAAAAAAACTTCATTAGAGTTGAACAAATGAATTAGGGAACTAGAATGTATTTCCTAGCAACACTGAATCCACTTGAGATTAATGGTCATTAAAGTTTTTTTTTAGAAAGAACTGTGATTGTATGCCTCCAGCCACACTCACTATTATCTATGTACAAGATATCTGAAGAGTCAAATTTAGGATGAGGTGAGGGTTTTCTGGGAAAGCAGCGTGGTGGTCAGTGATCAAAATTTAAGGATGATAATGGATCCAAATTTGTTGGTATTTTAGACATTTCAGGAAAATGAATGGAGGAAAGAAAGAAGCAATATCCAGAGAATGAGATAACTGAAGTTGAATTTATGTCAGAGGCATTAGTAACAAGAAATTCCAGGGTATGACCATAAAAGCGGGTGACAGGAAGGCTCAGGCAGTAAAGTGTTGGAGATCAAGGAATGGGGAGATCATTTCTCCTCAGGTATGTAGCAGGCAGTTCCAGGACTGACAGAGAGAAGACATCCACAGGACAAAGAGGAGTCTGAGCATCACTTGACTGTCCTGTTAATGGTGACAACTTGGAGAGAACATTGTTAGGGAAAAGCATCTTCTGTCACAATGTAACAGACTCCAACCTATGGAACTCTGTGGACACCTCCTGACAGCTGGAGTGAATCTAGAGAAAAATTAGAAAAACACCCTGTACCCTAGATATCTGACAATTAATTTTATGTTCTAGGGTGGCCCCAAAGGTCATCTGCTTTTATTCATTTGGGGCCTGTCAGGCAAAATCCATAGCATATATTTTGTTCATGAAGAATATACCAAAAAGTCACAAGAGGGTCAATGTTGATTTCTTCTATTTCCTAACAGTTTTACTTTCCTTTTCCCCATTAGAAAAATGGAATCAGCCAATCTTTTCCTTTACTTCTGTCTTGCTGTCATTGCTAGAACTGCAAACAGAACAAGGGTGAAATATTAGGGGAAAGCTGAAAATAGACTGCTCAGTGAAAATGATCTTACATATATCAGGAAATAGGCAAGAATTTTTCCCTGTGAAACCCAGCACATAGGATAGGCAGCCCATTAAAAGTCAAAAGTGAGATCATTTTAAATGTCTTTCATATCCTCCTGTCTATACCTAACATTAGACATAAATCATTTTGTCAATTTATGTCTAAAACATACATAAATTTTTTTGTCATGGACTATTCGTTTCAGTTTTAAAAATGACATTAAAGGGAGAAATACTTTTGTCTGTACCTTTAATAATTTGCTTTGAATAAGTCCTGGAAGTAGAATATATTAACACTTTTTAATACCCTCTCTGCATATCTATATTATATATATGCATAGATTTACAAATGTCATCTCTAATCAGACTACAGAATCAACAAAATCACATCAGCAACATGTTGAGAGTATCTCATCACTATTTTGATATACCCTTACCGTCACTAAATATTAAATTCAAAATACATCACATAGCTTTAAAAATGAGACTCCAAAAAGGTAAAGTAATTAAAAAAATAGTAACTCTGCAATTTAAGAAAATGTTCCATTCTGGGAGAACATACATAAGCCATATCTGTCCATAAGACTGACAAATGGAGCCTTATCTAACTTTGATACAAATATACACTGTAAAACATAAAAAATACACACACAATAATATAATAAGCCCCTGACTACAGTCTACTACTCTATGTTAGCATATTATACACTGTACAGCCAACACACAGCAGCGCAACTGTGAACATGTCCAGCAGACATTTGAGCTACTTCTGCAATTTGTCCACAGCTAAAAATGTTCTTAATGCACGGACTGTTCATGTCTGTGTAGGTTCACAACAGGAATATTTGTAAGATGGGGATTTACTGTATTGATGCTTAGGGAAATATATTAAAGAAGTAAGAGGATATTATATGTCCATGAGAATACAGTAAGAATATAGGAGATGAAAAATGTAAATGTTCATTTGAATAAAGCTAAAAAGAAAGCAAAAACAGATAATAAAGCTGACATAAAACTAATATATTTCAGTGATGAGAAACTTCATCCATTCAAAAAGCTGACAAAGGCTCATTAGTTCAAAGTTGAACATCTGTCAAGGTTTGACCTTGCTGATAATTTTCATTGATTTGAAGGTAGAAGCATGGAGACTGGCACTAGAATTAGTTCTAATCAATAGATAGGAATACATTAGCAATGAAAAATTATCATGAGAAAAAATAGTTGTCTTACCAGAGCTATGAAGAAAATTTCTTTTGTATAATTCTGTGAGGCAGCCATTAAATACAAAAAGGGATTTAATTCTGTGTTCAGGATGTCTCTTAAGAAAGATGGATTAATAGAGTTTGAAGCTCTAAAAATGTAATTATCCAGGCAATAACTAATTATTCCAATGAGGTAGAAAAATGAGGGGTAAATGAAGAAATAAATGAGTTCTGTGGAGTGTTCTCAGTGAATTAAAATGTGTATAACAGCAGGAAGAATGAGCAATAGCCAAGGACAGATGTGAAATGCTGGCACGGATAAATCATGAAGGTGAAATCTTTACGTCATCCAAGGGTTTGCACTAAGTGCTAAACAAACAAAAATGGACAGGCCCTTCTTGAGACAGATATTTGAATGTTAGCAGAAAATGGAAATAAATTTTAAAAACTCCCTAAATTTTTATTTTACTCATGTTTTTTACTCTGATGATATTTAAACCAAAAAGTAATTGATTCAAGCAATGCATGTTAAAACCATTAGGTTGAAAGGTGTTGGAGAATACAATACTTGCAAAATACTGAGTCTTAGAGTACTCAATTACTAACAGAATACTTACTAAAAGATTACCTTCTAACTGGAAAGAGAAAAATCAACCTTTATAGGTGAAAGGTTTTTGCAGCAGATGGGACACTGTAGCAGGTGAAGCCTTGGAGGCAGAACCAAGGGGCTCTATCTTGAGGTCACCTTTCCCCACTCCTAGGCCATTTACCTGTGGTGCCAAATGAACACCAATGGGCTACCTGTGCATCACTAATGCCCCTTAGGCACCACCTCAAACCTAAGCTACATGTATGCCCCCACACCATGTTTCTAGCAGAGAGAATGCCACACCCCATAGTTCATGGAGTCTCTCCACATTCTTAAAATAAAGGCCATTTTTATTCCATACTTTTTATCTTTTTAGCCGCACCAAAAATTCTATCAGATGGTTCCCTTCGGCACTGAAAATCCTATCGGATGGTTCCTTGACCAGGAATGGCAGACCAGAGACTGCTGGTGAGTCCCCTGCTGTTCAGGACCGGACTTCATACTGGATTAATTCCTCACTTCTCAACACTCGGGAGCTGCTAAACTTGTTGCTGCTGGTTTGCAAAAAACACCGATTTAATTCATTTACCACAGGTGAGCAACCTCCGGAGATTACACGGCACTAGACCAGGCCCCACGTGGGTTTTCTTCCCATTCCTTGGACTCGGATGCTCTTATGTCCTTAGACAGCCCAAGGCAGAGCTTTTAAGCTCTCAGTCCTTTAGAGCCCCAGGCAGAGCCTTTAGCTCCAGGCAAAGCCTTTAAGCTCTCATGGGCAGAGCTGATACTGTAATCCACAGGAACTCCATTTGTGTCTTTGGTGAGGCCAAAAATCACGAGCTTTGGAACTGATTTCCAATTACCATTAGGTCTAAAAGATTAAGACAGTGATCTGACCTGGTTAGACCATTGTCCATGCCCTACCTGACTGTGACTCCATTGGCCAGGCCCCACACTGGATTTTATCTTGGGGACTACTTCCTCCCATCAAAAAACCAAACCACAATTATAGCTTATCACACTGACAACAAGTTTGCAAAAACTCTCTATCTTTGGACCTTTGTTTTGAGAATGTGTACCTCTCTCCCTCTGCTCCTCCAGGATCCCTCCCCCTCCCCACACTTAGGACATAGCATCTTTCTTTACAGCCTTTCAAAGCTTTCTCAGCGTCCTCCTTTCCTCTCCGCTCACCTGCCCCCTGTCGCATGCTGCCTTTCTCGCTGGAATGGGGGAGGTGTGCCCAGACAATGTTGGGGAAAATACCTTCGAACTGCTCTGGGCCCTCATGCCACGCCCCAGCTCTGCCCCCCACCCGCCCTGCATGCCCTGCCTACTCTGCGTGTGCTGCACCCCCCCACTCAGGGTGTTCCGCCCACCCTCCGTGTTCAACTATGCCCTGCTATGCTCCGTGCATCTCTGGAGCAGTCCCAGCCCCACTCCCAGACACAAACTTGTCTCTGAGCAAGAACACAGCTCTGAGTGCCAGCTCAGAGACAGAGACAACAGGTTGCAGCAGATAATTCATTGTTGCTAATCTGATGGTATATTTATGCTTTCAAATATAAAATTGGGATTGTTCTGCTGCCTTTTTTTTTTTGTGTTCCAGCCAATAGATACAAATCAGACCAACATGAGTAACCAATCAAATAATAATTTTTTAAACAAAAATTTATATAATGTATGATGACAAATGTTTTCTTTCAGAACCAGACATACGCTTAGAGATGTTTTTTGACAAATTCCTTCCGCATTCAAATGTTAAAACACTCATGGTTGATAGCCATTTAATGTTCTATGTTAAGCTTACTGCCTATATTGTACTGTACTGTTATCAATCTTCTAGATGTTTAACAACCAAGACCAACACTGAGGCAGAGGCCAGGCTTGAGCCTTTCCCAGCCTGTCTGCCTGCCCTGACTCGCCCTCCACTGAGCCATAATTAATTATACTCATCTAGCATTAAATGACACAGTAGCTGATCTCTCTCCTAAATAAAAAAGGTAAAAATTAATAAAACAGGCCATCTTCCAAAAATCAGATGGCATTAGACATTTTAATAACATAAAGAGATACTTATATATGACATAAATGACATGTCAATTCCTAAAATTCCCTAGATCTTGTCCTCCTTATGGAAAGCCATTACTAAAGTTATAAATACCTTGTTGATTGTATTTGACTCCTGCATACTTAATTAATTCTACAGACATCTTCTACTGTAGACCAGATCCCAAGACAAAAGGCTAAACTTGGCCCTCAAACACCATAGGGAGACCTTCTTAATATGTCTTTTGGTGTTTTCAACAACAGAGATAAAAAAATATATCTTTTAGCAGTGACACTTGGAATTCTGAGACAGGTAAACCTACACAAGATGGAGCTGCCTTGCCCTCCCCCATGGACCATGCCTCAAATGCAGCAGAAGGACATTGGGCAAGAGAGTGCCACATCCTGGCATTCCTTTGAGACCTTACCCCAGGGCTACTGGACTGTCCTAGCCACCAGAGAGTGGGTAAGCCATCCTAACTTCTAGCCCACACAGGAAATGCCAACACTGCCAGATTCATCACTGACAGATCTGCTTAGACTTGCTGCTGAAGACTGATGTGGCCCGGGGCCCACAGCCTCCATTAAGGTGTCCTTCTCAGAATCCCAAGTCCCACTAAGTCTCAGGTAAGACATTCTCTATACTTGTGGACATAGAGGCCATGTATAGGGTTCTTCCTGAGTTTTAGGTCACTATATTAAGTCCTCAGTCTCTATAGGGGGTATTGATGGCCTTTACAAACAGGGCCTATTTCATGCAGATTCCAGACTGCTACTTCTTTGGTTGATCTTTCAATTTTTCCTTGTGTTTCCCAAAATCCCATGGCTTCCAAACATTTACAGGGACTTAAAACTATAATTAAGTATCTTTTAGACAATGGTTTTCTTAAGCCTACCCATTCACTCTAGAATACTTCTATTCTCCTAGTACTCAAGCCTGAAGGGTCTTACCCTCTAGTATAAGACCTTAAGACACTCAATAGTGCTGTTGTTACCCCGGTCCACCCAGTGGTGCCAAACCCTTATACCATGCTCTCTCATATCCTTCCCTCCACCACTCACTTTACAGTCCTAAATCTTAAAAATGCTTTTATTCCCTTGTATTTATGCAGACTAACCCAGACACTCAGGTCTCAACAGCTGACACCTGTTATCACTAGTAAACCTCTCCTCAGAGATATATAGCACTCCCTTCCTTTCCTATTCACCAATTTCTCAGACACAACCCTGGTCAAGACTGACAGATAAATCTTATCTTCTCGCCTAATTTTTTACTTTTTCAGGATGCATAAAAGCCTTTCCCACAACCAGGGAGACTGCTGATATTCTTACTAAAGTCCTGTTACAGTAAATCATCCCAAGGATTACAACCAAGTTAGAGCGGCCCATACCTGGTCTTCTTGGCAATCTCAACAGCAGTCAAAGTTGCTAGACTGCCATCCTGGTTTCACATCACTCAGGGTAAGTGGTGCCCTTCCAGCCCTAAATCTAACCATCCTTTTGCCCACTCATCTCCACCTCTCAGGCTGTCATGTTTTGTTATCCAATTTGGTTTCTAATTTCTTATCCTTTTTACAGCAGGACTCTCAACAGTCTTTCCTAAAGACTCCCACATCATGCATATCAGAGACAAATCTTACCTACCTACACTCTTAATTTTTACCCTTTCAGATGGGGGAACAATCACCTCTCATAACCCCACATTTATTTTTCAGAATTCTACCTTACCATGGGAAGGATTCTACCTCAATATAGTCCTGATAAAATGACATATCCAAATCAAAGGCACCTTTCCTTCTACCTCACCTGGGCCCTTAAATATGATAGTGGCCTGCCTCCTCATAACACCTTGTCTCTTTGTTTTTCCATTCTAACATACGGGCATTCACCAGTGATAAAGCTGTCCTGGTTAGAACACCGGACACCAGCTTCTACATGGACATCAACTGTCATCCTGTCAACACTCCTAAACCCCAGTACAGTGCCCCCTTTCAGCAGGAATCAATAAAAGAAAGAAATCTTTGCCCTTTTTCCTAATAATCAAAAGATGGGAATGAAAGGTTTTTGCCCCAGATGGGACACTGTAGCAGGTGAAGCTTTGGAGGCAGAACCAAGGGTCTCTATCTGAGGTCACCTCTCCCCACCCCTGGGCAATTTACCTGTGGCACCAAATGAATACCAATAGGCTACCTGTGCATCGCTAATGCCCTTTAGGCACCACCCCAAACCTAAGCTACATGTATGCTCCCACACCATGTGTCTGGTGGAGAGAATGCCAGATGCCAGAGGTCATGGAGTCTCTCCCCACATTCTTAAAATAAAGGCCATTTATATTTCATACTTCTTATCCTTTTAGCCGTGCCAAAAATCCTATTAGATGGTTCCCTTCCATGCCAAAAATTCTATCAGTAGGGAAGAAATCTAGCATCACACTGTAACAGAGGAGACAATTTTTGCATTGCATGCTGGTATTATGTGTCAAAAAATACAATTCAGCATAAGATATTCTTCTTGAAAATGTTTGTCCTTAATCTGAGTAAGATTTTAGAACTAATTTCTCATTATCAAAAAAAAAAAAAAAAACTAGGTAGGGTTAGATGAGCCAATATGATAGGTGTACCTGAATATTGAAATTTGAGATATTCTACTTAAAAGACAAAGTTCTGGTACAAGTTTCTAGAAAACCTGTTTTGCCAGCACCATTTGTTAAAGGGACTATCTTTCAGCATGTGTTTTTGCTCTCTTTGTCAAAAATCAGAGGACTGAGTGTGCTTGTGGTTATTTCTTCAGACTCTATTGTGTTCTGCTGGTTTACATGTCTGTTTTTGTACCAGTATTATGCTGTTTTTTATCACTGTAACTTTGTAATATAACTTGAAGTCTGGGAATGTAATGCCTCTTGCTTTGCTCTTGTTACCCAGGATTGCTTTTGTTATTGTGAGTCTCTTCTGTATCCATTTGAATGTTAGGATTGTTTTCTCTGGTTTTGTGAGGAATGCCATTGGTATTTTGATTGAGACTGCATTAAAATCTATGTATTAGTTTTGGGAGTATCGCCATTTTCACAGTGTTGGTTGTGTCTATCTAGGAACAGGGAATATCTTTCTGTTTTCTGATGCCCTCTTAAATCTCCTCTTTCAGGGTACTGTAGTCTTCACTAGCAGTCTTTCATTTCCTTAATTAGATTAATTCCTGGGTGTTTAGTTCTTTTCCTGTTTGCTATTGTGATTGGTAGGGTTTTCCTAATTTCTTAAAGAATTCATTTTTGGTGCACAGGAATGCTGATGATTTTTATATGTTGATTTTTTTTATCCTGATATAGTGCTAAATTTTGCTATTAGTTATGGGAGTTTTTAGCAGAATTTTTTAGATATTCTATATAAAGGGTCATGTCATCTGCAAATAACTGTTTGACTTGTTTTCTAGTACATATTATTTTTACCTCTTTCTTTAATCTGATTGCTCATGATTACATTTAGAGTACTATATTAAATAGGAGAGGTAATAGGAGATAAATCTATCTTATTCTTAATTTTAGAGGAAAAGCTTTCACACTTTTCCCCATTTAATATGATGTCAGTAGATTTCTCACAAATGGTCTTTATCAGATAGAGTTAAAGTCCCTTTATACCTATTTTCTTCAGGTCTTTTCTCAAGAAAAGATGTTGGATTTTGTCAACAGCTACTTTTCTGCATCTATTGAAATGGTCATGTGACTTTTGTCCTTGTTTTTGTTTATGTGATCCATTACACTTGTTGATTTGCATATATTGAACTTTCCTTGCATTCCTGAGATAGAACCTACTTGGTCATGATTCATTTTCTGTTTAATGATTTGTTACATTCTGTTTACCATGCTGCTTAGGATTTTTATATCTATGTTCATAAAAGAGATTGATCTATACTTTCCTTTTTTTTAATTTGAGTCTTTGTCTGGTTTTGGAATCAAGATAATACTAGATTTCAGGAATGACTTTGGTAGTACTCCTTCTCTTTGAATTTTGTTAAAGTTCAAGTATTATTGGCATTAGATTTTCCCTGAAATGTTATAGAATTCAGTGGTGAATTCAGAAGTTTCTGGGATTTTTTTGGTGGGAATTTCTTTTACTATCTCAATTTTATTGCCTGTTATTGGGCAATTCAGGGTTTTTATCTTCTTGATTCAATCTTGGTAATTCATGCATTTCTCCCAATCTATTCATTTCTTCTGGATTCCCTAATTTATTAGAGTGTGAGTTTTCAGAATAGTAATAATCTGGATTGCAACAACATCCTCTGTTAATTTGTCTTTTCTAAATTTCTAGCTGCATTGATATATGGATCCTTTCCTTTCTTTTTTGGTAAGATTAAGAGTTCTATTTTGCTTTTTAACTAAAAGAAATTGTTCTTGTATTCATTGACTCTTTGTACTTTTTCAGTCTCAGGTTTTATTAATATCTTCTGATTTTTATATTTTCCTGTCTTCTACCAGCTTTAGAATTGAATTGCTTTTGTATTTCTAGGACCTTAATATAGATCATTAGGTTATCTGGATTTATTCTGTTTTTCTGAAATGGGCATTCAAAACTACAAACTTCCCATTTGGGGCAGTTTTGTAGTGTCCCATGGATTGTAGTATGTAGTATTAAAATTACATTTCATTCTAGGAACTATCTTGTTTCTTCCTTGATTTCTCCTGTAACTCCACTATTATCAAGACTGTATAGTCTTGCATAGGCTTTGTGGTTTCTTGTGCTCTTGAATCCTAATTTCATGGCACTATGATCTGATAGTGCACAAGGGATAAATTCAATTCTTTTGCATTTGCTTATCATACATGATGGCCTAGATATGGTCTATTTTGGTGACAGTTCCATGTGTTGCTGAGAAAAATCTGTATTCTGTTGTTGTATGAAATATTTCAGAAATCCATTAAGATAGTTAGTTAGTTTGTTTGTTTATTTGTTTGGAACTGGAAACTGTGCTTCAACTCTTAGACATCGTTGTTGATTTTTTATCTAGTTAACCTGACAATTTGTAACAATGAGATATTGAAGTCTCCCACTATAATTGTATCACTGTTTATCCAGTATTTTATGGCTAGTAGTGTTCATTTTATTAAATAGGTTGTGCCGGGTCCATTGCATATATGTCTATCATTGTTATCTCTTTCTACTGAATTATTTTCTTAACCAATATGTACTGACTTTTTCTATGCCTCTTTTGATTAGTTTTGTATTAAAGTCTATTCTGTCTAAAAATAAGGTATGTTGTTCTGCTTACATGAAATATTGTATTCCATCCTTTTTTAGTTTATGGGTGACTTTTGAGATTAAATGTATTTTAGTATATAAGAATACCATTAGGTTTTGTTTTTACCCATACTGTCTTTTATTTGGGGAGCTGAGACCATTCACACTGAGTGACTAGTGAAAGGTACTGACTTATTTTTGACAGACTGAATTATTTTCCTATTGCTGGTTCTTTTTTTTTCCCCTTCTGCTTAATTGTTCACCATACTTGATATATTCACTTCACTAGACATTTGACATCATTTGGCTTCATGGTCTGTTTGTAGGGTATACCCGAGAATTGGTGGTGCGATTATTTGTTAGTCACCCATACACCTGTCTTAAAGTGTTCTGTGTCATACAAAGCCTTACTTCTCCATCAATTTGAAAGACAGTTTTGCACAATATATTAGTTCGGTTGTCCCCCTTTGGAGCTTGAAACACTTTACTTTAAGCTCTCCTGGACTTTAAAGTTTGTGTTGAGAACTCCAGGATATTCTAATGGTTTTGTATTTATAATGGTATTATATTTATATTTATAATGGTTTTATATTTTACATTTATTTTTATAATTTGTTACTTTTCTCTACTATCATTGAAGATTCTGTCCTTATGCTGGACTTGAGATTTTGGCTATATGTTTCATGAAAAGTTTTCTCATTGTAGCTATTTGTGGTTCTAGCCTCCTCACTTATGTATATGTTTTCTTTTCCCATGTTTGGAGAGTTTTCTGCTGTAATTTTTGCAAACGGATTTTAACACAATTCATGTTTTCTTCTGATTTTCCACTAATTTCAATGAACCATAGATTAATCTTTTTTGTGTGTGCTATACAACAGCTGTTGGATTCATTTTCCATGATCTTTTATTGTTTTTGAAGATCGCTGAGTATATGGTTACCTGCATTATCCCTAGGTTCAAATTCTGATACTCCTTCTTCATACTTGTCACTTCTTTAGCCCATACAATTAATAAAATCTTTTTATCTTCTAGATTTGGTTTTGTACCTTTGCATCAATTCTAATTCTTTGTTAACCTTGTTACTTATATTTTGTATAATTTTGTTTAACAGAGCTAGCTTTTAATTAATGTCTTAAGTAATGTCACTGATCATTTTCTTAATTAAATCCATTATTTGTTTGGTTAAATCATCTTTGAGCTCATCAAGCACCTTATTATTGATTTTTGTCTACTCTTTTATCATTTCATATGATTCTGCTCTTTGGCTTTTGATTTCTTCCCCATTTATGTTCCATGGGTCAGCTTTGCTGCAGCTGAGAGCTTTGGGAGGCATTTAGCTGGCTTGTCTTCTCCTGCTTCTATTTTTTTATTTATTTTGTGCTGAGGGCTGAGCGCCAAGCAGAGTGAAAAGACATGGTTGCTATTAAGGAGATCTCTTTAGTTAGTGTCCTCTTTCCAGTGATACATTCTGGGCATGAGTAAATACAGACTCCAACCATGTCCATTAACCTGAGAAAGGGAACAGTGTGGTGTAAGGGTCTAGTATCTAGTTCTTTGAAAATGAACCACAACATTGTTGATAACACAAAGACAAATCAGATATCGTCATATAATAAAAATCAACTGATAGGAACAGCTATGCCACCCTGGAAATAGTAATGAAATAAGCAAAAATAATAGTTGAAGGCAAACTGGATTACTGACATAAGATCCAATAAAACTATCACTGTATCACTGTATTATCCTTAATAATAGAAAAGTGATCTGCAATAGTAATGGAGATAGAAAGGCGAGCCAAGTATTTACAAATAGTAAATATCTACTAAAGTGCCATCTGTACCACCATTAACAATAGAAAAAAATTAAGAAATAATAGCAGAAAGACAACTAAATATCTATAGATTAATAAATCTTAAAAGAAATTCTGATGACAGTGATGGGCAAATAAGGAAATGAAAGAAATAAAACTTGAAAAATAAAAAGAAGAAAGAACATAGAGGAATGAGATAAATGATTTTATTAAGGAGTAAAAAAATAGAATTACATAAAAGAACAAGAAACAGGAAACAGCCAGACCCATTGGCATGCACCTCTAATCCCAGCACTTGGGAGGCTGTGGTAAGAGGACCACTGTGAGTTTGAGGTCAACCTGGGTTACAAAGTGAGTTCAAGGCCAGCCTGAATTGCACAGTACAATTCTGTCTCAAAAAAGACAAAAAAGAGAGAGAGAACAGAGTCAAAGAAAATTGATTACACCAATCAAAAACCTGCGTCAGCACCATTTGTGGCCTGGGGTGGGGTGGGGTAGAGAGAACAAAGCCACATCAGCAAGCAAGCCCATGTTCGGGCAGCTGCTGAACTGGAACAGATAGACCCCAGTTTCTTCTGGCCTGAGGGCTGGCAAACAAGAAGTACCAGTTCCCAACTCTTACCCTGCTGTGACAGTCTTATCTGGAGAAATAGGCTGTGATGATAGCTATAGAGGTGAAATACAATTCGATGTCTGAGGCGCTTTGGTGTTTCACTAACATTGCAGATCTAGTACAAGGTGTAGCACCTAGGAGAGATCTCCTTCTGAGGGTTGCAGCCATTGTGGATTCCCTATGGTCTTGTTTTGAAAGTCCTATATCATTTACATCATTTTGTTGAATTGGGCTTTCTTTTCTTTTGTTTTGTTTGATCATGTCAAATCTGATGGCAGGAGCAGCTATTTCAAAGAGAGCAAAATATATTATGGTAGTAATTTTGGATTTACTATAGGCTTGTTTTGAAGTCTTTTATTGCATTCATTGTTTTGTTTTTTATTATTTCTATTCTATTCTGTTTTAATTTTTACTATGCCTGAAGTCATCTGCAGCTATTTTGAAGACATCAAAAGGCATTATGGTAACTATTGTTGATTTTTGTAATGTTTTAAAGCCTTGTATCTTTTACACTGGTTTGTTTTGATTGGTTTTATTCTGTTTTACTCAGTCCAAGCAATTCTCACCAATTTGCTCTGCGCTACGAGTGGCTGAATGAAGCAGGCTGCAGTTCTGGTTCAGGGCTTGTCCTGCCCGACTCCAAAATGTCACCCGGCCAATCACTCACTCCCACAAGAGGACTGAGTTCCCCACACTCACCATGAGATGGTGCAGATATCCAAAGCGATGCTGCCTCTTCCCTGACTGCATCCTCCCACTGAGGCCCTTGAGCTTGCCAACCCCTAAGTTTACCTCCACTGCGGGTTTTCAGATTCCAGTGGCATTCGGTACACAGTGGGACTGGCTCCAGTGACGGTGCGTCTGGCTATAGCCTTCCATCCACGTTTTTCTTTTCTCCCCCTGCCCACCATTTAGTTTCTTCCTGGGTCAAGAGAATCCATCTCCTTCCCTCTGGTCTTCTCCAGGATGCTATTTTCCAGCATCTAAGCTGTTTCTCTCAGAAAGGCTCTTTACTTTGCTGCTTATTGATCCACCATCTTCCGGTCATCCTTGGCCATATGGTCCTTCACCTCCATTAGGTCTCGGTTTTTCAGGGCCCACATGAACTGCTTGTCACACATCACTGCAGTGGGCAGGCCAGGTGGCCTGGTGGCCAGGCTGGGCACAGCGGCAGAGGTGGCAGCATAAGTGGCAAGCGAAAAGTGAGGACTGGGGAGCCATACTACAATGTTTAGAATATTAAATGAATTCAGAGAATAATGGAATTTGTACAGAATAATTAGCCAATCCATTCATGTAATAGGATAATTCAGTCAACATTATTGAACAAACGTTTAAATCCTAGTGCTATCATAGTCACATGTATAAATACATAATATATACATGTTAGAGTTAAATTTGCTTAATAAACTGAAAGAGTAAATAAGATTCAAAATGCATAGTACATATTGTGAAAGTGAAAGGGAAAGAAATTGCTCAAAAGGAAAGAGCTACTGAGATAGAAGAAAGGAGAAAAGAAAGAAGGAAAAATTATATGTGTGTATATATATATATATATATATATATATATGATAGATAACTATACTGCTAATCTTTGTTAGTTCCTCAGAAAGAACAATTTGTGCTTCCATTATTCAATTGTTTGATCATTTTTTTCATGCCTATATACTGTAATCTGAACAACTACTTTGAAGATAACAACATACAACATATTAACCATTGTTAATCTCCTCTTACTTTGTTTTGAAATTCTGCATCGTTTTTATTCTTTTTGTTTTTAAACTTTAAAAAATTAAATTTTTTCTTAATATTTGATGCATATAAATTTTAATTTAAATTTAGTCAGACTCAGAGAGAAAGTCAATTTTTTAAAAAGAGTATTTAATTTTATATCAAGATTTTTAAATTATAGTTCCATAAAAACAGTAGCACTATACCACTCTGCCAAAAAGTTCATGTTGTGATACATCCCATAGGGAAACAGTTGGATCAGCTTTACACAATTACATTAATCCACTAAATCCGGTAACAAGTGTTGAATAAAAAATTTAACTTTATATTCGACATGGGAGATGGAGGAGGTAATAGATACTTGGAGAACCTATGAAGTTATTTTTTGGGGATTATTACAAGAAATGGAGCCTGAGCTAAGCCGAAAATATAAATACTAAACCTAGGATCAATTTTAATTCTAAAACTTGCTTACTTGCATGAAATGGTTAATTAATTAAGTCTCTTATCTATCCTCTCCTTTCCACAATACTTAGTACATTAACTAGTATTAATCTGTTATCCATTACTGGGACAATGTACCTAACCACTTAAAGGAGGAAGAGTTTATTTTAGCTCACGGTTTCAGAGGTTTCTAAGTCCATTGCTGTTAGGCTTGTGGTGAATGAGAAATATAGCAGACGGAGTGGTAGAAGAAAGCTGCCCGCTTTGTGCTCCTAGAGATGGAGGGCACCAACGAGACAAAGTATAATCCCAAAGCACAGGCCCCCAGTGACCTGTAACCCTCAACCAGATCCCTCTGAAATTTCCATCACTTCCTACCAGCCCAACCAATTTCAAACCCAAAATCATCCATGGTGTAATCAGTTGATGAAATAAGGCCCCTCAGAATCTAATCCTCTGAGTATTGAATATTGAAAACTGAGTATTGAATATTGCTGTGTTGGTGCAAAGCCTTCAACACATGAGATTTTGTATAACATTCCAGATCCAGTCCATAACTCTTGTATTTGTAGTATCCTCAGAAATATTTAAGGAAGATGAAATGTTAAGAATCGTATTCTTGTGCACTTAGAGCAGGTTAACTTTAAGGGTTTTGTGGAATTTATTTTTAATGTACTTCAATATGGGAAAAGACACAGGTTCAGATAGGTACAATGCAAAATGCATCCTTGGAAGCATCTGAATTTAAGGCTCCCAATAGAGAGAAGTTATGAAATAAGGTGATACAGCGAGACAGCAAGCACCTGGGATACTTCAGTTAAAGCTTCCATGTCGCTGAAGATTCCCTGCTAGTGAGAGGTTGGTTTCTCAACTGTAATCACTACCTTCGATTTTTAGAAATAAATGATTTCCACATATATGAGTTATATATCATTAAATTTATCTTTCACTATTAATGACAAATTATAACCTTAACAGGAGGTCATTAGATAGCTTTCCTAGTTTACAGTTAAAGTCTACCAGCCTTTCGCCTCTTACACTGTAAAACCACCTTCCTCACTGATATACGTGATCTGCCATACTTAAGCCCCCACTCTGCACAACTCCCTAACGCTCATGCTGGTCCCAGTCTCCTTTTTTCTGACCCTTTTTGTATTATTTGCTCTGCAAAGAATTTCTTGATTTACTCATGTCTCATGCCAGTTCAACCTCTTCATTACTGCCTATGTAAAACCTTTCCTTACCTGCCTAGCTTCCCTTAATCTAGGTACACAAACTAACAATAATTGTGAAAACGGTCCTGAGCTCTCAGTGTGTGACAGGAAATGTACTTTTCCTTAGAATGAAGACTAGGACCATGGTAAAATTATTTGAAACTAGAGCCATAATACTTGAATGGTGATCTTGGTTTTAATTTCACTAGTTATTTAACCTTTGGTATCTCATGTAATTTTTTTATGCTTTCAATTTGTTCCTCTGTGGAGTAAACCTAATAATAGCATCTGTTGTTAACTTTACTGTAATACATACAAAGTGCTTAGCATGTATCAAGGACTACTTTTATATATGCATTTTTCTGGTTACAATCCACTCACAAAGGAATTAATTAAGGCTTATGGTTAATTATAGCTAATTAGTGGTAGAATTAGAAATTAAATAATCTCTAAATTCAAATTTCATCCACTGTAACCACTGCATTATCCTGCACCCAGAGATATAATGTCTTGTGACACCTCTTATTCCATACCATATAATTATCTCCTTCAATACTGATCACCTTGACAATAAGGTCTGTGTTTTATTTATCTTTAGGTTGTAGTCATAATGGATTTCCAGCACTAAACATAATGGCTAGTACAATATGGATGTTCAATAATTGTGTTGGACAAATGACTACAACTGATATTAAGGCTATAAATGCAATATCTAAAAAACAATTTCTTGGTGTATCTGAGCTTCAAAATTAGGAATAGAGTCTGAAATTGAATAATCATATTGATAGGATTGTATGTTCTTGGCTGTGTGTTCACAAGAACTGAGGAATTTACACAATCCAGGGGACTCATCCCACCCCATCACCAGGCCAGTATTAACCTGGAAAGACTACAGTCTGGATACACCAACTCCCATATTCCCCTAATGGCCCAAGTTGATTTATTTTGACACTTTCCATAAAAGGATTAATGTTCCATTAGACTTTACACTCACAGGTCCTGGAGAGTGACCTAGGGACAGCTCTTTATTGGATGAGAGAAATATGGGTGGAATTTAAGAATGCACCTGATCTGAAGCATGCACTCTTATTCCTAGGAGGGCTTTCATGCTGGGAACATAGCTGAGGATCGGAAGGGAAATGGGTAAATCACAAGCCAGCTCCAGCCCCTCCCATGACTTCCCAACTCAGAACATAGAATGGTGCAAGAATTTTACATTCAAATCAGCACTTTCAAATCATAACAAAGATAAATATTTGTATTAAGGCAGGATAAAGGGGCATTTTTAGATGACTTGGTTTTAGTTTCAATGATAATTCCCAGGTATTTAGTCAAATGTTATAGGGCCCTATATTAGTACTTTGCCTGAAACTCTGTAATGTTAGGGGTAGGTTTGCAAGCGATAGTTTTTACAGTTAAAACTAAGAGCATTTCTCCCTTTTCCTAAAAAGAATGAAGGAGGTTAGTAAGAAAGCAGTGCTAGCTTAATGCCAAAATACCTAGCACATCCATTGATGGTAGATTTAACCGATGTGATTAGATAGTTTTGCTTTAAGTCTTTGTAATCACTAAAAGGACTAACATAAAAAATTTAAAAACTACTTTTTAGTGTCACAGTTACCATATTTATTAGAAAATAAGTGTCTCCAATGCTATGCTTTTTCCTAACAAGATCCATATGCAGAAAGGAGACATTAGCAACAGAAAAAAAAAAAAAAAAAAAAAAAAAAAGAAACCTATTTGTCAAAGTCCAAGTTCCCAAGAAAAAAGCATGTTTTCATTATGTAGTACAGGAAAGTTTTCACTTTATCATCAATAGAAATGCTTGTTAATCAGATTGCAATTTCAGAGATCAGATGGTAGAGAGCCCTGGTAAACAGAGAGTACAGCTGTGTTTCCATACCAATAAGGAAAAGCCACTTGCCAGTGTAAACTTGGACTACATTGTTTAAAAGCCGTGGCTGGTTCCCTTATCAGAAACGTGCTTGTCAAAAAAGCGAGTGGGGAGGTCTCAAAAGCCCACCTCTGTTTAATAGAGCAAATGCCACATCAGATTGGTTCCCCTTGCAAAGATGGGCATTACAGTTTATAATAAATCCAAGAGGTAATTTTGCTCTTTAAAGAAAGGAAAAGGAACTGTGGGACCAACCTTGTAGGAAAGGAAACTGCCAATTGAATCCAATTTACAAAGAAATCAATTTCACACGGCCATAATTCAAGGAAACAGGGCAGTATGTAATGACGTGGACGTTCACTTTGCTTTTTAAAATTCGAACTTTTTTCTTGGATCCTGTAATATTTTTGAAAAAGCTTGGATTTTTTTCTTATTCTCTTCTTCAAGAATTTTTGCTAAACACGGAAATGCAGACTCACATTGTGACTCATTATTATTGTTTCCTTTAATTTTTCTCACCATCTCATCTTGCATCATTTTTCTTTACTCAAGACCAAAAAAAAGTAGTGAAAAAAATTGATGTTTTAAAACATATCCTGAACATGTAGTAAGAAATATATAACATAAACTAATTTTGCTTTGATTTTCCACTAGTGCATACTTCGAAGTTCACACACAAATTACATTCAAATACAGAATTATGTTATACATAACCACATAACCAGTAAATTTTCATTCATTCTCCTCTTTTGGGATTGATGAAAGGGACTATGATAACTTTGTTCTTGTTTTTACTTAACTGAATATATCTGATTGATTTTTCTATGATAGCTGTTACAAAGATAACATTTTAATACATTTCAAATGTAATGGCAATAATTTGTATATTGCAAAATAACTACAAAAATCAAAGAAAGAGAAAGCTCCATGAGATAAAACTAGTGACTTAGAAACACCCTGGCCACTAAAGCTATGATGGAGAGTGTTGGGAAAATTATCTTTAGGCAGCTAGAGCATGAAGGAGAAAGCAGCCCCGATAATCTCAAAATGGGGTGATGTAGACTTGAAACACGATGGTGATGAGGCATCTACCATCTATCTACCTGCCTAACAGTAGCCACCACGTGAGAGAATAGTGCTGTCAGGTAAAGCAAGGATAGGCTGATTGAGGCTGGCATTTTTTATCTCTAGTTTGCAAGGTCAATCATTTTCCAGGTAGGTCTTATTTTTAGGGAAAGAGGGTATTTGTGTGGAGTCCTTCAAACCCAACTGTGGGCCATTTACTAAAGCTTTACCTGGGCAGGGCCTCCCTGGGAAAACTGTCCTCTCCACAATAAGCTTGGTGCATCGAAGCTTCAGAGGCTCCCTCCCATTGCCAAGCCCCTGCTAGCCAGGCCAACACATCTCAGCATCTGGGGTTTGCACACCTCCATTTGCAGACTTTTTCAGCTGTGGCTTTCTGCTGAGGCCTCCTTCCTGGAGAGGAAACACAAAGACATTCACACCACTCTGACTCACTATTTGTACATTTGCACACTTGGGCCTTCCTTCTCTAGCTGACCTTTAATCCCTGGGTCCCTAAAGTAGCATGAGTCCTTTCTTCAGGGCTTCTATGTAAGTGAGATAATTCCCTCTATGTGCACAGATACATCTGATTGTTACCCAGTGTCTTCTGTGAGAAAAATGGAGCATTCTGGGAGTCAGAACTCTGTCCTCTTGATTATCTTAGAAAGTCAGGAAATCTTTGCATGTTGCTTTCACTTTGATGTTCTACCTTAATTGACTGTTTCAACAACTGAATGCTCAGCTAACTACAGCTCAGCTCTGCTCTTAACAAGCAGCAGAGAGATTAAAAAAAAAAAAATTCTAAACATAGAAGAGGCCAAAGTTTAGATCACCATTCTTGTTTTAAGCAAATCTATATTCTCACTCCTTGGAAATACAAACTATATTTGCAAGATATTTGGAGAAGAAAAAGTTATTAACATTTAAAACCTAGTTTTAAATTCTTTAAACTAAGGCCATGGCATTGTTTCAATTTCAAATTTATATACAGCATATTAAACACCCATATTTCATGGTGTAGACTAATTTAACAAAACTTTCAAAACACTAGCATTTGTAATATAAATCCTAGAGTCAAGAGATCTCTAAATTATTGTATTTCAAAAACACTACTGAAACATGATAAACTGTGGGGACTTGAAGTCTCATATAGCTATGACGTTGATTAAATACCTGACAACTGTTTAAAAGTAGGGATGTGGGAAAATAGGAAGGAGAGGATTTATTTACCTCCTTTATGCTCATCTTTAACACTGAATATTTTGAGTTCACCCAAAAGGCAGAGCGTTTATTTTACTGTCACTGATAGTGTGATAACTATTGTGACTTCTAGTGAGAATATTGCTGCATAGCAATTGCCAGTAAAGCTCATCAATCAGTGTTCCTCAGATGCCAGCAGCTCATTACTACAACCTCCACCCAGGGAGCACGTGGAGCTCCCTTCTCTGTCCACCTTGCACTGTTTTCATCATGCCCCTGGACCAGCGTTACCATTTGCAGAGTCCTCTTGACTCTTCCTTTCCGTTATCATCTGACCACTTTCTGACAGGCTCTGCAGGTTGGCTAACTAAGTGCTTGGTGACTTGGATAACAGAGTACAAAGTCACTCTCAAAGTGGCCAAAAGTGAATGAATGAAGGTCAAGAGTACTGCTTTCTTCCTTTACCTTATCAATCTTGTACCTTATCAATCTATGCATTGATAATATAACATTTAAAATATTACCAAGTTCATGAGGAAAAGTCTAGTAAGAAAAGTTTAAAAATCTATTCTTGATATTACCATTATAAAAGTCTTCAGATATAAAATTTTCAAAATTTAATAAATGTATTTTCCAACAGAACTATGAAACTGTATTATTTTTCATAAAGTTAATAAATATTATTTGATCTTTCCCCAATTTTCCTTTGTTTGTTATCTTTTTTGTCAGGAATTATTTCTATATGTTTCCGGACAATAGCTACTTTTTAACATATACCCCTTGCAATGGGCTTTTGTATTTAAAAGCCAAAAAATTCTCATTACCAGAAGCCAAAAATTCTCAATAAGTAAAGCAAATAGAAATACTGTAACTTTCATATTTCCTGGCTGCAAATAACCTATGGAAAACAAAGAACTTCAAAATAGATGAGATCTTGTGAGAAATTTAATGTTCCATCAGGAAGGGCCACCAGAGATAAGCATAAATTCCTATTCTGAAACACAGCAGTTAGCCGAACTGGCTCCGTAATCTACCTTGAAGCACAAGAGTCACAAAACCTTTCAGAGTAATTATTGACTTTCTCACAATAAATTCAGAGTTTTCCAAGAAAAGACTACTAATATTTCTCACTTTTAATGAACATACTCATTAAAGAATGAAATACTAATCTTTTTTTAAAGAGAAAAGAGATTTAAAATACAAGAATATTTTGAAAAATATCTCAGAATGCATTGCCTTTTGCACTTCACTATATTTTCTTTGGAAGAGCTACTTTGTCACTTTCAGAAATTGGACAAATTAAGCTCGTTTTCCTCTGGTTGTATAGAATCAGCCCGTGCTAACAGTAACTGGGATGTATTGACTGTTTTGCTGTTCAGGACACTGTTTTTGTACACACCTGCATAAATGTACCCCATAAACCACAGTGTGAAAAATCATAACTTTACATTGCCATTAAGGAGTGACTTGTCTTATCTCATGCAAGTACAAGTTGTTTTAACACAAATGCAAATTTAAATCCCGTGCATGTCTTCCCTGGCCTCTCATTTATTTCCTAGTTACAATATTGGAAACAAAGATGCGGATTCAAAAAATAAAATTAAATAAGAAAGTAAAATTCATTATTCCTTAGACGCAAATGCTTCAAGTCCCTAATAGGTCAAGGGGAGCATTGTTGTTCTCACAGATCAACAAACTTGCCAGTTTCACATGCCCAAAGGTGGTTTCTCTTCAGCTGATCACAGGCAGGTGAGACTAAACGTTGAGTATCTAAAGAGAATGACTGACATCTGCTGGAATGCAAGAGAAATGAAAAGGAAAATATCCCAGTATAGAAAGGCTCATTGTTTATGGACATGGCGCATACTTTACGGATATATGGATGCCTACAATTTGTAACATGTTACAATGAATCCTTAGAGATAAAAGAGTAACAGGATATAAGTAAAGGAGAACAGTGTGCAATTCTGGGCTGTGACATCGTGATAAATCCAATCAAGGCAACCTCAGCCTTGGACCACTATAAACAGTGTAATCCTGTTAGCCGTGATTTTTCAACATCCTATGGATGCCTGTAGTCTGTTGGTTTCTATCAGCTTTAGTCTGGCTGTGTCAGTGCAATCAATCAAATGAGCTTTGCCAATCTAGACCCAAAGAACAACAAAAATTGATCACTGGGAGAGTTGGAATACAATTTACTTTAAAAAAAAATGACAGCTCGGTGACATCAAATATTGCTGGTCCACTTGTAAACTGAGATTTTTAAGTTATTTAAAAATTATTTCATAATGAGGTAAGAGGATCGCTGTTAGTTGAGAGTTGCTATATAAGTCTATGACGTAGGTACTTCAACTCTGTTTCACAGTTTTTCTTAGATTGTTTGTTGTGAGATAGGATATCAGTGCATTGCCCAGGTTGGTTTCAAACTTCTGGGTTTAAATATCACACACACACAGCTTATTTTTTTTTCTTTTTTCTTTTTTTAATTTGTACTGGGGATTGAATTCATGACCTTGTGCTTGCCAGGCTGGCACTTACACTGCGCAGAGCTTCTTAAGTAGCTAGGACTAGAGCGCACACCACTGCTTCCAGTTTAACTCTGAAGTCTGAGTGTCAGAGAGGCAAAGACCTTGACCAAGATTTCACAGATTGCAAACCAGGCACGTCCAACCCACAGCCTTGGACAGCCAGCAACGCAGGCCCCATAAGATCGTGAACTTTTAACATTCTTATGTGATTTTAGGCATATTTTTTGTGATTTAACTGCACAGTGCAGTGTAGTGTCAGCTCCACCTCCCACACCCGCCACACAGTCCAGTGGAATCCCACAGTACCAGAATTACAGGTGTCACATTTCTCTATCCACCATACTGTCACCCATGCCACTTATCAACTACGCCAATTTTACAGAAAGTAAGAGATAGTCCAGAAATGCTGATTGAAGACTGAGTCTTTATTCATAATCCGGTCTTTCTCTGGAGACTGTTATGAAGTAAATCCTTATAAAGACCTAGTCAGTAAGAGATAACGGAGTCAGGGAAACCCATCTTTCTTGCAGTTAAAAATATGGTCTGGTCCTTGGTTTCTCCATGAGTACCATGATGGCAGTAGACAGATAATCTCTGTGATACCTTTTAGCTGTACATTTAATTAGGAATACGGGGAAAACACAGGAGTCATTTGGCTCATTATTACTCTGCCATGACACAGAGTATCAGTGTATAATTAGCTGTATGTTGTATTCTTCATTCACTAATTGAAAGAAGTATTATTTATTTTGGAATTTTTGTCTTAGTTTATAATGCCTCATACACTTTGTGTGAAAATTTGTACTCAAAGTATTCTACTTTTACAAATAAACATACTCATTGAAAATGTTTTCTTGCCAATAAAAAATTGCAAAACTTTTATCCTACTCTTAAAATAGTCCAAAAGTAAAATCTACATTTTGCCTGAAAAGAAAAATAACTATGATCAAAATTTATAAAACATGCAAAACTGACTAGAGACTATGATTTATAGTAAAAGATAATTTATATGAAGTACAATATATAATATCAGGTATCATACAAGTTCCTCTAGTCAAATAATGTTTTTAAATTTCCAGATATGAAAATTTTTCATTATTTTACCCACAAACTGAATAAAAATAATCTGAATATTGTTTGAAATATTATTTTAGAATGGAAAGTAACAATAAAAACGTCTTCAAAAATCATTCATATTCCTGTGTTAAAATATACAGCGTTGTATTTTTGGACTCCATAGCACCATCTTGTGGAAATCAATCAGAAACGTTGTCGGTTGACTATATTTCCTAAATAGTTAATAATAGTTTTCCGGTGCCTAGCAAAAGCCACCCTAGTGATCAAAGGATTTATGGGAACCTCCTTGAAATAAGAAGTTCTTTGCCACAAAAATGCTATTTTCATGAAAATAACCTGATCATAGTTATGTAATAGACAGAACAATCTGATTTTTAAAATATAAAGTATATAACCATGATCTTATTTTTGACAACTAATCCTATATGACATTGAAAAATGTTCCTTAGCTATAATGAAGTGGCCTAGATAAAACAATATCTGTCACTGAAAAATAGAAATACCGTAAGCTGCAGAATCACACTGATACGGAGGAGCACAGCAGCATCAGCAGCATTGCCCAAAGATGACCAGATTTCGGTTCACAAGTCTGAAGCACAAAATAGTGTTTACTTTGAAGGAGGTTACATTGTTTGTGTGTATATCACTTGTTCAGTCACTTTTACCACGTACTTTTATTCTGCCCTCTGTCATCTTGCACAAAACTCCAATAGTCTCATTTATCTGATTCCAACAGACACTAAATAAACCTCGGCATTACACTTTCTCTTTTTTACTAATTCTGTTGTTGTTTCCTAAATTCTCCTGGCTACCTGGGCTCGTGCTGTAGTCACTTCTACGTGAATCCATTCTTACTGCATTTAGAAGATAACCCTTCTTGGGCAGCATAGCACTGAAATTTTCCTCAAAACTAATTCTGAGAAGAGGCAAATAACTGAAGTTTTATAAAGCGCTACCAACCAAAACACCCCTGAAGAAGTAAAACTCTTATTTATTCCTGATTTGAGAGAGAGAGAGGCAGACAGACAGGCACAGAGAGACAGAAATGAATATGAGTATAGGTCTATGGAGGTTTTGGAAGTGAAAGCTGTTAACTGGGGATTCTTATTGTGTAGATTACAACTAATGTCTTACTCAAAGATGCCCAGGCTGACCTGATTCACCATATTCTCTCCTCCTCTTCCTTCTCCTCCAATTCCTCCTTCTTCTTCTCCAACTCATCCTTCTACTTCTCCAACTATTCCTTTCTCTCCTTCAACCCCACCTCCAGCTCCTTTTCCTCCTTTTTCTATTGCTCTTCCTCTTCCTCCTCCTCTTCTTTTCCGTTTTCCAGGCTCAAGAATTCTGAGTCTCCAGCTGCCAAAATCAGGAGCTCAGTTATGAAGATTAGAACCTTGCTACTCCTCTTGATATTTATTGTGAGTAAAAATAAACATGTTATTAAGCCACCAGCATGTGTGGACTGTTCCCTTTTGCAACACAGCCTAATAAATCCTGATGAAAACAAATGGTTAATTAAATGTAAGATATATACTACAATTCATAAATGTATTTAACGAAGTAAACAGCAATACATTTTAATACACTGACAGCAAATGAGAATATTATGCTGACTATTTCACACTTTGCACATTGCTTAAGAATATGTGTAGGTTTAATATGACACGAGACCTTCTAACACGTGAACTAAACAAAAGTCAGTAGGTGGCTATTTAATCTTGCTGATCACAGCTACTTCATTTGTAGTAATGTTAATAATGTTTACCCGCCTAAGAGGTTTAGAGACGGTTGAAGTCCCTTGCTATCATGAAATGTATGATTTTGTAGATGAAGTGGTAGGTAAACATTCCATTCATTCATTTAATGAACTGCCAGGTATGACATTATTTCTCTATGACAGAAAGAACATAAAGTGAGTTCCTAACAAAGTGAAAATGTGTAGAGAATCATGTCTACAGAAACAAGGCGCTGTGAATAAACCCTGAGCTGATTATTCTAAATTACTAGTAGTTTGGCAAGCAGTTAATTTTGGTTCCCAAGTTTGTTGTTAGTTTTCCTTTTTCTTTGTCTCACTAGCTCATAATTCTACAGGCTCCCAACTCTGCAGAGTTTCTCAAGAGTTGAGTATAATCATGTGATGTAGGGAGGTAAAACACAAAGGGGAAAAAAGAAACATTAATTAAATAGTTACTATATAAGAGACTTTCTTATAGAATATTTAATCATACTATATCAAGTCTCACAGTAGCATTGAATAGTTGGTAAAATTAATGCAAGAATAAGTAAATGGAAACTTTGAATAATAAATGCATAATAGCAAGTACAAAAGCCTTTGGTGTTTTTCCACTGTATCACGGAAGAAATATTTAATTTTTAATTGAGAAATGTTTTACGGGAGAGCCAGTGGAGGATCTGTCGGCCACAGAGGAGAGGCAGTAGGGGAGAAATGCAGACCATCCCCAAGCACTGGCGGAGGTCCTTCCCGCAAGGAAGCAACACAGTCCCCACCCTCTGTGTGACAGCAGAGGCCTTACTGGCCGGGGAGAAACATCAGGGGAGCTGTGCAGCCTCCCTGTGTGCCAGTGGAGGCCCTGCCAGTCAGGAAGAGGCAGCAAGGAAGCCAAGCAGCCTCCCTGTGTAAGTGGAGACCCTGCTGGCCTGGGTGGAACAGCATGAAAGCTGTCTCTGCCTTCCCGCCAACCTGTGAGCAACCAGACATACACAAGCTGGCATAATAACAGAAATAAGGGCGCAAACTGACATTTATGATATTTGATTGACTTTGCAGGCCTGGGACCAGTGGTCTGGGCAACTATTTGGAGGATAATAATATGTAATATAGTAACAATTGTGCATTTCCTACTGTCCTGTTATTGTTTTGTTTCGTTTTACTGTTCTGTTTTACTTCCTTTAAAATAAAAAGAAAAGAAAAGAAAAGAAAAGAAAAGAAAAGAAAAGAAAAGTCTTACAAAAGTAGAAGAGAAACTACTAGAGAAAAGGAGGAAGATGAGGAGGTGAGCAAAAGGAAAGGGATATCATATTTTAAAATCATGGGAAAATGTCACCAAAGAACCTTAATTCATACATTGTGGTACTGTATCAAAATACATAGGACTTGATAATTCATAAAGAATAGAAGATTATTTCTCATAGATCTGGAGGTTGGTGGTCCAAAATTAAGGCACTGGATTGGGAGGGTTTAGGCACTCGCTTCCAAAGTGCTGATGTCCTTGCACCCTCCGGAGGGGAGTGATACGCTCCTCATGCAGCAGAATGGACGGAAGGGGAACCATGGCATTCACAATAAAGCAGTTCTCCAAAGAAGAAATATTAACAGAATGAAGTATTAAATCAATTAAATTTCATAAAAGTCATACAATTTTGATTTTTTATCTATAAATTGGCAATTAAAGAAAAACAAAACCTAATGCTGGCAAGTACGCCAACAAGCAGGAATCCTTATAAATTTTCAAGTGACTTAAAACTTGTCAAAAATTCTCTGGAAACTAATTTGATAATATACATTATAAAAATTTTTCTAAGATACTTTAAATCTAACCCGATAATTCCCTGCCTAGAGTTTTATCCTAGAGACATAAGTTAAATATATACAATTATATACAAATGTAATTTGATAGTCATTGAAGTGTTTATAGATTTCAAAAACACTAAATGTCAAAAAACACTAAATGTCAAATAATAGATTGATATAGTATATGGTGATACAAATAAATTAATGCTACAGAATAATATTTAACAACTTAGTAAATGTTTTATTAGTAAATGGAGGACACGTTGGAAAATAGTAACTGTTTTAAGATCCCATTTTTGAAAATATTTTTATAATACATATTTATATAAAAATTTTAAACTTCCATTTCATATGCATAAAGAATAATACACACTATAAAATGCATACATGGATATGTGCATATGTGTTTTTTCAGGACACACGGAGGCCACCACTGCCTTTATTTGTGGTTGTGGCCTGGACCTCATGAACTATGCTTACTCCTAAAACAAAGTTCTCATTTATCTTCAGGTACAATATCTTAGTCCCTTGAGCAGTAAATACTCTGTCACAGTATGGATGTCCTCACATTTAGAATACTAGAATAACAGCTGGCACTTTTTGGCTTGTTCGTCTGTTTTTAACAATATAATCTATTACAGTTTACCCAGAAAGTATTATAAGAGCTCACAGAGCTGGTAGAAAAATTGAAGGAACAATCTTTAGATGAACTTTGTAGAACCAGTTTCCCAGACCTTAGGACCAGACAAAGAATGAAGTTTCCGTCTCTGTGATGGCCAGAATGCCACTGCCGTAATATTTCACTCATAAACAACATGTTAGTTTGGTGACATAATCTGTGTAGCCAAGTGTGTGCCCTACATTTTGCTACTCTCCTCTTGTGACTCACTTCTGAATAGCTCTCATATAAGTGCATCTGCTTGGTAGAGTCTAAATCAGTAGCTGCAGTGGGTATTAGCTGCATGTAGATTTAAGGATGCGAGGTGCTCCTTCAGTCTCTGAATACTAGCGTGTTGTAAAAATGGATGTTGGCATAAGCAATCCAGCTTCCTTGAGAGTCTGATTCATGAACAGCATAATATCCACACACATCATTCTTCCAACAGTTACATTTCTGTATGAAATGCATTTTCCTCCCCTAATTTAATGAGATTATCCCTCATACAAACAAAAAATCTTGTCTCTGGAAAAAGCCACTTGAAATTTCATCAGCAGTTGCACTAATCATTCATTTTCCAGTTTAGTTGTACTCCTACTTTAATGTTCTATGATTTGGGGGCTCCAATTAGAAAGGGAAAATCAGCAAATACCTACATTATCATGCAAGGAAAACCATACTGATAACTACCACAGTCTTTATTTCTGTAACAGGTCAAGAAAGCTTAGTTTGGATTTATAGTTTCGTCTACTACCACTAACAGTCTTAGGTCCCCAGTTTCTGTACCTGGTTGATAGTCCAAGTCCTCCCTGAAAGGAAGCACTTGAAGGTGGCCTGGTCTCCTCGTTTCCAGATGTTTCCTTTCCTTGCTTTACTGTGTTCCTATAACAACATTTCTCCTTCTTAATGAAGACAAATATCCTTAGAGAAGGAAGCTCTCAGCAACATAAAAGACCAAAGAAGAAAGATGAAAGATCTAGAATTCTCATGATAAGTCCAGAAATTATCTACCAAGTTTTCAGGTAGATTACCATTCAGAAGGTTAAATTTAAACCAGACAAAAGCAAAAATGAACCCCTTTATTAGAAAAATCACCAACTTAGATATTCAGTAATTTTAAACAAAAGTGACTCAGTGTCAGAGAAAGTAGTCTTCAGAAACTAGAATTATCAGTCATAAAACATAAAATGAAAATATATGTTCAAGTATAAAAGATGGAATTAAACAAATGAACAAGGGCCAAGAGATTTAAAAAGATGATGGAAAGGGAGAAACCAGACCCTATGACTGTGGATATTAAATCCAACAGTCCATAGTAACCCTCCTCGTGAGACCCACATCCAGCAGAGAACAAAAGGCTGATCACGTTCCCCTCTACCAACAGGAGCAGAGATATTCCTTGATTTGAATGGTAACCACAGTCTGGGGTGAATGTACAGAGGGGTCTTCAGTGCAAGAGGGTAACTCAGAGACCCAAAATCCTCAGATAGATATAAAAAATCATATCTGGCTGGATTCTAGTACTGCAAGTCATGGAAAGTATAGTACTGCAGTCTTGGACTGTGGATATCTCAGCAAGCAGGCGAGCATCGCAGGTTCAAGAGGCCCCACGGCCTGCAGAAAGTGCTCAGTGCACTCTGCCCCAAGGCCAGACTGTTCAGGACCCTCCAGGCTTCTGGGTGCAGTGAAGTCACTAGGTGGGTCTGAGGTGGCTACAACCGCCTCCACATTCTGGCTGCACTCAGAGAACTGTGGAGTTTTGAGCAAGCAGGACGGCGCACAGTGTCCTTGGAACCCAGCTTATCTGGAACTACGGAGGTCTAAACAGGCAGAAGACAGCCACTGGTTCCAGAGGCTCAGCGGCCCCGGAGAACTGGGTGCCAGAGTCCCAGGAGCTTGAACATAGAAGTGGATTTCCAACAGACCTTGAGGAAGCTTTCAAATAACACTTGAAACACAGAAATATATGAAAATGACAAAACAAAGACGAAATTACAACCTCAAACCTCCAGCCCATCTCAAGAAACCCTAGGAGCAATGTATATAGAAGAAAAATGTATATAGAAGAAATGATAAAAGAAATGAAAGAGATTCTGAATATATCTAAAGAAAGCACAGTTTAAAAATGGGAGGAACTAAACAAAAAGATAGAATCCCTAGATGAGCAATGTAAGAAACAAACAGAATACATAATGCAGATGCACAGAGATATACAGGAAATAAAAAACTCCACTGAAAGCTGTAAAAACCGCCTCAAAGAAAGTGAAGATAGAATTTCAGACCTTGAAGACAGGATTGCAGCTAGTGAACAGGAAAGGAAAGATCTTTTAAAATAACAAGGAATCAGGAAATAACAATTCAACAACTGCAAGATGATGCAAAAAAAAAAAACAACATAAGATTCATAGGGATTAATGAAAAAGAAGGGGACAACATGAAGGATGTCAAGAGGCTATTTAGAGAAGTAATAGCTGAAAATTTCCCAAGCATGAGATCAGAAACTGACATCAGGTTCAGTGAAGCCTATAGAACTCCAAATAGTCATAACCAAAATAAAACTACACCCAGACATATAATAATCACTATCCCAGAAATCCAACACAAGAATAGATTATTAAAAGCTATCAGAGAGAAAAGACAGATCACTTATAAAGGAAAACCTATCAGAATTACAGCAGACTTCTCAACACAAACAATAAAGTCAAGAAGAGCATGGAGTGAAGTATTCCAGATCCTAAAGCAAAATGATTTCCAACCTACACTGATGTACCCTGAAAATTATCATTCAAAAGTGATGGTGAAATATGATACTTCCATGACAAAGAACAGCTGAAGAACTTCATGAACACCAAGCCAACCCTGCAAAAAATATTGAAAGAGAGTTTAGATACACAAAGAAAAAAACCACTAAGCAAAGCAGATAATTAAACAGAACAGAAAGATAAAGATGCAACAGCAGAGAGATAATATGTCAACAATAAACCAGCATTTAACAGTAATAACCATTAATGTAAATGGTCTCAATGCACCAATCAAAAGAAACAGACTAGCAGAATGGATCAAGAAACAAAATCCAACCATATGCTGTTTACAGGAAAACCATCTAACCCAGAAGGATACTCACAGACTGAAAGTCAAAGGGTGGAAAACAATACTTCATGCAGCAGGAATCCAAAAAAAGAGCAGGAGTAGCCATTCTGTTTGCAGACAACATGAACTTTAAACCAACAATGACCATAAAGGACAAAGAAGGCCACTACATACTTGTAAGGGGAAAACTCCAAGAAGAAGAGATAACTATCTTAACTATATACACACCAAGAGCACCCAGTTATATAAAACAACTATTAACAGAAATGAAAAGTCAAATTATCAGTAACACAATTGTAATAGGAGACCTTAATACGCCATTGACACCAAGGGACAGATCAACCAGACAGAAAATGAGCAAAGAAATAACAGAACTGAATCACACCTGTGAACAAATGGATTTGATAGACATATACAGAATGTTCCACCCAACAACATCAGAATACACATTCTTCTCAGCAGTACATGGATCATTCTCTAAAACAGATGATATATTAGCTCACAGAATATATTTAAACAAATGCAAAAGAGTTGAAATCATCCCTTGCATGTTATCGGATCATAGCGCTCTGAAATTAGAAATTAATGATAAAAGATACTGCAAAAATCCCACAAACACATGGAAAATGAATAACACACTCTTGAGTAGTGGGTCACAGAAGAAATTAAAGAAGAAATTAAACAATATCTACAAGAAAATGAAAATGCAGATACAACTTACTGGAATCTGTGGGATGCAATGAAAGCCGTCCTCAGAGGAAAATTTATTGCACTGAGTTCTCACATCAGGAAAACAGAACGAATACAAATAAATAACCTGATGCTACACCTCAAACAGCTAGAAAAAGAAGAGCAAGTCAAACCCAAAGCCAAAAGAAGAGAGGAAATTATAAAAATTAGAGCAGAAATCAATGCAATAGAGACTAAGAAAATAATCCAAAGAATCAACGAATCAAAGAGTTGGTTCTTTGAAAGAATAAATAAACTCGAAAAGCCCCTAGCAACCTTATTTTTAAAAAGGGAAGAAAAATCTCAAATTCATGCAATAAGAAATGAAAAAGGTGAAATCACTACAGACTCTACAGAAATACAGAAGATCATCAACACCTATTTCGAAAACCTCTACTCTCAAAGGTTTGATAACACAGAAGAAATAGACAGATTCTTAGAAACATATGAAGTACCAAAGCTAGATCAAGAGGATGTAAAACTGCTGAATAACCCAATCTTTGTTAATGAAATTGAAAAATGTAATTAAGTCCTTACCTACAAAGAAGAGCCCAGACCCAGAAGGATTCACTGCAGAATTCCACAAGAAATACAAAGAAGACCTAATGCCAACACTCCTCAAACTATTCAATGAAATTGAAAGGGAAGTAATCCTTCCTAAGTCATTCCTGGAAGCAAATATTACTCTAGTACCAAAACCTGAGAAAGACCCAAATAAAAAAGAGAACTATAGACCGATCTCCCTAATGAACACAGATGCAAAAATCCTCAATAAAATATTGGCAAATAGGATCCAGCAAATCATCAAGAAGATTATACACCATGACCAAGTGGGATTCATCCCAGGCATGCAAGGATGGTTCAACATACATAAATCAATAAATGTAATTCACCATATCAATAAAGCCAAAAGTAAGAATCACATGATCATTTCTATAGATGCAGAAAAAGCCTTCAATAAGGTCCAACATTCATTCATGATAAGAACTTTACAGACAATTGGAATAGATAGTCTTTACCTCAATATAATAAAGGCCATTTATGACAAACCAACAGCCAGCATCATAGTAAATGGCCAAAAATTGAAAGCCTTTACTTTAAAATCAGGCACAAGATAAGGATGTCCTTTATCACCACTCCTATTTAATATAGTACTGGAAGTACTAGCCAGAGCAATTAGACAAGAGAGAGAAATAAAAGGGGTAAAGATAGGAAAAGAAGAAGTTAAATTATCATTGTTTGCAGATGACCTGGTACTCTACATAGAAGACCCCTAAACTCCATTGAAAGACTCTTACATATAATAAATAAATTCAGTAATGTAGCTGGATACAAAATTAATACTCAGAAATCTATAGCATTCCTATACACTACAAAAAATCACAGAGAGGGAAATAAGAGAAATTACACTCTTCACATTAGCAAGAAAACAAATGAAATACTTAGGAATTACTGTTATGAAACAAGTGAAAGACCTATACAGGGAAAATTATAATCCACTGAAAAAAGAAATTGAAGATGATCTCAGAAAATGGAAAGACTTCCCCTGCTCATGGATAGGAAGAACATTGTGAAAATGGCCATTCTCCCAAAACTTATACAGATTCAATGCAATCCCAATAAAAATACTATCAACATACCTTATAAATCTAGAGAAATCACTCCTAAAATTCATCTGGAACCAGAAGAGACCTAGAATAGCAAAAGCAATTCTATGCAGCAAAGGCAAGCCAGGAGGCATCACAATCCCTGACTTGAAGTTATACTACAATGCAATGGTAATAAAATCAACATGGTACTGGAATCAAAACAGAGACAAAGATCAGTGGAATAGATTAAAAGATACAACCACAACTACAAACACACTCAACCACCTTATCTTTGATAAAGGAGCCAAGCAGGTTCACTAGAAGAACGACAGTCTCTTTAATAAATGGTGCTGGGAAAACTGGCTCTCCATTTGCCAAAAACTAAAGATAGACCCATGCCTATCACCATGTACTAAATTAAAATCTAAATGGGTCAAAGATCTGAATATTAAAACAGAAACACTAAATCTATTGGAAGACAAATTGGGTAGAAACCTTGAAGACATAGGGGTAGGTAGAGAATTCATGAACAGGACTCAAACCGCACGGGAAATACTTCCCAGAATCAATAACTGGGACCACTTCTTATTAAAAAGTTTCTTCATGTCAAAAGAAATCTCCAGCATAGTGAAAAGAAAACCCACAAACTGGGAAAAGATTTTAGTGAACTCTCTCTCAGACAAGGGACTCTTGTCTAAAACATATAAAGAATTAAAAAACTTAGACCCCCAAAATTCAAAGATCCAATCCAAACATGGGCATCTGGGATGAATACACACTTCTCAGATGAAGAAATACAAATGGCAAATAAATACATGAAAAAATGTTCATCATCATTGGTCATTAGAGAAATGCAAATTAAAACCACACTGAGATTCCATCTCACTCCTGAAAGAATGGCCAGGATCAAGAAAACCAGCAACAACAAATGCTAGAGAGGCTGTGGGGAAAAAGGAACTCTCCTACCCTGTTGGTGAGAGTGTAGACTGGTACAACCTTTGTGGAGGTCTATCTGGAGTTTTCTCAAAAAGCTGGGATTGGAAATCCCATTTATTCCAGCTATTCCACTTCTAGGCATATTCCCAGAAGAACTGAAAGCATCATACCACAGTGATATATATGCACCTATCTTTATAGCAGCACAATTTGTAATGGCCAGATCTTGGAAACAACCCAAGTGTCCATCAACTGAGGAATGGATAAAAAAGTTGTGGTATTTCTATACAATGGAGTATGACTCATCTATAAAGAAGGATCACATTGAGATATTTATCAATAAATGGGCACAGCTTGAGACCATACTCATAAGTGAAATAAATCAATCTCATGTGTGTGAATACCGAACAGTTTCCCTAATATAAGTAATAATTCAAATATATAAAAGTATGTGGTAATCATGATTCCCCATTAGTGGCCTTGAAGCATTATAAAGTTTTCACTTATTAATTCAATGGCTTTATTCTTGGTTTCTTGATATGGAAATATTTGAAGCTATAGTATATGAAGTTATATTCAAATATTTCAAGGAAAAAGACAGACACTATGGTAACTACTATTAAGTCTGGCTATTTGGTGGTAAAGCACTAGGTTGCTGAAACCGTCATGCTTTGACCTGTATTGTTATGTTGTTATGTCCTCTTTTATCTCAATCTCTCCCTTATTCATTAAAAAAATATTTAGTTATTTTTTACAATTTTTGATCATTTAATTAAAAAAATTAGCAGGATATATTATAGTAACTTTTTGATTTCCTATTAACTTGATTTGAAGTCCTGTAATACTCCCACTATCTTGTTTTGACTGATTAGACTCTGTTCCGTTCTGTATGATAGTATCAAGTTTGAGGGTATAGGCAACTACTTTGAAGGCAATAAGATTCACTAAGATGCCCATTCTGGTTTGACTATTGTCTCCTTTGGAGGTCCTGTAATGTTTACAATGTTTAAGTTTTATTGGTCTTGTTCCCTACTGACCGGCCGGCGCAGCCCCAATGAAACAGGAGACGCTTCAGGTGGTAACAGGAACTGCCCACTTTATTGTTGCGGGTTCTGGCTTATATATCTGACTGTGGCAAATCAGGCTGCCACGAGGGCTGCCACGAGGAGGAAGGGCTGGAATGAGACGCGGGCTCTGGCTAATATACTCAGCTGTGGTGAATACGAAGTGAGCACGGGGTGGCTAATTTGGAGAGGGACGTAGCGCATTGCGGAAGCTGGCATGGTCCTTAGTCCTGGGTGGGGTATGGTATGTTGAGCACCTGCGCCCAACACTCTACTGTTTTGTTCAACTTTATAATACCTAATGAGATAGACAATTCTTTTTAAGGATACAAGAGGCATTATGGTAACCATTGTTGATAACCTTGTACTCTGTTTTTACATCGTGTACTATGTCTATGCTTGGTTTTGACTGACAGCTTTGTTTTGCCAATTTGACTTTATTCTCTACCAAAAAAAAAAAGTAATAAGAACTAAGGAGTAATAAAACCCAAAATGTGTAAATTTTGTTGTAAAAAAAGAGAGGGAAAAAAGTGCTCTAAAGGATACAACTGCAAGTGTGTTTAGGGGTGTTAAATAGCTCACCATATTAATGTTTTTGGTTGGGTCATTGAACACAACTGTTTGCAGTCTCACTGTTTGAATGTCCACTTTGTATGCTTTGATACTGTGACTTGAGCAACTATTTCTAAGATGATAATATGTAATCTATTAACTGGTGATTTCTTACTGTTTTTTTTTTTTTGTAGTTCTGTATTACTTGTACCCTTACACCACTTTGCTTTGTTTTGTTTTTTCTTTTTCCTTTTAAATAAAATTTTAAAAAAGAAACCACTCACTCATTCAATAACACAGAATTTTTTTTCAATCCTTTTTAAAAAAATTTTCCTACTTTGTGATATTTTTATCTTTCCTTTAGCTGATTTTTTCAGAGTTAGCCTTAAGGACATCCAAGTGCCTCCCTGCAGGGAGTATCAGTTGAGACCTAAAAGAATGAAGTATTGGGGTAACCAAAAGTAAAGACAGCTGGGAGCCCCTTGACTCTTAGTGGGTGGTAGAGAAAACTATAAATCTGAACTAAGTTTTCATGACCTATCACATAAATAAACTTTCTTTTACTTCTTTTAGGGTTTTTTCCCTCTTTTATCTTTTATCTTCAATTTTTTTCTCTTCTCTCTTTCTTTTTTCTCCTGGTTTTACTGTTTATCTGTTTTCTTCTTTTTTTGTTAGCTCTTTCCAGTTCTCTGTCACTATGAATTCCCTCTTGTTCCTTAATAAGGTTCCATCATACTTTTCTCTTTTCCTTCTCACATCCCATGGACTGATTTTTCAAATTTTGCTTTTGGTCATTATCCATTCTCCAGTTCCACCCTCCCTTCATCTTTCTTAGAAAAATTACTGACCTTTTCCTAGAAAATTTTCCTAGAAAATTACTGACCTTTATTAATATCTAAATAAAACTCAGTTTTTGCTTGCTATTGTATACTGTGATTTTTTTAGTAGAAATAAAGTTGCTCCATTTGGTAGGTCTTTTTTGTAAGTTAATAGTAGATTACTATTTGTTTTCTCTCTGTGTTCATACTACAATTATAGACCTTTTTTCTATGGACAAAGATGGTACTTTATTGGTCATTCAGGGTTGTCAATTTGTATTTAATACTATAATTGATATTATTTTATTACCATAATATAGGTATCATAGCTGTTATTATTAATTGACTTTCTCGGGATGCCAAAATCCGTGATGTTGCCTATGGGTCATTAACAACACTGTGACCTATTGTGGGAGAACTAGGTTTTAGGCTAAACATCATACAACCTCCAACCAAGTAAACAGAGGTGTTTGCACCATGTAGTCTCCCTAAGAAATGGTAAGAGTACATGAGAGTTTATTGTAATTATGATTCCCTATTACATTGATGTGTTGCTTACATTGTTCTGTTCTGATCTGCTTTGTTATGTCCTCTTTTGTCTTAATCTCTTTAAAATAAAAAAAATTTAAAACTTCACAGGTTAATAGGGAACTAGCTTTATTTCTATTGTCCTCAGCAGATGTTATCTTGTTCTCAGAGCACCTTGATTCTGAATTTTCCCCACTTAGCCAGAAAACAAGTAACTTTCCACATAATTTTCCACTTCTGAAGCAAGACAACAAGTGGCTCAGTACCGTGGGGCTTAGGTCAGCATCTTAACTCTTATACACCCCAGTATCTAGGGATCTGATTATCCCCTGACATTCTTCCTCTTTTTGTTTTTGTAGTTGTAAAAGTCAAAACAGCATGACTTGAGGCTGTAAAGCATCTAAACATTGTTAGATTTTTTTTCCTTGTGAAAGAGGAGGAGCAAAAATAAGAGTCACACATATTAGTATAGCCAATCAAATATAAGATCCATAATGGACTTTTTGGTAATACCACAGATTAAGTTGATTAAGGGTATCAGCAAATTTATCCCAATCTTGAATTTGTTGATCAAAATTTTGTGACTGTCAAGATATGGATAATACTCCTTTGTGTGAGACTTCTAAGTTCATGGTTATTTTTTATATACAACACAAAATGTGTTGGATATAAATGCAAGGATGGGCAGATCGATTATAAGGAAGAGGAATTATACAATATTTGGTAATATCAAACTGGCATCAGAGGCCCTGTTGTAACTGCACATTTCCTATCCACATAACAGTAGTCTCTAACACACTGATTTGTGATCACAGTTCAGCATCAGGGATGTTGCATATTCCAAGCTTTTTCTGCAGTTTTTGTCCAATTGTCTACAAAATGAGCTAGTCTATGTGGAATGAGAGCTACAGAAAAAATAGCAACACCACTAATGAGCAATACCAGAGAAACTATTCCTGCAATGATCAGTCCTATCATTCTCTTTATTTTATAAATAAGATAATCAATCAAAAAGCACAGCAGGAGTATCAACCTTTGGCTACTCCAGGTGTGTGCCCCAAGAACAGAAAGGTCTTATTTATTAAGGTTTCAGTTGGCATACAATGACTCAATAAACATTTTTTGCATGAAACAGAAGTGAGGATCCATTAAACAGTTCCATACAAGAAGACATAGGGTTATATGCACATATAGAAAACTGAGAAGTTTTGATTTTTTTTCAACATCAATGCTAAAAATATTTGGACTGGATTTGTCTAAATGTCCTATCCACTTTTGTGCAACATAGTAAGAAAAAGCCAATTTTCAAAATGTCTTTTGTAAGGGTCCAAGTTTGCCATTAATAATAGCCTGGGGCAACAAGGAGCTAAAGCTGACCTGATGCTATGTCATTTTCTCCTCCAGAAAAATATATTTTTCAGAGGGGTTTCTCCCATAATAATTAGTATGCCAGCACCAAGATGTCTCATGCTAATCTGAATAATTGTCATCTCTTCCATCTAGTCTCCTTTGAGGACCCTGATCAGTGAATTCAAACTGATTTAATTACATTTCTTATCCTCTTTCTTCTCTGCAAAAGGTCGAAAAGGGTGGGGGAGGCTCAGGTGCATCATTATAAGGTGCACATATTGTACCAAGAGGAACACGAGATGCAGAAGGACTAACCCATTCCCCAGATATATTAATAGATCCTATCTCTATAAATATCAATTGTTTTTCAGATGAGCCATCCAAAATTGAGGGTGAACAGGTAGACAATCCTTAGATTGCAAGGATTTATATTCAACACATAAAGGTGGATGTAGAAAATGAGATGTATAATTTGTGGTGATACTGGAGTTAACAAATTCCAGGGCCATAAATGGTCTTAAGACTCAATCCAATTGATCATGATAGATTTCAGGGGGGAAATCAGCCCACAGAACAGGTTGCAGCAAGGGAGGATTAGGCACACATGCCCAGTACTCTCCCATTGACAATGGGCTTATACATATGGTACAGACCATGACAGCCATCACTGAAGCAAACATATTTTCTGGAGTTCATGTAAGACCCTGACTTGCCACCAATTTCTCAGCCTCTTGCATTGTCTTTTTTATTTGTCTACACATCATGCATTTTGCTGCTTTTGTGGTTGTCATCATACCAGTCACTGGGTTGTCACCAGTGAAGTGGCCTCCTCTAGAGTTAGCAATGAGAAAGTTTGCACCACCAGGGCTGGTGACAGTAAGCTCCATCACAGCATGGGGATGTTCCTCTTATCATGGTTGCACGTTCTAGGAGGGCAGACACAATGGCATTCCATTATCTTTCAATATGTAATTATATCATTGTTCCCATGTTATTAACTGCACCAGGCCATTCCATTCACCCATTTGAGGATCTTTCCATGAAACTTGTGCTCTGAGCATAGTTTTTTTTTAAGGAGAAAAAGAAAAAAAAGCAGAAAAAGGGTACAAGTTATACAGAATTTCAGAAAAAATAAACAGTAGGAAATCACTAGTTAATAAATTACATATTGTCGTTTTAGAAATAGTTGTTCACATTACAAAATTAAAGCATATAAAGTGGACATTCAAACAGTGAGACTGCAAATAGTTCTGTTCAATGATCCAACAAAACTCAGTAATATGGTTATCTATCTTATACACTTAAATATACATGCAGTTATATCCTTTAGAGCACTTTCTTTTCCTCTCTTTTGTACAATGACAATTACACATTTTGGGTTTTATTACTCCCACAGTTATTATTACTTTTTTTGAAAATAATAAAACCAAATGTGATATAACAAAACAGAGACAGCCAAATCAAAAGGATGGACGTAATACATACTGTAAAAAAAAAAAATGCAAAGTGATCAACAATGGTTACCATAATGCCTCTTGCTATCTTAAAAAGAATTGCCTATATCATCAGTTATAATAAAATTGAACAAAATAGTAAAGAACAAAACCAAACATTGGAGACATTACAAGACTTCAAAAGAAAATAATAGTTAAACCAGAATGGGCATCATAATGAACCTTATTGTCTTCACAGTTGTTGCCTATACTCTTGAAATTGGTACTATCAAGCAAAACAGCATAGAGGAAAATCAGTCAAAACAAGATGGTGAGAGCAATACAGGGTTTCAAATCAAGTTAATAGGAAATCAAAGTGGGTTACTATAATATATCCTGCTATTTTTTATTTATTTTTCCCTTAATTAAAAAGATAAAAATAAAAAAGTAAATAATAAAAAAGGAGATTGAGATAAAAGAGGACATAACAACAAAACAGCACAGGTCAAAACATAACCATTTAAGCAAAATAGTGTTTCACCACAAGATATCCTGACATAAAAGTAGTTACCATAGTGTCTCTTTCCTTGAAATCTTTGAGCATAACTTCGTATACTGTAGCATCAAACATATCAAGACAATGTAAAACCATTCAAGAGAATGACAATATCACAGGGTATTTAGAATCAACTAACAGAAAATGAACAATGGTTTCTGTATAATCTCCTTGTCTATAAAAGTTTTTATTTATATTATCACATATAATAAAATCCAATAAGATACAACATGTTGAGACTGATGGAGACAGAAGAAAGAAAGTTTGACGGGACTTCAAAACAAGATGATATTAAATCAGCACTAGCTATTATGATGTCTTGTTTTCTCCAAAATAGCTGATCCTACCATCCAATCTTCACTGCCTCATTTCTGTTGAGCTCTTTTTCTGTCATTAGTTATCAGTTTGTCTTCTTCATTTTGCTTTCTGCTCCATTCATTGTGGCCTCTCTGCCACTGTTTCTGGAATCATGGAATTTTTCTTTTTTAGAATGTCCTGCAGTATTCTCTGTAGAGTTGAATTGGTGGTTGCAAATTCCCCTAGCTTCTCTTTATCCTGGAAGCACCTTGTTTTTCCATCAATTTCTAGGGACAGTTGTGCAGGATACATCAATCTTGACTGGAGGTTATTATCTTTCAAAGCTTGAATTATTTCCCCCCATGCTCTTCATGATTTGATGGTTTGTGCCAAGAAGTTTGCTGTAATTCTGATGGGTGTTCCCTTGTAAGTGATCTGTTTCTTGTCTCTGACAGCTTTTAATATTCTGTTCTTATATTGGATTTCTGGAATTTTGATTATTGTATGCCTGGGTGTAGTTCTGTTTGGGTTGTAGGTGGCTGGGGTCCTGTATGCCTCATACATCCGAGTATCTTTACCTTTTTCTAAATTAGGGAAATTCTCCTGGATTATTTCTGTGAATAGCCTTTGTAGTTCATTTGTTTGTGTCCCTACTTCTTCTTTTATGTTCTTAATTCTTAAGTTATAGATCCTCTTATCATCTTCTAGCGTTTGTATTATTGCTGTTTGTTTCCTTGTTATTTTTAAGAAATTTTTCATTTCATGCTCCCATATTACAAATCTGTCCTCCAGTTCAGATAATCTATCCTTAGTTTCTTTCAAGCTGTTATGCCAGCTTTCAATAGAGTTTTTAGTTTCCTGGTAATCTCTTTGAACCTGCTTCATGTATTCTACATTTTCTCTATTTTCCCCATCAAACAATCCTTCCCTTTTTTTTCTGTTCTTCCATTCCACCATCTGTTTTTTCTTGGGCAGTGCTTAGCATTTCTCTAACCATTCTACTTATATCTTGCTTTAATTTGTTAAATACTTCACTTTTGAACTCATCTATGAGGCTCTGGAGATAGCACTTTATGTCTATTGGTGCCGTGTCTGATATTGCATGTTTTATGTCTTCATTCTCCTTTGCATTAACCTTTCTTGGATCAGTGTTCTTAGGATTGAGGACCCTTCTTGTTGCTCCCTCTTCCCATACTTTTTGTTTCTTCCATACAAGTGTATATAGGAGGCCCAGTTTCTTTCTTTGTCGGTTACAGTTTGTTTGATTCTGCCAGCTAGGCGTTCTTGCCCACTGCAGTGTACTAGGGAGATACAGACCTGGGAAGCCTCTGCTGGGCCCACCTCTCCAGGTCAACCTACTACAGGCTTCACTGCTAGCGTGCACCACCAGGTGCTGGGACCTGGTTTGGGCTAGCCTACTGGGTCTTAGTCTGCGGCGTTACCCAGGCCAAGTGCTCCCCACCAATCTGCTTGAGAGGGGAATATGCAACTAAAGTCACTGCAGTGTCCTGTTCTGGCTAATCTGCCCAGTCCCAGAATGTCCTCTGTTGGAGCCTCCTAGTCTATGGAAGGGTCCCCGTTTGTCTCACTCACCACAGGTCAATGCAGGGCTCCCTGCCAGTCCCGCTCTCAACTCTGTTCGCCGATTCCCGCTCTCAGAGCTTTCACGTTCTATCCCTGCTGTGCCAATTCAGACACAGCAGCGGTGGCAGGAAATTCAAATCCCAGTTTCCAGAGGCACGGGTTCCAGCTTCCACACTGAGATTTTATCTGTTCCGGTTATAGCACTGACATTGCATTTCTAGTTGGTTTCTCTCAGCTTATTTCATTCCTGGGTCAGCAGGGTATATCTCCCCTTGCTTAGGACTCCTTTCTAGAACATCTCTGGATCATTCCTGGATTATACAATAGACCCTATTTTTTTGGAGTTAAGAGTAGACTATTTATTGAGAGAAAGAAAACATCTGTCCAAGAGAGATACAGAAGGTGTCCTGAGTGGGTTGCAAAGGACTTTGCCTTTTCTAAGGACTTTTATAGAACAAAACCTTGAGGTGTGATGGGTCCAAGGTGGGACCACACCATTCCTGGATTCTAAACTGGCTATCTCAGAGAGCCTCCATAGCTGCTGTTATCTATCTGCCATGTTCTCCTGGAAGTCCTGAGCATAGTTTTTGATTCAGCCTTTTGACAGTAAAGTTAAGATGAAATAAAGTTATTTTACACGTGCTGATTCAAAATATTTAAAGTACAGATGGCAAGGTCTAATTTTCTTTGGCAAGGTAGATATACTCCTCTTTTTTTGTTTTTATAATTGGGTCTTTAAGGAGAGATGTTATATCCTATAATTTCTTAGCCTTGCAGAGTATAAGGAAATACCTCTGTTGTGTTTAAAATGCCAAAGCTGAAAAAGGAAGATAAAGTCTTATTAACATATGAAGACATGCTATCAGTCTTAATTATATGGGGGACTGCATAGCAGCAAAGGCAGAAAGGCAGTGTTGAACATTTCCTACCTTCTTATCACTATGACAAGTAGCATGACTCATATGGAAGTAGGTATCTGTAGATACATGAACATATTGTAATCATCCAAATGATGGGAGGTGAGCAACATTCATTTGCCAAAATTCCTTTTGTTGAAGGCCTTCAGCATTGAATCCCTCAGTGGAAAGGAAGAGGGACATGCTGATAAAGAGATAATGACAAAACAAGAGTTCTCATTTGTGACAAGATAATGGGAATTCTTTTGTTCAGGCTCTGCTATTTTGAGGATCATGTGTATGGAATTGTCTAGCTAGATCAAAGGGAGCAATATAAGCCACTAAGAAATCAGCTTGTAGGTTTCCATAAGCCAAGGGCTGAAAGATTAGAGTGGGATCTAATATGTCTGATATATAAGGGGTCAGAGTGACTTTGAATTTCCAACTGTAATTGAAAGAACATATTATGCAAGGGAGGACCTAAAGTAGTTTTCAAAATAGCACATTCTAATTACTAGGTATAGATCACTGCATAGACTGAGTCATTAATATTTACAGGAGTAAGTTTGGTAAGTACTATAATATATATAATGGCAGTTACTTTTGACCTCTGAGCCAATGGTCCAGGGATCAGAATAACACACTGAAAATCCATACTCCAGATAGTTGCTTTTTGTTTGGAGGAGCCATTTATAAAATAGGTTTATGCCTCAAAAATGGGGTCCAGACATACTTCTGTCCTACCTCAGGCCTGCCTGCCTTGCAAGTTCCCATTTTTTCCCACCTTGGACCCATCACACCTCAAGGTTTTATTCTATAAAAGTCCCTAGAAAAGGCAGAGTCCTTTGCAACCTACTCAGGACACCTTCTGTATCTCTCTTGGACAGATGTTTTCTTTCTCTCAATAAATAGTCTACTCTTAACTCCAAAAAAATAGGGTCTATTGTATAATCCAGGAATGATGCAGAGATGTTCTAGAAAAAAACTGAAAAACAGGATCATTAGGGAAATAGTCCCTAAGTCCTATGAAGTCATCAAAAGCAACTTGCCAATAAATGGATTATTATAATAAATTTGCATATTAGAATAATTCTAAGAGTAAAATGATCTTAGAAGAGTCATTGCCAAATAACTGAATGAATTCTCTTAGCTATCATAATTTTTGCTATTTGTTCAATATGTAACAGTAAAGTTCTTTTATTTTCCTATTAGGAAGATAAAACCACTCAATGGAGAATAACTGAATGTTATAAAAACCATTCTAATAGACCAGAAAGGGAGTGGGGGCAGTGTCTAAAACATATAAAACAAGAGGTTGATGGTCATTTACTCTATACATTTGTCATTCCTGTAACATTCTTTCTACTAACTGTAATTTTTCCTATGATTTAGGAGTCAGTTGTTGAGGGGAATTTACACGAGAAGCACCATATAGAGTATTATATAAATATTTTAATTGATACATAGAATGCCCAATTGTGGTCAAATCCAATTTGTATCTCTCGATAAATTTTGAAAGTCATTTAAAGTAAATAAGGAGTCTTGTCTCACCTTTATCTTTGAGGACTCATTCCCTGTTCTGTGAATAGGGTCCTTAAATAAGCATAAGAGCTAGAGGACCACACATTTTAAGGAGCAATGCAGAGACAATGATTCTTAAGGACTCCTTTATTTTAGCAAACAAGGAGTGTAGCTGTCATTTTGATGTTGTGGACAACAAAATGTCACCCATATTGCGAATGATATAAGCTTGAGAATATTACTGTAAGGCTAGACTTACAAAATTCTTGAATAGTGTGGGACTATTCATTCCCTGAGGCAAAACTGTCCACTGACATCTACTCATAAGGTCTTTGAAACTGAATTGGAACAAAGCAAAACCCTGGTGATCAGGTGATATAAAGAAATTACAAAAAGTCAATCTTTAAGGTCAATAATAATTAATGGCCGCTCTCAGGGGATATCTGCTGATCTCTGGAAAGATCTTTCCCCTATAAATTTACTGGTGAGGTGCCTCATAAGGCTGAAGAGTCCCAGTTTGATTTTCTGGTCCTAAATAGGGCTAGAGAGTTGTAATCTCTAACACATGCTGAGAAGAACTAAGTCCCACTAATAAAGTAGCAGGGACCAAAGAAGGCAAGAGGAAGGACATTGCTCAATGGCCATAGCAGAAATGTTTGCTTCAGTGTTCAATAAGCCCTGAAAATACTTTCCTTTTATTTTTATCTTGCACATGGGCCTTCCTTCATTTAACTCTTAAGTAAAATAGAATGCTTTACTGAGGGTACTACCAAAGCTCTTTCTTAATATTTTGCTTTCTGTGCTGTGTCAAGGGGAGCCCTATTATAAAAAGAAGTATCAATTGAGCAACATAATCACCTAGTTCAAAAACCCAAATGTCCATAGAATGATCCACAACTTAAATTTCTCCCTCATGATCAGAGTCAATTAGCCCAATCATCACAGTTATACCTTGCAAATTGAGCCTAATTTTAACCATAGTTAATCTGACAGTACCCTCAGGGAATGACCCCAATATTTCAGTGAGTGTGTTTGCTGATTAAGCCCCCTCAATAAGAGTCACTGTTTCAGCAGGACAGAGATCTAATGCTGTACTTCATGGTGTTCCCAGAGAGAAGGAAATAATGTTTCACCATGGTTGCCAGATCAATTGCTGCTCATTGTCTGAACAGTAAAGATCCCTATTGTTTGAAGAGCTCAGAGATGGGCCTGATTTCCATTTCCTGTAAGGGGACTGCCATCTTTATATTTGAAGGTCTTTGCCCAGTGATTTCCTTTATTGCACTGACAACAAAGACCAGGGGCTGAATTAGTATTCCCTTTTGTAGTTTTCATTCTGGGAGGTAAAACTGTGGCTACAGATTTACCTGGAGTGGTACCCTGCTTATGAATGTGGCCTGTTTTTCTACAATTAAAACACCAAATGTTATTGTTCTTTGTTCCTTTTGTAAGACTCTGTAGCTTTCACCAGCATGGAATTTTTATAAGATATTTTCCCTATATCTTGGTAAGCCTTAATCTCATCCACTTGTGCATGAGGGATCTCTCCGGACTACCTCTTGTAATTAAGCAAGGAATTGAGCATAAGTCTTTTTAGAGCACTGTAAGATAAGCAAAAAGGACTAAAGAGAAGTGCCTTCCTCAGAAACAGTGGTCCATGCTCATTTCATCAAACTTACCTGTTATATGCCTCATTGGGACAGGCCAACTGTTGCATTTGGTCTCAAAAGTCCCACACCCACCAACATCTCTTCTGTAATAATTTGCCCTACTAGCCATTGCATTTCTGTTTCTGTGTTGTGTAGTGAGCTCCTAAGGCTCCTATTAAAATGAAGATACTGGCCTACCAATAAGTAGAAATGTGCAAAGTGTTTAATATCCTAGAGCAACATGTACTGAGCCCCCAAAATGGAATCCAAGAGTCTCAGTGTAAGACAGCTTTGTGCTCATTATTTATAACACTCTGTTATAATTCCATTAATACCTTACACTCTGTTCCCTGATGTTCATTTATTACTTGTTGAGAATTAGTGGGATCCTGTCTGGTCACAACAGGGAAACAACAGGCCCCAGCAGGGCCCAGTCATTCCAGCCTGCTGAAGAATTTGCTGATATTTTTAGACAAGCAAGGATGGCTCCTGCAATCTTCCAAAAGTCTAGAGCTCAGAAAGTCTAGAGATGCAGGCCACAGGGAGATCTTTCTTCCCTTCTCAGGGTCTTACTCTTTTTCCTCTTTAGGGGAAGTAGGTGCAGCCGTGCTAACCATTGTAGTATATAAGGGTTCTAACACAGATTTTATTAGACGCCATGCTGAAAAAATGTCTGGCACAATTTGTTCTTTCCTGGCATAGGCTCTCCTTAGATTTTCACCTACTCCATCAAAGTTCTCAGCATCCAAAGTTCCCACCTATTGGAACCAAGGATTAAATTTGTTCAGATTTTGCAGTATTTTAGAAAGAGAGTGTGTGCTGACTTGGGTCCCTATTTATTTCAACATTATATTCAAAAACTGCACATGTCTTTCCTCCTTTACTGACAAATTCTGCCCTTTTATCCTAGTTAAGAAAAGCCGTTCTGCAGTGCTACTACGTATTTTCATTTCTCATGCAGTTGTCTCCTCAGAGTTTTCTGATCTCTGCTCCACTCTGTCCTACTCTGGTAGTTCTTCCACTTCAGGTCTCAGGGTGTCCTTCTTTAGGGTGTCAGTTGCAACACCTAAATATCTGTGGTGGGGAACAGTGGGGAATAAAGAAAGATAGGATACAATAGTCAAGCTATAAGGGGACCAGGAGGAAACTGATTCTAGTGAACAGGCTCAGCAACCTCCACTGTCACCTCACTTTTGTCGGCCAAGAAGAAGCACAGGGGAATGGAGTCACGCGACATTCAGGAAATGATTGAAAGAGAGTTTCAATAAGGAATAGGTGTGACTTCAAAAGTGGGAAGGGTGAAAAGGGGAAAGACTGAAAATGAGAACAAGCCCTTCTCCATATCCAGATCACTGCACAGATGGATAGGGAACCAGCTTTGTATCTATTGTCTTCAGCAGAGTTATCTTGTCTTGAGAACACTGTCATTATGAATTTTCCCTCATACATACAGAAAACATCTAGCTTTCCACATAATTTTTCATTCCCAAAGCAAGATAATACAGGCCCCAGGATGTAGAGCTTAGGTCAGCATCTTAACTCTTACAAGGCCTAGTCTCCAATACAGACAAAGTGTGCTGCAATCCAAAAATCATGAAGAGAGGCAAAGGAAGTCATTAAATATTGGTTAGGGAACAATTCACCAAAAAGAAGTATCAAATATTACCATATATGCATCAAGAAATGTGCACCCAAGTTCATAAAACAAGTACTAGTGGACATAAAAGATCAAATAAACAGAAATACAATTATGGTGGGCGACCCCAATGTCAAACTATCACAAATAGATAGATCAACTGGACCAAAAAAAGCCAATGAAATATCAGAGTTGAGCAAAACCTTCAAAAAATGGACTTAGATTTCTACAGAGTATTCCTATCAACAGTAATAGAATACACATTCTTTTCAGCAGTTCATGGAATTTTCTACAAAATAGGACACATATCAGCCAATAAATCAGCCTTAAGTAAAAGCAAAAATAGTGAAATTATATCATCTATTTTATCAGACCATAGTGCAATGAAATAAATTACAAAAGAAAACAGAAATTATGCAAATGCATGGAAACTATACAATACAGTTGTAACTAAAAAATAATAATGATAATTCTAGTACAAAATAGCAGAATTTACAGGACACAATGGAAGCAGTCCTCAGAGGGAAGTTTATAGCTATATATGCCCACACCATAAAGCAAGATCAAATAAATGACCTAATTATGCAACTCAAAATCTTAAAAAGACAAGAATGATCCAAACCCAAAGCCAGTACAAAAAAGAATATTGTAAAGATCAGAGAATAAATCAATAAAATTGTACCCCCTAAAATACACACAATTAATTAATCTAAGAGTTCTTTGAAAGAATAAATGAATTGATAAACTCTTGGCTAATCTTACCCAAAAAAACTCAATTAGAAATAAAAAAGATAAAATCACAATGGGAACTACTGAAACAAAAAACAGTATGAATAGTTACTTCACAGCAAAGCAAGCCTCCATTTCCCTTCTATCTCATCTAGATCATAAACCTTTTGGTATGGGGCCACCATACCCAGATTACACTAAACCCACCAAGTGACTGATTTAGTACCACAAACCCTTAATCCTAGTGTCACATAGCAGATTTGAAAAGCTACACTTCTGAGCACATGAGGCTTTAGGGGAAAAATCTAGATACGTGCCATAAAAACTGTTATGAGAATTAGTATGGAGATTTCTCAACTAAAACTATAAATTCTATTTAATTCAGCTATTCTCCTTCTATGTATCTTCCCAGATGAGTTAAATCTTCATATAACAGAGGTACATATATACTCATATTTATAGCAATTCATAATAGCTGAATCTTTCCAGAGATTGAACTCAGGACCTCATGCTTGCCAACCAGGCAGTAATGCTGCTGAGCTAAATCCTTGGCTATAACAGCTAAATCTTGAAAGTCGCCTAAATATATGTACATCCACAGATGAATGGATAAAGAAAATGTGTTCTTTACACACCATGGAGTACTACTGTCACACAAAAAATGAAATTGAGCCATTTTTTGGAAAAGCATCAAGTGAAATAAATCAGAAACACAAGCTTAAATATCACCTCATTATATTAGAAATCCAGATTTAAATTAAGAGCAAAATAAATGATAGATAGATAGTAGTAAGTAGAGAGATAAATCATTCTCAGAAAGGAATTAGACCAAAAGATGTAGAGAAGACATCACATTACAGCAATACATGCATACCAGTGTTTATAGAAACAGAATTCATAGAAGCTAAATCAAAGAATCAGCCTGAATATCTATAAACAGAAGAACAGATAAAAGAAATATGGTATCTATACACAATGGAATAACACTCAGATATAAAGAAAAATAAATTTGAGATATTTGTAGGAAAGTGGATGCACCTAGAAAATATAATGAATGAAATAAACCAGACACACAAGTTTAAAGACTGCATCGTATCTTTCACTCGAGTGAGGCAAAGTACAGTACAAAAAGCAAAATAAAAGATGGATAAAAGATGGATAGAAGGAAACAAGCGGATAGATGTTTTGCAAATGGAAAGGGGTCCAGCAGGCTGAAGATAAGGAAAGAAGGTGAAGGGAAGAGGAAGTAAGCCTTAAAATATGCCAGGTAGAAGTACCAGGAGTGCAGAATGAATGTATTTTATTTCATAAACATGAACTAAAAATATGGAGGGAATCTGGAGACAAAGGGAGGTGGCGGATGGGAAAGGATTTAAAAAAGAATGTGTGTTATGTGCACATATCTACTCCTGAAGATGAATGCAAATTCAACATGTACTAATGAAATAAAAATTTAAAAAGAATCATTAATTCTACAGTTTGTTACATATGTATGGTAATAGCTAAAGGTTAATGCTAATATTTTAATCCAATGAATGAAAACGTAACAGAATTAAAAGCAAGCAAAAAATATTAAATTAATTCAACACAGACAACAAGTAAAAACATTGAAATACAACATGTATAAAGTGTGAAAAAGAGGGGGTCCATATATATTCCCAAACACTAACCACCACCAGTAAAAAAAAATCTACCAGGCCGTATTTTAAAAATTAAGCTTTATCTGACTGAAAAAAGATAGAACTACAATATAAGAACAAAGAGTAGATAAAATTAAAAATTATAGAAAACTATAACAGGACCATATACTATCTGTGGCTGTCAACCACTTTGTAGATCAGTTTGCCTGGAAAAATCCCACCTTGTCTCACTGTTGGTAGACTTTTAATCTCATTTTAAATGCCTCTTAAACTTAGATTTTTCATTTTAAAAGGATTTATTGACAACATTTACTCAGAAATGGTAAGCGTAATGTGTTCCTGTTAGTCTCTTAAAGATTTATAATGTTTTTCATAGCACTGGCTTCTTGAGAATAGTCTCATTTTATAAGGTTAGACATTGTTATCGCCTTAGCATTCTCATGGCTTTTAATAAATTTTTATGAGACAAGGCTGAATTGACAAGTGCACAACCATTTCATGAATATTTTTTCTTTGCTTTGCAGCACTGCACACTACAGTTTAAAGCACAATACTGTATATAAACTAGAGTGAGAGCTAGATGAGCATGTGGCAGACAGGATTTGTTTTCACCAGCTATTACCACGAGAGGGCACCAAAGGACTATTATCAACTATAGATAGGCATGAGAAAAAGGAGGCAAAGAGAGTATGCCCTGGTTCCTCCAAATCTTTTCACAAGGACATAGCTAGCTAGCTAAAATGATAAGTTTACACTTTTTGAAAGTAAAAGGAACTATAAGGTCTCAAAAGATGATGTCTGGATACCTTTATCCAGAAAAGAAATAAATTTGAAAAGCTAGAAAATAGAAAAATTGTATTGCTGAAAATTCCTTCTTGTGACTTTATAGAGGACATACGACTAAAAATATTTCATTTATAAATGAAATGTCTCTCTTACATCATGTCATTAATCATCTAAACACACTGGGTATTTTCTTCTTTCTCTTATTAGCCTTTGTAAAGCTTATGGAGGTTGAGTGAATTTCTACTATTGAAAAGTTCCTTTAGTACATGATTTCCATCCTGAAACATCTGATTAGTGTTATGGTTTGTGTCTAAATGTCCTCCAAATGCCTCAGGAAGTTATAGATGGGGCTTTTTTAGAGGTGGCTGAATCTAGAGTGTGTGATTGCATCACAATTCAACCCTGGCATTAGAAGTGCTGGGATTCAGGGTTGGCGATTGCTGGACCAGTGCACTGATAAGATTGGCACCGTCCTAATCCCGGTAGACTGGACACCATGTAAGGAACAGAAAGAGATTTGTCTCTTTCTTGCCTTGTTACTTTTGCTGTCTCCTATCACTCTGTCACCCTGCCTTCAAGCCAGCTCATAATAGACTGAAACCTCTTTAAACTATGAGCTCAATATGCTCTTTTCCCTTTAACTTTGGGTGTTGGAAACTTTGTCTCAGCAATGAGAAAAGTAACTAAGAAAATGTTAAGTGATCACCAAATATTGAAAGGAAGAGGCTAGTTAATCACACATAGTAGGTGACCACTCTGTTATTTGTGATGGAAAAAGACGTGACTTTAGCCATCAGATAGAGTTGTGGTCAGAATGTCTTGTAGTCTGACAGTGAGCTAAATTTCCCAAGCCTGTTCCTTTCCCCTAGAATCCATCCATGGAAGGCTCCAAGAACCGTCTTACCGCAGGATATTATTCTTGCTACGCCCCAGCCAGGATTTCTCTCCACCTGATACCCACAGCCACCTCTGTTATCTTCACATCACCTGGTGAAAACCCTCTCCTGCACCTCACTAACACTCCTTTCCCCACTTCAAGGATTATTTTTCTCCTTATACCTGTGACATAAAATATATTCTATTTTCCCGTGTGTCTGCTGTCTGGATTCTCGCACTAGACTGTAAGTTCCACAAAACTTAATTTTTGCCCCTCTATGGATCATTGCTTTATGGCAATGAGAGTTGTCTGGGCAAAGAAAAGCACAATAAATATTTGTTGAAAGAATGAATCCCAAGAATGTTTTGAATGATCATGTTGTTTGTAAAATCACTTACTGTATAATATGTATTCAGTAAATTGTAGCAATTACTATGAATTTTGCTAAACTCCTAACTTCTCGGTTTCTATTACAGGTCTGAACTGTTCTTTTTTTTTTTTTTTTTTTTTTTTTTTTTTTTTGAGAAGGCATCTTGAAAGTGATTTACTAAGTAATGAACACCAATATATCAAATAATATGAAAGAATATATAAGTATACCCTCATAGTCCTACTACCATTTTGTGGAACACTAATGCATTTTTGCATTTAATGTGACATGAAAGACATAAGATCCTAACACAGGACCAACATCTTTCATAGGTTCTCATGGAGACCTTTTGATGGAAGGAAACTGACCAACACAAGATGACACACTCGGAAGAATTAGGTTCCCTGACCTCAATTTGTAATCCCAATTAAGTAATGCAGCTCATCTGTCTCACTTTATAAAAACTTTGCTGATGTTTCCCAAAATTGGTACTTAACACAGCCAACACATTGTCTTACATAAGGAAATGATAAGATCGTCTTTGGATAACATGACCTATTGTCACAGGGTGGAGAACTTTTGAGTTCTACTGCAACCAGCTACACCAAGCTAAAAGCAGAAAGCGGGTCACTGAGGTGTCTTCCCCCAGGCAGGGATTCTCAGCCCCCTACTACCCTAAATATCTTTTCCCACTGCACCAGAGAATCTGAGCCGGGAGATGCACGGGTACAGGTGACAATGTCATCCCTCTGCCTGCAACCCACTTCAACATTTATTCTCTAACTGTCACAGTAAGTAAAGTAGTTTACTTCACAATTCTCTAAGGGAGAAATTTTAAAGGCTGAGTTGAGAGCAATCTGCTTGGGTACAAAAGGAAGAAAGCACAATGTGTTTGAGGCAGCTGTTCAAATTACCACCTCCTGCCCCAGGGTGAAGCAGGGTCCAGTCCAGGCACAGGGCCAGATGCTGTTAGGAACACTTACAAATGAGTAATGCAAAACTGAAAAACCCTGAGTAAAGTCTACGGTATACTGATGTCAATTCCAGGTTCTGATACTAAACTGCCATTATGGAAGATGTCACCAGGAGGGAAAACTAGGCAAAATATCCTTACAATCTTTTCTGCTGTCTTTGCAGCTTCCAGTGAATCTATAATAACGTTTAAAGGATCCACAAAGGACTTTAAACAATATAATTAGTTCTCATCTTAAAAACTGAAACTCTTGTTAAATCACCTAACAGAAATGTATTTCTAATTGGTAGGGATGTGTTGACAAAGGAAAACATTTAGAACCTGCTAACAATCTTATAGGAATCCTTCACTGTTAGAAAGGTTATCAAGAATTGTCAAGTAGATATCATTTTTTAGCTTTCTAACTAAGATCAAGTGAAAAACTGTCAACTGCACAAATGACCAGCTGAGAGGGATTATAATGCGATCCACTAACTTTACATAGAAATAATATTTTAGAACATGTAGAAAAGATATACTTGCTTAGTTGATTTTATTCATTTATAATTCAGTATAAAAAGTCGATGGTTAGTGAAATATCAATCTTTAGTTTGAATGCTTTAAATAATTTGAGCTACTTGCCTTATGTTTCTCACCGCCTTGGGTGTGCAGTCTCATGGTGAGGTTTGTGATGGATTATCTCATGTAACTGTATGCAGACCCATACGCAGCCTGCTATCGCAGTAGAGATTTTCTTAGTTGTACTAGTACAGTGGTGGCAGACCTACGGCACACATGTTGTTTGTCTTTTAAGACAGAAAATGTTAATGTATGAGTTGCTTTTTGTAAACTAAGACCTCAGTATTCAGGTTTCACTACAGTGTGGTACTGTATGACACGTAAGTGGATTTTAGGTTACAGTGTGGCACTTGGTCTCTAAAAGTTTTGCTACCACAGTCCTAGTACCAGTAACAGTGTTGAGCATCTGCTGAGCCCTGTGCTCCCAGACACAAGCAACAGTTAAAAAATAACTTTGTGTGTTCTAAGGAATAGCTAACTCCAGGGACCTTCTCTGCATCCCCAAAACTAATCCTCTGTGCCTTTCATCAAGACCCACTTCAGACCTCCTGCCATCCACCTCCTTCCCGCCTTGTTAAGCTGCCTCTATAAGATTACAAGCTTCTTTTTTTTACTTTCAAACATTGTTACACAGAGTGAATATGCCCTTTCTGCAACATCCAGGATAAAATCATTTTAATTCTCTGCTGTATTTTTTGTCTTTTATGCAAATTTTTGGGCAAAGTTTAGTTCTCTTGTTTTTTCTGGTCTTTATGCAAAATGGTTGAAATAAGGGCAAATTTTTCTATCATTTTCAAGGTTATTAAAAAGTTATACAATTGAGCTCAGAAATAGAATTTTTCCCACTTTATCAGAAAAAAATTAAGTATGTAATTCTGAGAACATATTTCCTACATTGACTCGTTTTTCATAACATGAAACAAGTATTCAACTTGTTCCATAATTTTTTAAGTTTATTAGTACAATTAGGCTATACATAATGATCACACTCATCACAGGGAGTTTCTACCTGTATGTGATATATCTTGATTCCTCTTTTTTTCCCTATCTCTTCCCCGCCTTCAATCCTCCTCCCCGCATTTACAAAGGATTTTTTTTCAGTTTATCCTTTTATCATGTTCTTTTCCCTTCCTTCCTTTCCCCTTCTCCCCACTGTACTTCCCTTTTCTTTTAAACAATGTCCGCCTACTTTACAATACATGTAATACTTTGGTCCTAATTTACGCTTTCAGTTTCTCACGCCAGAGAAACATGCAATATTTAGGTGTATGCCCGCATCTTCTTCACTTAAAAGTAGTCTCCAGGTACATCAATTTACCTAGAAATGTCTCAAGTTCATCCTTCTTTGTGACTGAGTCCATTCCTTGGTTGAGGGACATTTGGGTTGTTTCCAAGATTTAGCTATTACAAACTATGCTGCCATAAACTGTGCTATAAACATGAGGGTGCATGTATCACCTTTTAAAGATGTTTTTAATTCTTTTGGGAAGGTACACAGAGGAGAAGAGCTGAATCGAATGAGGCTTCTAATCCCAGTTTTTGAAGAGAGTGGTCTCCACAGTGGCACCAGTCTATATTCCCACCAACAGCGGAGAAGGTTCCTTTTCCCCTACAGTCCCTTCACCCTTTGTTATTGTTTGATTTCTTGATAATAGTCATTCTTTCTGGAGTAAGATGGAATCTCAGCAGTTTTTATTTGTATTGCTCGAATGATCAGTGATGCTGAACATTTTTTCATATATTTACCTGCACTTTGTTTTCCTCTGAAAAGTGTGCATTCATCTCCGATGCCCGTTTTTTTGATTGGGTCTTTAAATTGAGGGTGGGGTCTGATTTTTTTTCAGTTCTTTACATGTTCTTCATACTACTCCTTAGCCCAAAGGACAACTGGTTAAAAAATTTTCCCAACCTGTGGGTTGTCTTTTCACTCTACTGATGATTTCTTCGCTGTGCAAGAGAGGAGATCCCAGTTGTTGATTCTTTGGAGTATTTCTCATGCAAACAGGGTTTCGTTCATGAAATTTTTGCTTACATGTTTGTCTTCAAGGGTTCTACCTATTCTATTTTCCAGTAGATTGTGTTTCTGTCCTGATATTTAGATCTTTGATCCATTTCAATTTTAGTTTAGTGCATGGTGACAGATATGGGTCTAGTTTTAGATTTTGGTAAGTAGAAAGCCAGTTTTTCCAGTACCATTTATTAAAGAGGCTATGTTTCATCTGTGAATGTGTTTGGCCTTTTTGTCAAAGGTAAGATGGCTCAAAGTGTTTTATTTTGTGTCTGCATCTTTTAGTCTGTTCCACTGACCCTCATGTCTGTTATTCTTTGCCAGTACCATGGTGTTTTTATCTCAATAGCTCTGTGGCAAAATTCCAAGTTAGGGACTGTGGTGTTCCCTGCTTTGGCTTTATTGCCTAGAATTGTTTTTTTATATTCTAGGTTTCTTCTGGTTCCAAATGAATTTTAAGAATATTTCTCTACCTCTGTGAGATATGCTAATGGTATTTTGATTGGGATTACATTAAATCTGTATAACAATTTTGGGAATATTATCATTTTCACTATGTTGGTTGTTCTTACCCACCAGCAAAGCATATCTTTATTTTCTAACATTCTCTTGGATTTCCTTTTTCAGAGTACTGTATTTTGCAACGCATAGTGTTTTACTTCCTAAGTACTTCATTTTTTTCAATGCTATTGTTAATAGTGTTGTCTCCAGAATTTTTCTCTCAATTTGTTCTTTGTGATAGGCATGCTATTGATTTGTGAACTTGCTCCATATTAGAAAAAGAAAAAAAAGCATATGCTTTGTCAACAAACTTCAAAGTTTGTGTCTTATTTAGCTATTTCTTCAACTACCTACATGCCCTCCATGAGAAATAATAGCTCTGTTCCATGCCAAGCAGAGGGAGGTTCTTTCCCATACACACATCTTACAGCAATGCTGGGGTGTAGCACTATCTCCAGCTTTCTGAGGAGACAGTACTACTTGGGTGAAAGCACTCAACCTCTGAAGAAGCTGCCAAGTTTTGAGTACTGGCTTTACTACTAACTATCCTGGGTACCTGGGCAACTACTTTTCTGTCATTATACTCCACTTAAAATGGGAATGACAGTCATGCCTACTTTATAAAGTTGTTATGAACATTAAAGAAGTGAAATGCATATAAGGCAAATACAATATAATATATACATAGTTAATATCAAACATAATACTCGGGGAAGTTATTCTCTGTTATGCAATTGAGTACAACGTACCAGGTACCAACAGTGGTAATGCTAAAATTCAAACTCAGATATTTCAGACTTTAAAGCAGACCTTTTTTGTTGTTGTTGCTACGTAGCACCACCTGAGTTAGAATAAAGACTACAAAGCAGACGGATACTGTTTATAGTAAGAATGTTGATCTCTGAAACGCAGCGTGAAAAAAGTGAAAGAGCAAGAAAGAGAGTGCAATGCTTGAAATTTTTGCAAATTAAAAGTTTTTCAGGCGGGTGGGGATTTAGCTCAGTGGCATAAGCACCTGCCTTGCAAGCAGGCAGTTGAGAGTTCGATCCCTGGTACCGATAAAAACGAAAAAGAAAAAAAAAAAAAGTTTTTCAGTAAAGTGGACAGCAGAAAATTGCAAGACTTGAACAGTCACTTAGTAAAAATACACAATGCAAGCAATAAATATACATGTTAGAAATCAGAGAAATGTAAATTGAAATGAAAAGATATCAGTGAATGTTCACTGGTTCGGCAAAAACTGAAGACTGCAAACCCAAATGCAAGCAAGGAGAGGACAGCCATCAAGAGAGAGCTGCAACATAAAGAAAAGATGGTGGTAGGACTTCTACACAATTTAAAAATTTCCATCTCAGGCATTCACAGAGAGCAATGGTCTTCAATTAGGTGGACTATAAAGCTTTGCACATGGGAACAGCACGCTTTGTGGAATCAGTTTTGCTCTTAGCTGTGCTTTCTTCTCTCTGATGTGGTTTACAAGGTCCCTGAGTGTAAGAGTCTTCTCTGTCTGCTCTTTCACAATCACCCTTCACAAAATTTATCATTGTGCATTGTCACAAGGTAAAAAACTTCAGGAAGAAAGAGAGAATTTGACAATCCCCTTAATAAAGACACATAAATTAGCCTCCTACTCCTAATTCTGTTTCATCAAGTTATATTTAGCAATCACCAGAATTTCTAATGTTCTATTTTAACCAATTATGTACTTGACAGTCACAGAATTAACTTACTCCAGAATACATTTTAAACACTTCAAATACAGAGGTGACAGAAAATTGTAAAAGGTAATTCTGATTTATATGCAGGTTTTTGCTGTCAAGAAGTATGGTATATTTATCAAACAAAACATTTGAAAATAGTACTTTTTATACTACTATCCATTAGAATAAAATTTTGTTGGAAATTAGGAATATAAATATGAGTCGAAAGAGAAATAGTAAAACTTTTAAACATTTGAAAGAATTTGCTCTTGGAAAATGAGCATTTTTTTTGAGTATTCAACCATTATGGTATTTAAATTTATCTGAATACATTTAGAGAGATGTTTAAAAAATAGTGCAAAATAATAATGTAGCAGATTTACAGTTTACAATGTTATGATTTATAACAAATATTTCAACCTGTATTCCTTTGATAACATAAAATTCCAATGTTTAATAATCAAAAATATGTATTTGTAACTGCTATGCAAACAAAGAAAGAAGAGAGGAGAGAGGAGAGAGAGAGCTGAAGATCTCTTGCCTGGAAAACACTGAAAACACACATACCAGGTCATTTACACAAGAGTATTTCCCCAGTAAATGTCTATCAATAGACAAGTAAATGTCTATCAATAGACAAGTAAAAACTAGGGATAACTATATAATAATGGATTATACTCAACAATAAAAAACACCAAACTACAGCTTTATGCAAAAACAAAATGAAACTTTTAAATTTAATGCACAGCTGAAATAGCAAAAGACAAAAAAATACTGTTTTCACTTACACTGAAAATCAAATAAAACTAAACAACATAACTTAAACTGTACTGCCTACAAAGCTGTGATGGATTTTATCACCCTCCTAAGAATCCTCTCCCCTTTTGCCTTAAAAGGCTTACAAAACACCCTATGATTTGTACTATTTCCCTGTGGAAGGTATACATCCCACCTTTGGGCTTTGGCTTTGCCACATAACATGTTTGAGCCAATTCCATGAGAAGTCATAATGCTTGTCGCAAGGCTCCAGCAATTTTCATCAAATCTCCTGGTCTTTTGTGTTTTAAAAGGAATTTTTCTTTTTACTTAGATTCTGGAATAAAGAAAGATGAACCATCAGCCATCACTGATGAAATACGTGCTTGTTTTCATAAGCCACCAAACTGTCCCAACTCTTCATAAGGGCAGCAAAGCCAAGTGATGCAGAAAAGGCTGTAAGCTTTTCAAGGAAAGGAAATCACTCCACAAAAGCAAAGACAATAGAAAGGGAAGAGGTTGTGACCCAAAAGAGGTAGGTGAAGGGGAGGCTTGTAGCAATATGGTTCCATTGTTCTTTTCTAATAGGCTTGGGTAATAGTTATAGGAGTGCTTATTTATAATCGTCATAATGCACTCATGCACCTTTCTGTATTTCCACTTACTCATTAGAAATGTAAAAAAATAAAAGACAAATTCATAAGCATTTATGATTGACCTCTGTCTAATCCATCTATAATATAAATTAATTTATGTTCTCCTCTTACCATTAAGTATCACCAAGATACTACCAAATAGTTGGTGTTAAAAATCAATTATTTTATCCTCATACAATGTATTATGAAATGTTCTAAAATGTTTACACAAAACCCCTGCATAAACCAATATAGTCAGGCTATCATCTCTGCAGATTCCGCATCTGCAGATACAACCACTTGTAGTTCAAAAATATGTGAAATTACATGGTAGCTGACCTATGCTATGTTGTTAGGCCTACAATGGTCACATCTGTATTGAACACTGTTGTAGTCAGGGGTTATACACAGAGAACAATTAGAATCAGGACATGGAGTTTATAATATTATTTTAATAATGGTCACTGGCAGCTAACACAAGAAAATGTAGGAAATCTATCTGCAACATCAAAAACACAGAATAGTTAGTCAAGGCCTAAATCCCTCAGCAATATCGCACATGAGTCCAGATGAAAACCCAGAGCTCATGACTATGCCTCCCAGGAGTCCAATTGGAGGTCCAGAGCCCACAAGATGGACTCACGCCAGTCTCTTTTATGGATCTGTGCCAGGAAGGCCCAAAAGTTAGTGGTAGAAGCCAGAAAGTCCATGCCAGTGGGGTGAAGGAGCTGTGCTGGTGGGATGAAGGTTCTACGCTGGAGCCGCGAAGTCACTCACAACAAAGACCAGGGCTGTCCTGAAAAGCACCACAGCCATCCTCAGTGACACGGAGGCCCCGAGCCCCTCTGATGATAAGCACAGTTGGGTACATGCCAGGAAGCCAGTGTGAAGAGTTGATCCTGGAGACCAAGCGGCACACATCTTACCCTCCAGAGCCAGTAAGCAATGCTCGATATAAGGACCAAAGCTTCTCCAGGAGAAGAGAACCCATGGCTCAAACAGCAACTCGTAGGAAAACCCACAATGCCTCAGTGCCTCAATGCGTTAACGCCTTCCTTCTGCTCCACCTTTCTATTTATGCTGGCAACTTTCCTCAGGTGGAGCACCTATGCTCAGTGCCATGCTGATGTAATCCAGCTGGCATTAAGTTAACCACCAGTTCTTAATCCATAACAATCCACCCCTGGTCAAATTAATAACCACAGGCATTTCCTTCAATGATAGTCCTTAGTGGCAGATTTGTGAAAGTTAACACATCTTAGTCTATTCAGATTTACAGTAATACAACAATTACATATATACAATTCTTTTTACACGTAATTCCTGCACCAAAAGCGCATTTAAAGGGTGACCAAGGTTCAACATTAAAACACAGTACTTTGATAAATTAACCTGGTTACAAACATAAAGATACATTAAAGCCACACTAAAAGAACAATTATAATCACAGTCCTTGCTTCCCATTAACTTTTAACATGACATGGTAAGACTAACACACAAGTATTTCCTGCAATTCAAATGTACTCTTGATTTTTCCGTTGTCCTATTCTAAACAACCATGTTCTCTGCTTCTTCTTTGCAACCCACAGTTCCAATGGAGCCTTCTTCTTGGCCAAGTGTTTTAAGTTACTCTGCTGGCTCTTTGCTCTAAATTTTCACAATAGATCTGTTCAAAAGTTCTCTAAAGTAACCATGCTACAATCCCAACAGTAGACTGAACTGAAATTTTTCTGCCACCAAGGTAATCTCTAATTACAAGCAAAATGAAGACCAACCTTCAGCTAAAGAACAATATACTACCTGGACTCTAGAAGACATTGCAGTCCTTCTCGATAGAAGCCTCCCAGGCTTCATCTTAACTGGCAGCATTTCCATCACTACCCTGATTTTCCAGATTCCAGAGTCTCCAAAATAGTACAGCATACAGGGGCCGTCTCTTTGGCCAGTCTCTCAAATATTTTCCAAATTAATTTCTAAGGCTCTTTAGACAAATGGCCAGTCAACATAACAGCAATAACCCCACTCTTGGTACTAAAATCTGTATTAGTCAGGGTTTTAACTAGCAAGAACAGATATAACACGAGATATATAGATGTAAAAGAAACAAGAAGATTGGCTTGCGATGGTCAGCCACAGAGTCTGATGAGGAAGCATGCAGAGGCTGTCTACACACTGGAGGCCGAAGGATGCAATCCAAGGTCTGGAGTTCACCCTAGCATCTTGTGCAAGCTCACACCAGCAGGCTGATGGGTCTGCAACAGAAGGCCGAAGGCTCTACGATGAAAGGCTGAAGAGTCTATGCCAGAAAGCTGAAGAGTCTACACTGGAAGCCAGGAGACAATATCCAAACAAAGGTGAAGACTGGAAGCTTCTTCCAAAAATGAAATGCATTCATCCTGCCTCCTTCCCTTTTATACCTCCAGATGATGAGTCGCCCTAAGGTGAGTCTTCTTCTACATCCTTGTGTGTAGAGTTGCTAAATCTATTTAGTTAAGCTTCTAAATGTCTCAAGTTGACACAGTCAATCAACCACTACAAACATTTAGACATGTTTTTGTCATTCTTCCCTGAATAACTAAAGAACAATTCTTTTGGGATTTGTGTAGTGCCCCCAACACACACACACAGAATCTTACTATGCAATTCAGACTGGCCTTCAACTTGTGGCAATCCTCCCGTCTCAGTTTCCTGAGTGCTGGGATTAGATGTGTGCCATTACTCCTGACTTAAATCATGATTATTTATATGGCATTTATATTTCTTTATGTATGATGAATAATCTATATTCTTTATGTATTATGAATAATCTATATCCATATGCAAACCCTATACCATTTTATATAAAGGACGTGAGCATTCTTAGATTTGGGTATCTGTAGCAAGTCCTCAGGAACTAGTCTCAAGAATACATAGGGTTGACTGTAAATAAAATTCACTAGTGACACAATCATTTTCTTGCTTTTTATTAATTCAATTCACTCAACAAACATGTAGTCTTTTAAGAAAACAAGAAGCACAGGCCTCTATCATTAAACTGACAGTCAATAAACTTACACATATAATGGATGTATAAAATCTTAAGTAGCAACAAGAACTATAACAAATAATGCTACAGTCAAGAAGCAATGTTTCATTAACAGGAAGCCAATGCAAAAATTTCGCGGCAAGAATTTGCTAGGCAAGTTTTAGGATAGTAAGGAAGTTAACAGTGATGGGAGTATGATGTGGTAGTACACTTTTAGTTAAGTGAATTTTATTTCTGCTTCTTACACAAAGCTTTGGTGATCCCAACAGTTTTGATGAGTCCTCCAATGCTTAAAATTACCTGCATATAATGTTGTATTCTAGGTATCTCTTCCAACTACAGACATCATTGGCAACTCAGACTAAAGCTGGGCAACACTTTTGAGCAGTGTTCAATAGGAAATCATTTGCCTATTGAATTTCAATGCACAAACTATAGATGGGGGGGAAACAAAACAAAACAAAACATTCTAGATGATGTAGGAGGCTAGAAATTTTATTTCTGCCAAGTAACTTTCACCTGTTATTGCCTGAACCTGTAAAACTACTACATTCACCTTCAGAAAATCCTTAATGCCTATATGCTACAGACAAGATGAATAAAGTATTTACAATAATCATGATGATCAAGTGGTCACTCCCTGCTAGAGGGCTGGTCAGCTTAAGCCAAGTGAGCATAAACAAGAAGTGATACTATGATTATGTATGCAAGATTCAGTCTTCTAACATACAGTTGTGCCTGAAAAATGTGCCCATTAAATCATATAGGGCTGTGCAGTTCATTTGCACCCTCAGAATGAGTCGGTGATGTGGTAATCTTGAGCCATGCTCATGAAGCAGGTGAGCCTTCTTTTTCCCCAACCTCCACCATCCAGCTTGAGGGTGGAAGACTGAAACCCTGGGGTGACAGTCACAAGAGGAAAGGCACCTGGGCCTGCAATCACACAATGTGGAAAGCTGCCTGAACCACTCTACTGGCTTCTTATTTATGTTTGCAGTAATAAATTCTTGTTTTCTTAAATTAATGCAAGTTTGATGCTACTACTGTTGGGCTTTCAAATGCTCAAGCAGCAGTTTCTTCTTATAAAACCCACTTGTAAATTTTTTAAAAATATGATCCAACTAGATTAACAAACCTAGTTTGTCATACATAAGGATTAATACACAGGGGAGTCTCACTGTCCCCATCACAGGATGCGGTCCAATGAAGTCCCCCTAAGAGATGGGCACTTGAAAGCACTCCATTCATGGGGTAGGCTGTAGGTTCATTGACTATCATTACAGAAACAGAATTTTCAAGACATGTCAGTGAAGTATAACGAGGTTTATCAGCCAGAAAGTTCGCACTCTGGAGAAAAGTCAAGGCACCCAATTTATAGATATACTGCTATCTGTAAAACCTTTGAGAATTTTTTAAGTATCCTGGAAAAGGTCACTGTAACCTTGGTGACTTTATGTCCTGAAGCTGCAGTTTTTCATAAGTCTGATGTTAAAATTACAATGTGCCTGTCTCCTCTCTACCTGTATTTTCTCTAGTCTTTCTCAGCACAACTCCCCAGACTGTAGAAAGCTGGGAGGTGTCCATACAACTTTGGGAAGATTACTACCCTACCCCCTTAAAGATGACTGCCTCACTCCTTCGGCTAGTCTGATCTCTGTACTTCAGAACCCCACTCCTCCCCACTCGGGTCACAGATTTCTTCCCACTCTGCACTGATTCATTTGCCAGGAAGGTTACAGACTTCCCTAACAAAGGAAGAGAGCACAGTGTCACAGAAATGACAGCCTTTAGAAGGCTCAGAGCTGCTTTCATTTCAAATATTTACTTCTGTCATTAGCTCCTCTACGTTTCAGTTCTGATACTCATTTCCAACTGGACTCACAGATGAACAAAAGTGGGATGTGTTTACACACATGAAAACCCTGCAGCAAGGGGCCCTTGAATACATGAAGGCACATTTACTCAGTTTAACTTTTTGATGAGCTAACTCATAAATCAACTGTCGACTGAAACAAGAATTCTTGCATTAATACTTCATCTAGGGAAGTAAAACAAAAGAAAGACCTAAGGGCTAAAGAGAAGGCATAGGGTTCCCCATACTGGGAAACAAAACCAGTATCTAACTCACCTCATAAAATCCCTGATAGGAAAACACTTGGGTTAAATATTTACCCTCTAAACTTATTTTTGTGGTTCCCAGGGTTTCTGTTTGAATTTATTGCCACATGTGCCTTCTGATAAACTTCTATCTCTCTGAGACAGAAAGAATAAGATTTCTACAATCACTGAGTTTAGTGCAGTCAGAGCAACGGTAATCCAAACCAGAGCCGATGTGCCCAACACCAGAGGCAAACAACTGGGCTTTCAACCGTTAAGTGTGTATTTTAAAACTTTCTTCTGGAGTTATATTTTAACAAGCATCTTAGTGGTTGGATGTCAGGTCTATTAAAATTTTCCAGTGTTAAAGCAAACGTACATGTCAATCTTATGTGAAATAGCTATCACTTTGCTTTCTCCTTTGGACAAGTTACAGTACCTGGAACGGAAGTAGCATTTATCTTTATTGGGCAATCCAACTGAGTTTGAAAGGAAAAAGGAAGTCAGATCTAATACTACCAGGAGGTCAGCACTTAAAAAAGCAGTACTTTACAAATGAGGACAATTAGTCCCCATCATTTAGTCACGTTAGAAACAGAGTGACTTCATCATCATTAGTATTTATTGGGCACCTATCACGTGCAAGGCACTACACTAGGTGCAGGGGAAGATACAAAGATAACTCTGACAGCCTGCCCTCAAAGGGCTTACAGTCTAGGAACATGGTCTTTAGATACTTTAGGCATAATTAACTTTTTTCTCTCATTCAACCTGTAGTTCACCAGAGCTTTTTGTTGTTGTTGTTTTGTATTTGATTATTAGGGATATGATCTGACTTTGTAGTTCAGGCTGGTGTTGAACTAAATCAGGCTAGCCTCATACACTTCTGGTGATCTTTCTGCCTGAGCCTCCCCAATGCTGGGATTATAGGCATGTACAATTAGACCTGGTTTCATCTTTTCACCTTCTAGTTCAGCAGCTTTGCATAAAAATCTTAGAAAGTCTTTCACTTGTAAATAAAATTCATTTTCATTAGAAAATGCCAACTATTACAATTAAGAAAATATTCATATAGTCAATGTTCTCATGAATTTTTGTGTATTCATATATTTGAAGTAAACAATTTGCCAAACTGCATCAAAAACATACACCTTTTTCAAAGCAGTCTCTAAACTTCTGGCAGTCTCAGGTAATGTGCAGAGGCTTTCTTAAAGCAAGGAAAACTTCTGAAAAGGCTAAGTTTGTGGCCGCAATCAAAATCCATGGCTTATGGTTTCTCCTCCCATAAGCCCATTATATGTTGATTAAAGTATTTTTTAAAACCCTTCCATAACCTACGTAGCCCCAAAACTCAAAGCTTTAGCTTCTTAGAGCACATTTCTAAGGTTAACTGGCTGTCCAAACCTAGCAAAGTACATTCATTCCAGAAAAAAAAAAACTCGAAATGTTTTTCTATTTGACCCTTGGGAATTTCTGAAGCTTTTTGTGTTCTTTTCAGCAAAAAGAAACTAAAATACAATCAGTTACAGAAATAAAAAAGTCTTAGCTCTTGTCTAGGTTATGCTACACAGAAAGGTTATGTTGGCAACGTTGGCACTACATATTAAAAGGAACTCATTCCTAACTGCAGGTATTCAGTAAATGTCTTACAATTACTCTCTTTTCAGAACCATCTCTGGGCTCAGACATTTTTAGCCATGCTGAGGTTCTTATTAGTTTGAAACCTAGATTGTTTGTAGAGATTTAATGAGGCTTTTTTTACAACTAAGAATACGGTCAACATTTTAAAACGTACAATTATGGTACAATAAAGCTGTCCACACCAAAAATGAGTTCCTGAGACACAGATTCCTTATTCTCATGATAGAGCATACTTATCCTGAGCAGTCTCTCTTAGTTAAGTAAAAAAGAAAACTTTTTATCCACGTTGTGTTAAGTGTGCCTTTGCACTTCTCACCAAACTCCAAAAATATGACGTTGCCAAATAAATAAACTGCAACTTAAATATCAACATTACTTTCTACACTAATAGATCCACTTACCATAAAAATATAAAGAACTGTTAAACTGCAAGTCAGGTCTGGTTCAAACTGCAAAATTATCATAACTGCTTTTTTTAATGAGAACAGACCCAGTCTTTTTGAGTTTGACACCTATGGATTTTAAGTTTATACATCCAGTGTTTGTACAAAGTAAATGAAACAAAATGTAATAAAGTAACTGAAGTAAAATGTAACAGAAATAAAGTCAGATCAGTATGAATTATGTGTTACGTCTTTCAATCACACTATCTTTATATGACTAAGGTGCTTTGTTTGTTCAATCTCTTTGACGACCAGATAACTGAATCTTACAAAATTGTGTGGTTTAAAAGGATCATCACTTAAGTTAACATGTCCAATTCTGCCATTTTACAGATACAAACACCAAGACCCTGAAGTTTAATCAAAAAGCTGGAAGCCAAAACCAGCCTCGTATTCATGTTATATCTCTGACCTTTTTGCCTGTTCGAAAAAAATCTTACTTTTGACATAAATCATACAAACACATATAACAGCTCTTAAATGAATGTAACTAAACAGTGATATATTTCCCGTGAGGTAAACAAAACAAATATTAGTCAGTTTAAACTGTTATAAAATGTTAGCCCTTTTGGTTGCCGCTGATCGTATAACTATAGTGTTTGGCTTTGCTTTTAAGGGTACATGCAGTTGCAATCTTTAAGATACTTATTTGCTCATTCAACAAAAAGTTACAAAAAATATAATCATGTAGCCAATCATATATTATATATTCACAAAATTACTTTAACATAAATTTAATATTTTCTTTATATTTCAAAATAAATAAATTCATGAAGTAAGATGAGATACTACTGCTATCTGAGTTGGTGGCAGCTTCAAAATTAGTCACTTCTATATAAGTAACAAACCACTTATAGGAATGATAGAAAGGTGTCCAGGTAACAAGAAAACATTACAAAAATTGTAAGGGGGGGCTGGGGATTTAGCTCAGCGGCGTAAGCGCCTGCCTTGCAAGCAGGCAGTCATGAGTTCGATCCCTGGTACCCACAAAAAGGAAAAAGACAAAAAAAAAAAAAAAATTTGTAAGGGAACTATAATCTATAAACTGAGGTAAAAGGTAAAAATAAGCTCAGAGAATTAGAAGACTTCTGTTCAAATTTTAACTTCATTCCTTGCTAGTTATTTACTTTCGAACAACTCACTAAACTGCATTTTAGGTTTTTTATCTGCAAAGAGCTAACACAGGCACTATTTACCTCACTAGTTACTGAGCACAACATAACAAAATACGTGAGAGGGCTTTGTAAATGGAAAACCACAATGCAATTATTACTACTTCAAAGATTATTAAAATGTGGACCTAGAGCTGTAAATGATTACCACTTAGTGGCACTTGGCATGCTCACAAGAATAAACTTAGATGGTAAACCATGCAAACATTTTCAACTTTCAATGGCAATGCTAAAAAAATTATACAAAGATATACAAAGAAAGGCTTTTAGAAAAAGCACTGAAAGACACACATTTGATTGACTTGAGATTTTAACATAAGTGTGAATGATTTATAGCATATAAAGAGGTATTCATTCTTTAAGTGGAGAAAGCTGCTAGTACTTTAAGAAACACAAGCTTTGTGAGTATTCCTGAAACAAATGAAACAAAATTCTATCTCTTTTGGCTTTTTGTAAACCAGGCTTATAATAAGTAACTGTATTTACTTTTCCTACTAAGCTAACATACCCTAAAAGATACAAAAGAATGTCTATCTAAGTCACATCCAGTATGAGCTTTCATGAACTCAACACATAAAATTCAGAGTTCTTATGACTCTACAGGCACCTGAAAGTTTTTATAACCCTTCGTGCTCACTTTATATTCCATAAAGAACAATGGAAATAGAGTGAATACTTAAAATACATATTTTTTCACAAATCCTTATTATGCAGTTGCCTTATTTTTGTAATACTCAACTCTGATGACTTTGTCATTATTTGCAAAATTATTTAACCCTTTCCTTCAAATATGTCTTTGACATTCTTACACCAAAAAATAACACCCCCCTAAGAAAAAACCAAAAAAAAAAAAGAAACAGAAGATGCAAGGGAAGAGATAAATGAGATATAATTCATTAAGTATAAAAATATGTTGTTTCAAGTTCAGAATAATTTAATAGCTCTTTGTTATTTCGTATGTATCTGGAAATGGGACAGATACATGTCCAGATCCTGTCACAAGAGGTAGAATTCCAGCATTTGGTACAACATTCCAAGATAGGGTCAAAGTGACATTCCTGTTTCCCCTACAAAGAGACAGAATAAACAGAAGTCAGCAGAAAGACTTTTACTTCAATAAATAAATGTTAAATTATGCAATGAGGCATCAAATACTTTTATTTGTAACCTGCTATTCTTAGTAGGAATGCTAATCTGCAAAAAGAACTATTTTCTCAAGTCATCTAAATTTCAAAGATGCTGCTGAAAACACCAGCATTGCATTTACAGCATCCCTTAATGACCAACCTAAGCTCACTTGTAGTTGTATTTAACAGAACTATGAACCAAAGTAATACAGTGAACATAAGACTTGTGCTAGGAATCTGAAAACAATGACATGAAACCTAAACTTTTCATTATTTACACGTGCAAATCTAAATAAATCAAAATTTATCATGAAATTTTTTGAAATTTTCATTTGGTAACAGAGGTTTGGTCTGGTCAAAATGGGTTTCTTCTAAAACTCTTTCTCATACTTATATACCACAAGGAGGTAACTTCCCAGAGAGATCAATCCTTCTGATTCTCACATTTTTGTAAAGAATAAACTGGAAATTTAGAAAAGAACCAAACTCAGTATCAATTTTTGGAACCAATGAACAGCTCTTTCATTCAAATTTCCAGACTCATGTTCAGAAAGAAGAGTTTGCCAGTCAACTTCGTCACTTATGAGAAAGTGCAAGACCCACAACACAGACAGAAACTGTAGGCCTCACTAGTTTGGCTACTATATTTCACACACTGAAAAATAACTACTGTACTTATTTTATGTCCTAAATTGTGTTTCTTTACAACCTTTTAAATTGAGGTCTATGTAAATACTTCCTTTTAAACTCATGCTATTTTTCTCTGAAATAAAAACACATCTCTCTACCCCTTTTACCTCTTATTAAATGTAGAAAACAACAAAGAATGCTCACTTGAGACCATTTCCATCATCAAAGAAGAAATATTTTGTTTTCATGTCTTTCAAGAGCAGCCTTGGATTATCACCTCTCAGAACAATCTTGTCCCAGAGGACAACTTGGTTCAGGGCCTACAGCACAATGAAAATTAGATAACTCATCAGAAATAGCATCTTCTCACTTCAAATTACATACTACTAAGCAGAAAGTTTCACACAAGTAAATAACAACTGTGATAATTTACTAACATCTTGTTGCATACATGATGATACCAAGTAATAAAGTGGGGAAGGTTTTCTTGGCAGAATATTTCCCTAAAGGAAATCGTTAGATGAAGTCAGCTATACAAAGGAAGGAGAGATAAATGAGATATTTATTAAATATAAAAAGAGCATTTCTTTTGCTAGGAGTCAATTCTTATTACAGAGAGTTCCCATAACTAACCAGTAGGTTTTACGTCTGTATGTACTCCAAAACATGAGACACTGCGAGGAGCAGAGGAATTCAAATCTGTAACAGGGAAGTATTCTTTTAAGTCCCCTTTCTCTGTAAACTTTTAATACCTTCTATCTCAGAGGAAACCCTGCGTGGTATTGGGAACAGAATGAGCAGTCTCAATTCATCACACAGTTAACACACATTTACTGCTGCCCCATTATGCTATGAATAAGAAACTACTAAAAAAAATGATTTTTCCCTTTAATTAAAAACTTTGTGCATCATTGTCTTATCATGCCAAAATTCTAGGACAGACATTTCTTTAACGCCAGTATATTCCAACATATTACAATATAATTTTAAAAATTAGGATTATGAAGTAGAAAACACATTTATGATTGTTGCTAAGTTTCAAATAATTTGTCTTTACTATGTTATCATTCATTAGCTTCTGAGACTGATTTCTCACTGTGACTGCAGTAATATAAAACGTAGAGCAGTTATTTCTAAAAAGTAGTTTTGAACTTACATCTTATAATTTCTTTCTAATACTAAACACAATTATTAAGACTGAACAGTGCAGAATCAAAGCTATGTTGAAACTAATGGTTTTTACATATATTTATTTTCACCAAAGCAATAATGTGTCAAATGCCAAATTAGTATTAACTTTCAGTAATCTGTTGAAACTGGTAGAATAATATTTTCATGTGTAGTTGTTACTCTTTCCTTCAAGAACAACTTTTCTGTTTATTTCTTTTAATGTTCTGTCTATTCTGAGGAGCCGAGATAAAAACTTACATAATTATTTTGGAACATAAAGTTTGAAACATAAAATTTATATTCCAGATCAATGTATAATGAAGTCCTAAAATTTCTAATAAATACATAAAACTTAACGTTTTATGTTTGCCTTTAAAAGCCATTAAAATAAGTTCAGACACACCCTTAACTACAAATGCATTTAAGGACACAGCAATTCTGGTAAACACAACATATAAACAACATGCTAAATCCACATTTTTCACTTTCATATTTTAAATCTATCATTTTATACCTTCAACACCAAGACTAAAATAGAATCTAAATATTGTACAGAAACATCCCAATATGGAAGGTACTTTGCCCGTAATAAAAGCTGTAAGTCACACTTGATTAACAGCTTTCAATAATAAACTGTTTAATAGGTTTTAATCTAACAATTTAATAGCTTTTAATTATAAAACTTACAAAGCAGAATTCATAATTTAAAAGACCAGTTCAAGTAGAGTTGTGAATACAATCCAACTCAAGTTTTTAATGATCTTTAGTTTTTGGTTGCATATTTTTGTAATGACCTTTAATACAGGCTTCAAATTTTGTTGATTCAATTATGCTAATAACTAGCTTTTTAATCTTAACTATACAAAGAGTATTTCAGCTGAGCAGCAGTAATATCTCATTTCATAGGAAACACAGAGTTCAGCAACATCTTTCCTGGTGTTACCACTGGAAGTATATTCCAAGAATTTCTGATCACAAATTATTCTGAACACAAACTCTCAAAATATACATCTTAGTTTATAAACCAGTTGGTGAACATGTACAATTACATAGTATCAATAGTGAATACTAATTTTAATTTCACATAGACTTCTAAATCAATGTTGAATTTTCTTATCCAACTTATTGGACTAGTTTACTTTTGTTTTTATAAGTTGACGTGACTTTTTAGCCAGACACAAGAACAAGGGTCTACAGTCTGTTATTTCTATTGTTTACCTGTGTCTGAAACTAGTATTAGCATTATCAATGATCTGTAATTTCTTTGCAGGAATCTTTTAAATCTATCTTCCAATTCTGTGCTACTTAAAATAAGGCAAAATAACCCACCTACATACTTCCTCTACTGCAATATTTTGCAAAATGCTGAACGTTAGGCAATATAGTCAATCTGTATGTACATGTACAGAATTTTTCTCCTTCCTTCAGAATTTGTTGCATGTCATAGAAGGCCATCTGATTTAATAATTCAACATGGGTAGTAATGCATTCATTTATAAAGTATTGGTAATGCTTAAATTCTTTTAATTTTAAGTTGAAAAAAATATTCTAACAGAAGCTCTAAACTATTTTCCTTATATACCTGTGAATCACGTTGTATATATACTATTCTGTAAACCACAATGCTACAGAAGGATTAAACATACACACACACACAAAAAAAAAAAACCCACAGAGAGGCTACCAAAGGAGATAAAATTTTCTTAGTAGAATCACCTCTCCATATGACTGTTATTTTTTAAAAATTAATTAAGTTTATTGGTACATTTTTGGTATACATAACAATGATCACATTCATTATAAGGAATTTGTACCTGAACGTGATACATTTTTGCCCCACTGTAAACAGGCGGGGAAGAGGGGCTAAAGGGAGGTCAGTGGAATGGGAAAAAAGATTGTGATTTTATTGCTAACCAGTGCAAAGCAGATCTTTTGACTATATAACATTTATACGCACAAACAGTAATATCTTAAAACATGCTTAAATATATGTACTTACATTATTTTTTGTTGAATATTCTGCTGATAAATAAAGAAACAACTGCTTAACATTCCAATCAAATATATTCTCTAAATGTATCACAAATTAAGGAATATATAAATTATAAAGCAGCATATATCTGACAAACAGAACTTGTTCTTAGATTAATTATCCATAGCAATGGAGAGATGGTCCAGAAGCATACAGCCATTATTTAATGAAACAAACAGAATATAAATATATTGAAAAATCTATCCCATTTCAAATTCAAAGTAAAAAAAAAAAAGCACCTATCACTATTCATGCAAGGTTTACAAGTTGAAATATTTTAATACGAAAATAAAAAGAAACCCAAAACCTAATTTCATGTAGCATCAGCCTGCCATAACAAAAGACAAAGGACTTAATATTCTCCATTGGAGCTCTAAAGTATTACCAATCAATAATATTAAAATTTATTAATATGCAAACATGAATTGTTTAAATAATTAACCAAGTATAAACTGTAAAAGTTGTTTTGGTTATACAGAAATAGAGATCAAAACATATCAATACATGAAATGCATAGAGTACAGGGCATTCTAGAATTATCTACAAGACTGATGCTACTATAGAGAATGAGTATAGAAAGTGCTGCCATTTTAGTAGGTGCATTTACATGCTGATAGTAAAAAGTTTGTTACATTACACTTTTAAATATGTATAATCACTCATTTAGAATTGAGACTTCTAAAACAGTTCCTTGAAACAATTTCAAGTATCAACAGCATTAAGAAAATCTGAATAAACTACAAATAATAAGATTATATATAAATTATATATATAGTAGTTAAGATATTAGCTCTACTTTTATGCTAGACATGCACTGTTTAATTTTTTAAATAACTTGACTTAGAAGCAGGCACATACAGTTAAGCATATGACTTTTCTGACGGCATACTCTAGTTCCTAAAAAGGTGCACTCAAAACTTATTCGTAGTCTACCTCTCAATCCAGTAAATTTATTTCTGAAAAATTACAAGTAGTTTCATGAGAGTACAAAGGAATAGCAGGTAAACTCCTCATCATATGATTTGTTTTAACTGTTCAGCCATTTTGCTTTTTATTCAAATTCAGACTGCTCACACCATAACCACCTTTAATAACCATAATCACCTCTAATCACACTCACAAGATTTTAACCTATGACCCTAAAGTTTAAGTAGCCAAAATGATCATTTGATCAAAAGATGGAAACTTAAGATACAGAGAAAAAATTTAAATCATTTCCATTAAAGTAATTATTTTCTTTAAGATTTCTACTTACAAAAGTTGTTATAAAAAATTGTAACAAAATTCTAACATAGTTTAACAGTTATTTTGAGATTAGCCTTTCAAACTATTACAAATGCAATTAACTTTTTAAACATACTTTTGTACTACCAGAACATACGAATTCTTTGGGACCATGTATTAAATACTCTGCCTGCTACTAAGCAGGCAGAGCTCTGGTAATACTTTTCTACTGTCATAATTGTTTTTGTGTTTCTGGTAAACAAATTCAAACATCCTTGTGTAGATGTTAATCAATTTAAATGGTTCCATGAAGAATTTAAGGTACGTTCACATAACTAACTCATAAATCTATCAAGTTTTCTTTAAGAATAAATGTGGAACTATTCACTCTACTGATAAAAATATAAATATAGGAATTTCCAGTTTGGTTGAGTTAATATGAGACAGTCATATACCCTGCTCCCCAAATCACTAAGGATGAATCTCACAAAACCAGAGAAAAAGCATGAAATACGGTATTTATTTTAAAGGATATCCACACTTATATCAAATGTAATGAATCCCAGATCACTTCTTTCTCTAGGTCCAGTGAAGTCTTCTACATTTTTTCTAGAAGATAAAAATTTTATCATTCTTTATATGTAACATCAAAAGAAATTCACATAAATAAAGTGAAGGACTAGATCTAGTTGTGTGCACAAGTGAAACAGCATTTTCACAAAGAAACAAGTAAACAGAGAAACATCAATTGTTAAAACAAGATACACATTCTAAATCAATATAAAACGTCTTCAGCTACTTTCATATACCTTAACAGACTAACAAGACCCAAGGGAAGATAAAGATTGCTTAAAAAATAAAGAAAGAACACTGGATATAAAACAAGTACGGGCAGAAGAAAGGTACATATGGTAAGATGATGTAGAAAATTAGTGACAGCTGCTTATTTATGGAGAGCTTACTACGCGTCAGAGCAGCTAGCATGTTTGACAGTTGTCTCAAGTCTCAAAACAAGCATGCCATTTAAGTATTTCATTTTAAACAACAACAACAAAAATAAGAACCAGAAGAGTAAAATCCTGCTGGAGATTACATCTAACATTCGCTAGGTGTTCAATCTGCACCAAACTCTTTTTAAGCATCCCATACAGCTCACTGACAGGGCTGATCTCCACGCAGGGTTTATTTAAATTTCAAACAGAATCTAACAGAAATTGGCACAGCAGACACACACACACACCACACACGGAAGTGGGGTGAGAGGGGAAACAAAACAGGTGGGGGAGTCGCTATTAGATGACTGGCTTCTAGGAGATTCTGACAAATTAATAACCTAAGGTCAGAGACAGATTTTGTTGGAAAATTGGAGAATAAACTGACAGGAAGTGCTACGTACATATCATAAACAAGTGATAGAGAAAAAAAAAAAAAAAAAAAAAGACAGGCAATAGCGAAATGACAGTCATTCCGAAATTTTACTTTTGGCGTCTTCAAAGATTTATTGAAGCTGCTGACTAAAACAAAAAATAATAATATATTTTAATTTTTTAAAAGCTGTGATAGGAGGCTAAGGTTGTCACACTTCTCTCTACAGCCCAGCACCTCCCTACCCTCACTCCTAAGCGGCTGCGAGCGCTCGGAGCAGGGAAGGCGACTCTGAAAGCAACGCGGAGCAGGGCGCGCGGGTCAGAAACGACACAAAAGCGCCGGCCGCGGAGCCGGGCAGCGGGTGCGCTGTTGTGTTGCTCCCTCATTGGCCGGGCCGGGGGAAGTGAGGCACAGGAAGCCGGCGGAGGCGCCCACCGGGCAGCGCCCGCGGTTAACACTGAAGAGCGAGCCCGGGAGGCTGCGGCAGGGGCAGCCCGAGGGGAGCCCGGGACCCCGCTCGTCGGGCCCGGTCCCGGGACGCGCGTTCTCCGGGCCCCGGCCGCACTCACAGCATGATCCGCGAGACGTGCAGCCGCACCGGGACGCTCCTGTCTTTGAAGGCTGTGGTGATGAAGCAGCCGAAGGTGAGCGCCGCCATCACGCTCAGGGAGAAGGCGAACAGGGAGTTCGCCCGCGACAGCACCGTGTTCATCGCGACCGTCTCTCAGGAGCCCTGTCTCCACACAGGCTGCAGGCTCGCGTTCCCGCAGCAGACCGGCTTCCTCAGATCCGCGCGCCTGCCTTGTGCACGTTTCGGGAGCGCGCGCCGCCGCCGCCCCGCCTCCTTTCCGGTCTTCAAACGCGCGCACGCGCGCGCGCTTGTCTTCCGGGGCACGCCCACCGCCTGGGCGGCTCCGCGCTGGAGCTGCCACTCAGCGACGAGCCCGCCCCCCCGTCAGCGGCCATGCACTGTAGCCAATCATCGACGAGAACGTGTGGGGCGTGGTTCCGTCTCCTCCGAGACGGGAGACCCGCCTCCCCAGAGCTGTCTTCCTCTCCTGTCATGTTGCGAGTGGGAAGTGTGTTTTCTACTTCTAGCGCTGGGTTTCGGGATCAGAGGTTTGAACTGTGCAGTATTAATTTTTATGTGCCATTCATTTTCTGTTAAAAACCAGCAAGACAAGGTGGTTTGGCGTCTGACCTGATGTGCTGTGTTTGGAAGTGGTACGTGGCAAAACGCCTGGTTCTGTTTCCCTTATCAAACCCGGGCAAAGTTAGAATTTAAGCTTCTCTGGAGGATATCGGGAAAAGGAAGAAATGAAGCCTCCCAGTTCCTTAAAAGCAGATACAGGGCCCGGCATTCAGTACCTTTACTGTTCACTGCCAACCTTAGTCCAGCTTTACTTTCTACAAAGTGAAGCTGTTTTAGAGAAGATAAAGGTTGATGTTATCTATTCTAAATATTTGCACTTTCGATAACTAAAAGGATAATCTCCCATAGGTGACAATCGTTGTGGAATTGGAGTAGAGCACCACATATAAAGAATCTAGAGGATAGCTATAAGCAGTCGATAAATATGGAATTAATCTATCATATGCTCAGTACCCTGATAGAATCTCTAGGTTGAGTATGCCAATTCCTGACCTTGAATATACTGTCTACCAACACTTTTGTTCCTTTCACAGTGACTTTTGTAATTATAAAAATGAGATTCAGAGAGTCCGGTAATAGGAAAGTAATTTTTAAAACATTTTGCATCTATAAACTATAGAATATGATGGGTGTAAACTAGAAGCTGATGATCTGAACCTCATGCTGGTTTCTATTATCTATTGTTGAGCTGCTTCTTTTTCATCTTTCATTGCCAATTAATTTTCCTACAGAGATACAGATAGGATTATTACTAATTGTTTAGCATGTGCCTGGAATAGTTCTAAGCCTTGGAAATACAGCACTAATGAGGCAGAGTCCCTGCTCAGGTGGAATAGAGCCAAGAAATGAAAAATTGATTAGTTATATACAGAAAGATCCTTAAGTATAAAATCTTTATAATTTTTTCTCTTCTAGGTAGTCAAACTGGTTTCAGTAAAGCAAATGTATACATTAAATGCTTATTAAGCTGCAAGAGATATGGAGATGTGTGCTGATCATTTTCTGTTCTCATGAAGCTTATAATCAAGTGAAGTTAAAGAAAACAGGAATCTGCAGTATAAAAAATTGTGAATACCAAGGGAAGTGGTACAATGCTAGGATTTCAATTGAAAAAGGAACCACATCTTATTAAAGTGGGACCAAGCATCATAAGCAAAATATTTAACAGTGCCTAGCCATCAATACACATTATTATTCTTATAGGATAACTGTCTAGGTAGATATTCCCAAATGGCGATCTACAAGTACAGGTACATCTAAGAGAGATACCCAGTAGTCTGGTCCAGCTAAACAATGTATAATTAAAGGATTAGCAGCGGTAAACGTGGAAAGGTAAATTAAAGGATTATTGTAGAAACTAGGTCATGAAGTTAGACATTATATTAAGGAAATTACATAGTAAGCAAGAGTGGCATCACTACACAGGCAGCAGTCTATCAAGTGTATGAGCAGGGTGAGTTACAGAATGATAGTAGTGGGACGGAAAAAAAGACTTGTTAGGATGTACTTAGCAGAGTCAAAATTACCTAACTTCTGCAAAACATGAAAGATTATGAAAGCACAATTGAAATTATTGTTACAGTACAGTTTTGAACGTTAGTAACTGAGAGGACTAAAAATACAAAGTCTAGAAATATAAGCAGAATAGTGATGAGACAGGACATTCACTTACTTTGCTGCATTTTTCCAGATAGTTCTTTGACTTTTCTAGGTATTTAATCATGCCATCCACATTTGCCTCCCCCCAGATTATTGCATATCTGGTTGTTTTATTAATTTTGGTGGCTAACATTTCCACCATCACCATCATCATAGTATTCAATAGTATTGGGAACACCCATTATCTTTGTCTTGTTCTTGATTTAAGCAGGAAAGTTCAGTTCAGTTCTCCAATATGTAAGATGCTGATTTTGAAATGGAAATGTGTGTGCATTTGTGCATGCACATGTATGTGTCATTGTATAATATAAATTGCATGTTGATAGTAAGAGAATATCCCTTGATTCTTATTCAATTGGGAAGTTTTATAGTTCTGCTTTCACAGAATTTATGCATGTGAAAATTCTAAGAGGATAAATCTTCTTTTTGATTGTTTTAAATTGATTTCTAATTTTATTTTATTTAGACTAAGAATGCTGTTTGTGTTATATATATTCTAATAAATAAGATAGCTAGTGAGTGACTCATGAGTGAGTAATATATACAAGATGAATAATTCATGTCTGCAGTAAGAGGCAACCAGATAGCAGGAGATTTTGTCATATTATGTGGAATAGATCACAGTTTTCAAACTAATGAATTGTTTATTTCAAGAATTTTCCATTTAGTATTTTCAGGTCTTGATTGACCACAGGTAACTAAATCCATGAAAAGAGAAATTGTAAATGGGTCGGGGGGAGGTAAAGAGTTTCTAGTATGCATTTGAAAGGTAATGTATTTTTTATTAATCATATATAGAATTTGTTTTATATTTATGTTTGTCTTATTTATTATATAATTTATATCTTGTATCTTTAATAATTTTTATAATCTTGATTTTTCTTGGATTATAAGGGATGTGTTAAATTCTCCAATATTAAGATGTGCTTTATATTTTCCTTTTTTCTCATCTCCTATATTCTGCCTTATAAAAAAATCATTAAATACTTGGTAAGCAAATATTATTAACTGTTACCTATCCATAATGAATGGTTCATTTTTCAAATAAATTCTAACAAACTGTACTCCAAGATTGCATGGGAGGAAGTTAAGACTGATTTATCTAAAATAATACCACCGATCGAAAAATTTAGAACTTTTAACTGAATATCCTATATATTGTGATAATTTCTACTTAAAACCTAGTGGCAGTACTGTAATGATAAGAGCAATCAGTATGTTTTGTCAGTACTTGAAAAAGTAGGGTATGATCAAATGGGGAACATATGTCTACCTATATTTTGAATGATAGGAAAAAACCGAGAATGGAGTTTTGATCTTATTTGAAAATAACTTTTTCTATAATATCTACTGTTGTAGTCAGGGGTTGTACACAGAGAACAATTCAGATCAGGACATGGAGTTTATAATGTTTTTATAATGATCACCAGAAGTTAACACAGGAGAATGCAGGAAATCTATCTGCAACACCAATGACATAGATTATTTAGTCAAGAGTCTAAACCCCAAGGCAATGTCCCACATGAGTCCAGATAAAAACCCAGAGCTCAGGACAATGCCTCCACGAGTCCAACTGGAAATCCAGAGCCCACAAGAAGGACTCACGCCAGTCTCTTTTATGGATCCATGCCGGGAAGACCCAAGGGTCAGTGGTGGAAGCCAGAAAGTCTATGCCAGCAGGATGAAGGAGCTGTGCTAGTGGGATGAGGGTTCTACACTGGAACCGAGAAGTCACACTCACAGCAAAGAGCAGGGCTGTCCTGAAAGGCACCACGGCTGTCCTCAGCGACACGGAGGCCCCAAGCTCCTTCGACAAGCACAGTCGGGTACATGCCAGGAAGCAGCATGACGAGTTCATGCTGGAGACCAGGCAGCACATGTCTTCCCCTCCGGAGCCAGGAAGCAATGCTCGATGTGAAGACCAAAGCTTCTCCAGGAGAACCAACAGCTCAGACAGCAACTAGTAGGAGAACCCACAATGTCTCCTTAATGCCTCAATCCCTCTCAACACCTCTCTTCTTCTCCACCTATTTATCCTGGCCTTCTCAGGTGGAGCATCTTCTCTCAATGCATGCTGATGTAATCCAGCTGGCATTAATTTGACCACTAGTTATCAAACCATAACATCTAAGGGGAAGGAAGAATAATAAGCCATTTTATGAGGAAACACTTTTGCCAGTGGACAGCTAAGCTTTTTTAAAAGGGTAGAAGTCTAATGAAATATGTTATTGCTAAGAGCCCAGGATATACTACACTATGGGAGGAAAGTTCTTGGAGCATGTTTTAAGTCTGGAACATTGGAGCATGTTTTAAGTCTGGAACATTAAGGATTCAAATTTGAAGTTTTCAGAATGATATTGTAAATTATAGTGTCCATTTGAGAAGAGTCAGTGTGTTTTGTTATAGTTTCCCATCTCTTTGAGTGCCCAGAATACTGAACTTTGCACATTATATATGCTCAAAAAGTTCCTAGCAAGAAAAAAAAAAATTCCTAGTGAATTGAAATACCCTTGAATCCATAAACCATAGTATTTCTGAAGAAATGTACATGTAAAAAAATGCATGCCATTCATAGGTAACAACTATTTTGAAGTGTAAGCTGGCAAAATGCTAAGGTGGAATGCTAAATTAGATATATAAGCCAAACACAGAGTATAGCCTAATGCTCACATTCCTTGCCTGGTGCCCTGTGTTACAAGTGATCATCTGATCTACTTGTATATAAATGTTTTTCCAAAGTCTCAGGCAGTCATATAGATGAGGCTTTTCAGAGGTGGCTGGATGTAAGGTGTTTTGAAGCTCAGATTACAAGTGTATGATTTCTAAATTAGTTCAATGATTGATTTACCATAGTTCTGCATTTGGATGCTAGGAAGACTCACCCTAAAAGGAGAGTAGCCTGGAAGGGATAAAAGGAAGAGGAGTCTGCTGCTTGCTACTCCCTGACTTCTACCTGCTATGCCATGAACTGTTTCTCCTCTGTGATGCCCCTCTGCCACGCCACCTTGCTATGGAGCCAGCCAACTATGGGCTGAAACCTCTACAAACTGTGAATTGAAACAAACCTCTTTCTTTAATTTTGGGTGTCGATATTTGGTCTCAGTGACAAGAAAAGTAACTAAGACATTCAAGAGACAAGTAACAACCCTGACAACCCTTAAGATTTTTAGGTCACTTCACTGTCACAACCATGTACGTGCTCAATAGTTAAACAATTTCTTAAGAAGTGATAGAACAACCAACTGATAGACCAGCTGAAAAATGATTGCAGTAGACTTTGTTGTAGGTAGCAGTAGTGATATTTTGTTTTTAAAGATATTTGTTTGGTTAAACATGTATGTAGTCAGTCAAGACTATGTCAACTGCAATAATTTTAGGAGATCTGTGCTTGTAAATCTATTTAAAAAGAAATAGAGAAGTTAGAACAAAACAGTCAAACGGAAGGGAGAACATTTTTCTGGGTAGCCCATAACCAAAACCAGAGTGCCAGGAGGAAAGGAGGCTTTTTGCATAAACACATGTTTTCTATGTTTTAGGCACTATGGGCTCCTCTTACCACTTAGAGAAAATTGAGGGTTCACTTTTTCAACCAAGTTCCCATGTGGCCCAGGGGCCAACCTCACAAGCAAACCTTTCTAGGGACAGAAGCCTTAGCCCTGTTACACTTCACAAACTTAGGCTTTCAGGTCACTTTATTTTTTTTTAAAGTTTCTCCAAGAATGATTCTTATGACACATATGGAAATATAAGAATATAACTTTTGTCCCCATACATTTCCTTCATTTATTTTCCTTTATTTCTTACATTAAATTGCCTACTTGGCCCAGAGCCATTGAAATGTAGCTAATTTGTTCAGTGGACTATAGGATGCTGAAAGAAGCCTGGGCCACAGTGTCAGCCACAATGTCAGCCTTTCTATAGAATTTTATCAGCAGCTTACATTTCATACTTTCATCTTCCCATCATGTCAGTTTTACATACAAGTTTTTCACTCTGGTTCTTTTTTCCTTTCTCAGGACGTCTTTTCTCACTTGCTTTTTGAGCAGAATCATAATTTTCATATTCAGAATATCTTAAAGATTTCTACAAAACCTAGGAAAACAGCCCCATTCTGTTTTTCAGTAGAAGAGTATTGTTTTTGTTATTTTTGTTTTAATCCTAATTTCTACTAATATAAAGTCAATTTTTTGTGCAGCTTGCTGTGTTACTCACTTATTTTGCCCTGTTGTATGATGCTTTTACTCTGCCTGGTGTTCACACCCCTTGCCTTCTGCCTTGTGTTACCAGGGACCGTCTGAGTTCCTACTTGTATGTGAACTTGAGTGGATACATTGCTTTAGCTTCTTGACCTCAAGTTACCTGCTCAGTCTTAATGTTCAGTCTTCCATTTCAACGCACATACTAGAATTGGATGGGAAATGTTTTTATTGCTTCTCTTTAACCAGTGAGCAACTTCATGGCTGTATCAGCTTATGTGACATCTGCAAAGGAAATAAATGAAGCAAAATCTATTATAGTTAGATCATGGCTGTATCAGCTTTTGTGACATCTGCAAATGAAACAAATGAAGCAAAAATCTATTATAGTTAGAGATATTCATTTTATGAACCTATTGCCCTTTTCGTGTCCCATGGTATATATGTAAAGCTGAAAAGAATTTAAAATTACTGTATAATGTAGGGTGAGAAAATTATGTATGAACTCTTAATTACTGAAGATAACTTAAAAAGTCAGTAACCCATAAGTAACTTTATTACTTAATAACCTTTTTTTTTGGCAGAATCTCACTGTGTAGTTCTGGATGGCTTTGAATTCACGGTGTAGTCCATGCTGGCCCAGACTCATGGTAATCCTCTTGCCTCAGTTCCTGAGTATTGGTATTACAGGTGTGCACTACAACAGCTTATTGCTTGGTAACTTTAAACAAACCGTACAAAGTATCTGAGATCTGTTCTTAAAAAAAGTTATTTTAAAACAATTCGTTAGGTTTTAGCTTCCGGGTACTAAAATATGTTGTTTTTTGCACTTCTGTGAATCACTATTATACGTCTATAAATTCTTATATTGGAAAAAAGTATAAATATTATTTAAATGTTGTGAATATACTATTAAAGTTGAAATTCTTAAAACACAAACCCTGCTTAGATTGTTGATAATCATGTGTCATACTGTGGGAGTCAGTTATGAAGTGGGTGATATTCTAGAAGAGGGTGAGGAGGAAAAGAACTTGTGACCTGGCATAAGATCTGCTAGTAAATGCCAAGAAAATACTTTTGCCACTAGCGCTGATTTTACAGTCCATGCAGGCTTAGTGTCCAAGTCATGCAAGAACAGTTGCGATTCAGACAGCAATCTATATGAAGTCTGAGTTAAACATGAACTCAGTGTGTACATCTATGTTGTTCCTTTGTATCAAACATGGTTTACTGAAGTTATCATAGTTAGTACATAGTAAATTTTGTAAAAGTTTTCCTAGAAGAGATTCAAAGTGATTCCAAAACAAATGACAGTCCCTAGAAGAAAGCAACATATCTCTTCATTATTTTCAAGTATAGATAAAGAATTTAGTCAGCTGACAAACTAAATTTCTTCATTTTATCCATTTAGCTTTTTGTTCTAAATGTAGATACAGAGAGGGACTGCGTGATACTTGCACAGGTGACATTTGCCACAAAAATCTCTCTTTTAACACCTTAAAGGAAACTTATAATTCTTCTGTGAAGCTTAGAGTCCATATTATGGAAGCAAGAATTATTTCTTCTGTTTTTAACAAATTTTAAGTTATTAAAGGATTTGGGAGGGAGTTTTTTTTTAAAAAAATACAGTATGTTGATAATGAAGATCTGAGAATATATTTGACTCTGATTCATAAGAGAATAATCCAGGATTGAGAAACATAATAGAAGTAATATTCAGGCATTAGGAAGATGCATGATAATTAAAGTATGTACATACAGGCTCCTACTGATCAAACATCAGTAGCTAGTCATGCAAGACTCCAGGGTACTATACTGAATAATTTGGCTGAATTTTGAAGTGGAGACCAGGAAAGATTCTCATCCTACCTAAATGGGGATAACAGGGATGCTAAGAGAATGGTATGGCAAAAAAAAAACAAACTGTGGGAGCTCAAAAAGCAAAGCTGTCACTGGCTGGGCTCCAAGAGCCCAATTAAGGATCTTTGCTTAACTGATTTCTAAGGCATAAGGGTACTGATGCTGTTAAAATATTCCTTGATGCAGTCAGAATTGAACACATAGCTGTGAAACTGACTCCGTGGGTTGGAGGAAGATGGGGAAGTCATCCATCAGATACAGAATCCTAAAAAATAGGACCAGAGAGAAGATGCGGAGGTGGGAAGACATTAAATAACTTATTTCCATTTTAAAGCAAAACATCCCTGATTAGATTTTATAAATGAGTCAGATTTCAAAATCTGTTGTAAATCAAAAAAATTTACAAATCTAGAAAACATACCAATAAAATGAATTTTTAGCTCTCCCAATTCTAAAATTTATCATTTTTAAAATATGCTTTGAATATCTCATTGTAATATTTAAGTTACTCTATAATCACTCAATGAATGTCATCTAAAAGTTAAAAAGTTTTCAAGTTAAAATAGTTCCCTTATATTGAACTATTCCAACTACACATAACATAGAGCATCCTTAGTATGTCTTTTTGCTCACCAATAAAATTTACTATATATAATATGTAATTACACATTTAGTTGTATCTAGGTATATAAACTGCATATCATAATGTGGAGTAGAGACTCAGAAATAGTACCTATTTTTATCATCAGTCTTAAAGTTTTTATCATTGCTTAAAGTCCTATTTTTATCATTGCTTAAAGTCAAGCAATTTTATCAAAAATTTTTGAAAGTAAAACTGTATCAATAATCAATATCATGGCTATACACTGTCTCTAGTAATTTTATGTAATCATTGCATTTGGATGGAAAAGAGCATTGAGATAACTAATGATTAAAAGTTAATGCTATCAAAATACGAAGAGATTGTCTGAGACAGAAATAAAGTTTTAGATTTTAGAGTTCAGTGTGAAACGTTGAGTTTGCCTATACATATAAACATAGTGTTTACAGTTTTCTGTTACCAAAAGTAAAACAATGACAAAAAAATGACAGACCTAAACCCTGAGTGAGAAGAGGAAAATGGGGATATGGAAAAAAAACATACGCAGGAAGAAAATTATGTTTCCAGGAACCGACAGGATTAGGATCCCATCAGGATAGAAGTCACAGTCTCCAGTTTTTGGGAGACTATTACTCCAGCACTGCACAGTGACAGAAGAGACTGTCACAAATATATTGCCACAGTTAGCCCCTCCCTTCTACTCTGATCCCTGCCTAAAAGCAGACCAGCAACCAGAGCTGCACTATGACTATCATCTGACCTGTCATGTCTGCTATCCTTTTTCTGATTGATCTACTGCTGGAAAAACTCAATATTCAAGTTCAAGCCCCTGTCTCCCAAGCTGTAAAGCAAAGATTAAATATAGTTGAAATACTAAATAACATAGAACAAATACCTAAAGAACAAAAAGAGAGTGATTCCCTAAGCTGTTCTCTCCCATTTCTCCTATGACAGAAGCTCTGTGGCAAGGATTTGATCTCTTGAGTGGATTAAGCTTATTAAACATCATTTCTAAGTTAGCTGTTGTATACTTAAAAGCCTACTTTGTGCAAACATTGTGCTAACCATTTAATTTCATTCAGTGAGTAACAGTCATGTGCTGCAAACATGCTAATAAAAATTAAAATTTTTATTTTATGATTGCTTTATTGCTATGGAACACTACTAATGTTCTAAGTTTAAAATGAAGATGCCCCCAACTCTACAGTTAAGTGCAAGCTGTATTCTGGAACAGTGTCCTTTAATTTGTATGGCTTACCCATAGCATTAAATTAAAATACTTGAAGAATCCAAGAATAAATAGACAAACTTCAAAGTAACAGTCATTACAGAGGCTAAAATGAAGTTGCTGGTCAAAATTGCTTCAGCTATATTGAGGGTACATTCTTAAATTTAGAATTCAAACTGGTAGAATGACAGTATCTGGAGAAATTCAGACAGGCCTTGTCTTGGTTACTTTTCTCTCATTGCTGAGACAAAATACCAAATGCCCAAAATCCAGGAAGGAAAGGTTTATTTAGCTCACAATTTATGGAGGTTTTAGGCCAGACCCATCTGGCTCCAAGGTAGAGTGGCACATGGTAGAAAAGCAACAATTTATGGCAGCAGAAAACAGAAAAAATCAACAATTGCAAAAGGGAACGAGTACAGAGAAAAGATTTTCTGTCCTTTATTGTTGTATGTAGGCCACCTGCATTGCTAGGTTGGGTATAGCACAAATATGCATAATCCCAGCATTGGAGTATGAATTAATCACAAATTCTGGAAGCCTGCTCCCATGACTACATGAGGCTTTGGTGGGACATCCAGACTCAAACCATAAGAGGCCTCCCAAAATCTCCTGGCAAACAGATTTAAAGCTTCACAAAGCAACTTTCATTAAGGAACTTATTGAGAATCATTTTCCAGTTAGAACGAATGTGAGAAATCTGGAGTCTATTTTTTCTAAGATACAACTTTCTTAAACCTAAGCATTTATGCACACACGCGTGCATACACACACACACACACACACACACACACACACACACACACACACTGTGACTGCCTACCTCAGTAGTACAAGACTACAGCACTGCTTGGATAAGGCCCTGAATATGTATGGATCTTGTGAACAGAGCAGTAAGTGTCAGAGCTATGAGGCTCAAGAAGGAAATGAAAATCATGGTGTTTTCTTGGATGAAACAAAAAGCACCCTAACCAAGATCTGGTAACCGGAAATGTCTCCATTGCATTAGAATCTTTGCCATAAAACTTCTGCTACAAATGTCATTCTCTGGGTAAGAGATAGTAATTGTGGGTAGGTTTTCCTTTCCATCTGTGGAAATTCATAGCAAGAAAATTAAACTTTCTGAAAGTTCTTTTTCAATTAGCATCTTTTGCCAATCTGTTGAATAAAAATCCCTCCCCCTACACTCAGATACTGAGTTTCTGCAGTAGTTCAATACTAATCTGAGGTTGGTTGTATAATTTTTCCTGCGATAACTTCCAATAGCAGGAAATTGGCCTCTTTTTTTTTTTTCAGTATTGGATGGGTGTGGTGCCAGGGGTGTTGGTAATTTTATATCTTTTCAAACTATTTAATAAGGAACAACAAAGACTCAGCAATAAAGTATTACTTCTGGTACCTTCACATACTAGTATTTCTTTCCCATCACTAGAACACCTCCAATCCACCACAATTTAAAGAATTAAAAGAGAAGTTTATTTTAGCTCACAGTTTCAGTGGAGTCAGTCCATAGTTGGCTAGCTTCCAGGCATAAATGGCATGGTGAAAGAGATAGCAGAGAAGATCCTTTTGCCACATGGCAGCCAAGAAGCAGAAAGAGAAATGAGGAGCTTGGTCATACTTCTAGTGATTCATCCCTTCCACAGACCCCATCTGCTCATAGCATGTTCAGCTATGTGTTCCTCAATAGATTAATCTACTAGCATCACAATTATCCAATCTCTTTCAAAAATATCCATTTTAGATCTAAACCATAGCAATATTAAAGTTACTCAAATAAGAAATTAGTATGGGGAGTATTGCCAGGATTTTAACTCTATTTTGTTTCCGAGAATCCATCTGAATAAGACTAGTTTCTGTTTTCTGTAAGATACAGGATTCTTAAACCTAATCAATTCCCTAAGAAAAGACAATGCCCACAGCCTTTGTGGTATAAGGTAAAAATGGCTTAGGGTCCCTCTAAGGCAGTACAGAATAAGAAATAAGGAAAAATATGTTTGTATTTTAATCTAGCTTAAGTGTTTTTCACTTGAGTAACTCAGAAGAGCAAATGGATCTGATTTTGAACTCTGAATGCTTTATACATTGATGTACCGAGAAATGTTTTCCTTTTTTAAAAAAAGTAAACTCAATAACATTCAAAGTCTGCATAAGAAATGTTTATGTATCTTAACAAATTATTATAAAGTAATTAAGAAGATTTGAGAAGTTGGGCATTTTTTTTCTTTTCAATCATAGCTTATATCCCATAAAGTTACCTACTAACATGAAAAGTAAACACTAACATGAAAAATAAACATAAGTATATATCCCTAAACATAACTGTTCCCTTCTATTTTTAAACAAATGTCATATAAATGAAATTATAAAGTAGTTTTGGGACTACAGGGAATTTCTTTCCCCAAGATAATGGTTGTGAAAGTCATACATGTAGAGTTGTGGTTTGTATCCATAACCAATAGGGTACCTAGGCATGGTGCATTGATGGCTTGGGTAAGCTGAAACCAGATGATGTCCACTCAGCTGCTGCAGCTGTTCAGCCTCAGTGCCAACAATGCAGAATTGACAATGAATATTGTTGTTTTACTTGGTGGGTGGAATTTAATTTCATTCTCATAGTTCTAGTCGATAATCCCCTTGATGAACTTTGTTATATTTTTTTGATACTGGAGCTCTGGCTCTGTTTTGTCTGACACTTGTAAACCTGCTGGAAAATTAAATTTGCTCCTTTATGAGTCCACAAACTGGCATCAAATCACAACTACAACTTGAACCATCTGGGTGATTCATGTAGCTTCCCATGGTAAGAGTCCATAGAAGAGAAAGAAATGAGACCAGGACAGGCTGCTGACTTATTCTATAAATACTACTACTTAGATTTATCACGTACTGAACATAGAAGCATAACCTCCATCATACACTGAGACAGGCAAGAGATTCTATATTTTTGATAAAGAGATTTCCACTTCCTCAGGCATGTAACTCTTGGCTGAAGCTGAGTTGTCTATCTTCTAGTAAGTGTCCTGGGGTGTGTCCCTGCTCACTTCTGATAGAATGGCTACATCAGACCATTGACACTCTCCTGGGGGTGTGTGTGGTGCTTCACCGCTGTTAACATTTTTTTCTGTTTATGATAGTGTTTTCCAAACTTGTCTTGGTCTTCTTTTGCTGCTATAAAGGAATAATACAGACTCGTAATTCAGACTGCCCAGAAATGTATTTCTTAAGTCCTGGATGCTAGAAAATCCAAGGTCAAGCCACTGGAAGTTTGGAGTTTGGTAAGAGCCCAATCTCTGCTTCCAAGAAGGTGTCATGGCTGCTGCCTTCTCAAGAGGATCTCTGTTCCTCATATAACACAAGAACTGAAAAGCCAAGAGAGAACTCACTACTAAAAATCCTTTTATTAAGGCTTTAAATCTACTGCTGAGGTTGGAGCCATCATAATCTAATCATCTCTTAAAAACTTCACCTCCCTATCCTATTATCAAATTAAATTTCTACTTAACTCTTAGAAGCTCAAGCATACAGGCCATAGCACAATATAATCATGGGACAGTTGTAGCACCTGGAACTAATATATGTCATCTGTTCATCTTTCTGGATGATTTTTAGGCTGACAATTGAATGTTTTTTAACACACCAGCTAAACTTTGTAAAATTCCTAATGCATAATCTTTTTCTGAACATATCACAATCTGGAAGACTTGCAGGTTTGTTTCTGTTGTTTGTTCTGTCTCTCATTCATATTGTGATGTCCTTTTCGTATGTTTATTTTTGAAATCAAAGCTAAACATATTTGAAAAATAGGTACAGAGACAATTTGAGACCTAGAATGTATTTTCCTCCAGAGAGCATTGTTTGTTTCTTTCTGTCATATGCTTATATGTACCAGTAATCTTGAGTCATCTTAACCCAGTTTCAGGGATTGCAGCTTTCTTGGCCACATGAATTGCAGTTATTGAAGAGCTAACTTATTGGGAGCTATTTACTCTAATGAATATCAGATATAATGTGTAGCATTTTATTTTGCCAGGGTCCCCAATCTTGGTAGGCCTTGTACTTTGACTTTTTTTTTTTTTTCTTTTTCCTTTTTATCGGTACCAGGGATTGAAATCATGACTGCCTGCTTACAAGGCAGGCGCTTATGCCACTGAGCTAAATCCCCAGCCCTGTACTTTGACTTTTATTTCCTCCTTTGCAAAGAAACTGAAGAATTATTTCTATCTCTTATCATCTATTCTTATAGGCAAATATTCCTAAGGCAAATGAGGTTCCAAACTCCATATTCTCTTCTCTAGATTTACTCTAGTCTTAGATTCTGGTTCTAATGATTTCTTTCTTCCTTCATAGTTTGATGATGCTACTAGAAAGTGGTTTTATACTTCATCTAGCAATTTTTCTTTTCTCCAATGGGAAATTTGTTCTGAATTAACTAACTTGCCATTATCAGAAGCCAGGGTAGATATATTTCTCATTGTAGTTCTTTGCCTTCACATTGGACTTCATCTCCTGGCTTCCAGCGCAGACTCTTCAGCCTTCCATCACAAAGCTCTTACTTCCCAATATGGACTTGCATGGGACACTGCAGTGAACTCCAGACCTTTGCCTGAATCCTTTGGTCTCCAGTGTGCAGACACCCTCTGCACACTTCCACATCTACGCTGTCAGTGGCGATAGTAAACCGATCTTGTAAAGTCTTACATATTTGTAGATCTTGTGTTTCATCTGTTTCTCCAGTAAACAATACAACTATGTTACTGTGAAGGTAGCAAATGTTCTCACCTTCCTAGAAAGTCACCTCATTCTCCATTTCAGTGAAACCTCCTGCCTCACTTCATGCCCATCCATGAGTCATTTAGATTTTTACTATCCCAAGATATTCATATAAAATATATAGTATGCACTATTTTGCTGTACATGTTCTTAAAACTCATCCATGTCTTAAAGAGATCAGTAGCATTCTTTTTATTGTTAAACTGTACTATACTATTAAAAATACCTTTAATCATTTCCTTGTGATGGAGATTTCAGTTGTTTCTGGTTTCAGTTTTTATGGTTATCTGTTAGGAGTATTCTCAGAATTGATCCTTTGAATTTTAACTTTTATAGGAAATGAGAGGACATTAATATTTAAATTTAAGGCATATCTGTGCTATTGGAGTTTCTTGCCCAAGCTACCCACCAAACTTTATTTTCCATCTTAGCCCTTGCTGGTAAGTTTTTCTTATTTTAAATTTAATTCATTTAACAAATTCTTATAACACATTTAGTATTGCTAGACACTAGTTTTAAACATTAACTTATTCTGAAACACATGTGATATTTATGATCAGTATTCACGTTTCAGAAGTGAAGAAACAGAGGTGCACAAATGCTAATTAAGTTTCTAGATCACAGAACAAGAGATAGGAGAGTTAAGACTTGCACCAAAATCTCTGGATCCAGAGCTAGTGCTGCCTCTCAGGAAGTGGTCATAGGTACACAGTGAATATCCATCCACAGCATGCTCTCAAATAACCTTAGAATACACAACTAGGCCCATTAAATGTGCTACAGATGCTTTTATTATACAACAAAGATGAGCAAATAATATGTGCTTGTTTGAGTGCAAGTTTGTTAAACTGAAGAGACTCACACAAATGAAAGATAAAGGAAATAATTTAAACACTTATGAACCCCGATCAATTCCTCATTAATGTTTGCTCCTTTATGCAGAGTGATCATTCATTTTCTCTGTACTTGAGTTGCAAAATCCATAAAAAAAATATATGATGGGATTAAGGGTGTCCTTATCTTGCCAGTAGTATCCTCTGTACTCTTTGAAGTCAATCTGCTGTAGGCACTTACAAGAATGCATGCATTTCATTTTATGGACCTCACTATCATGCATATTTGTCTTTGTCTTTGCAAAATATTTTAAAGCTCATGAAAACCTTTAGTGATATTACAGACTAAGGCCAGGTGAGGGAGCTCTCCCAAAAATACTGCGTAGAGTTTTACCAAACGGAGCCAGGAGACAGTTTCTATATAAAAGTGAAGAGAAAATGAAACTAGAGGAAAAATTGAGCTTGAAAGTTTTGTTCAAATACTGAGAAAGACAAAGAGAAAATATAAATGGTAAATTAATGCTGAGATTGGTCTTTATAAAAAGACCTTTGCTTGAATTTTTGTTGCTTTTCATTGTTTTTAAAAAGTGTAACAAATTGAAAAATTCAGAGAAAATCTGTGGCTAAATAAATCAGAATATTTTACTTTTTCCAGACTTGAGCTGAGTCAGCTGATATCAAGTTTAATATCATGAAAGCACAGACCTCAACCATCCTGATCACTATCATGTCCCCAGGGTCCAACAGTGCTTGATACACAGTAAGTGCTCACACACACGTGTGTGTGTGTGTGTGTGTGTGTGTGAGTGAGTGTATATATGAAGGAGTCATACATTGACCTGCAAAGCAAAAAGGGTGATTATTACTACCCGTACATTTCGAAGGGGTGGTAATTAAATTAGAGGGATTAAGAACCTTGCAGAAGCTCACACAGCTCTTAACAGGAGCATCTGGGAGTTCCACATGGCTTCTGTATGTGTTTTTCTGAAGAATTTGCTACAGCATCTTCTGCAGACATCGCTTGCATAGCCTGTGGTATGCACCATTATTGGGGACCTGGCCTAGATCCACAATCTCCCAAACAAGTGTATGGTGAAGGTGTAAATAAATGAGATAAGTGTTATGATTTTAGGGCTCCAGGAGGATCAAAACCCTTCTGTAGAGTTTAAGACTCTGAGAACTAAGACATAGAATGTCTCTGGGCAGCCCATGTTTATTATTATTATTATTATTTTCAAACAACACAGGAAACTGAACTGACCTTGTGAGTGGTTCAATGACTTTGCCGAGTAACAGATTATATTTAATTTAGGAGAACTATCTTATGTTAATTTTGAAGTATTGTAGGAGAAGATCTCCATGTTGCATTTCACTACAGGAGTGAAATGCTTGTAGCTAGTCTTTATTTAGTTAATTGGAGTTGGGGCCAAGTGTCTCGGCTGAGACCTTATGCTTACCCTTTGAAGCAATCCCTTTGTTCTTGGGTCAGCTGGGCCATGTCCCGGCCATGCCACAGCCCTGCACATGTGTTCAATTTCCAGTTTCAGTGGCTCCCAACACAACGTCATTTGCTAGATGCTCATCAGACTGAATGCCTTGGCTTTAGGGTAGACATATAGATTCCACTGTCTTCAATTCCCTGCTCTGCTACTTTGGTTAATTCATGAGCTGAATTAGGGTCACACTCATATATAACACAATGTACTTTGTCATCATTTTTATTGTCATTGACATTATCACATTTTTCATGTAAGATTTTGTAATCCCAGGACCTCAGTTTCTAAATTTGTTTATTATAGTCTTTCTTTCACTTGCTCTTGCCCTTTCTCTTATTTTATTTTCTTTCTTTCTTCCTTTCTCTCTCTCTCTCTCCCTCTCTGTTTCTCTCTCTCTCTCTCTCTCTCTCTCTCTCTCTCTCTCTCTCTCTCTCTCTCTCTCTCCCTCTCTCCCTCTCTCCTCTTTTTCCATCTCTTTTCCTTTCTTTTCTTCCTTTCTTCTTTCCTCCCTTGTTTCTATCTTTCTTTCCTTTGGTACTAGGGGTTGAACTCAGACCTTTGTATGAGCTACATCTTCACTGTTCACTGTTTTTTATTTTGAGTCAAGGTCTCCCCTAAGTTGCTATGTTGCACCAAATTGGTTTAAACTTGCTATCTTCTGCCTCAGGCTTCCAAAGTGTGGGAATTACAAGTGTTTTCCACAACACCAGTTTCAGAACCTTTGTTTCTTAAAGTGGGAGCTGTGGATGTCTGTCTCTGAGATAATCTTAATTTCTAAAACTCACAAATTTTCCATCTTCTTAAAGTAGCTAAAACTGTTGAATATCTTTGTCCTGGGACTTGGTTAAAGTACAAAATATTTTAAAAACATTTCTGATGCCAAGTTTCCTAGAAAGTTATAGCACTCCTTCATATCCTCAGGCAGAGTGTCGTTTGTTTTATATGTGACACTAGTTATGAATTCTAGTTACAGAAATGACCACATTTTCTGATGCCAGTGGGAAGTCTGATGGAGATCCTTTATATAAGGATACATATCAACAATGGGCAGTGAGTGCAATACCATTTATTACACAAATGAGTACATGAAGGATTCTAATCTAAAAAACTCGAATAGGAAGCAGTAGAAGTCATTACAATACAGCAAATATTTGATGAGCTCTGACCTTGTGGCAGTGAAGAACTTTATGTAGATTATTACATTTAAACCACACAACATGTAAGGTGGATATTTTTATTATGAGCATTTTTGTAGATGAAGAAATTGAAGCACAGGGAGCTTATCAATTCATTTAAAATTAGTTAACATTGGTAGAGGTAAGACTTGAACTGATTTCTTAGTACCCTGAGTAAGATACCTAATATTAGAGGAAAATCAGATATTTAATATCCTTTCTTTTTTATTTAAAGAGAAAAGAAAAAAAAAGTGAAAGGGTACAAGTTATACAGATTTACAGAAGAAAAAAATGAACAGTAGGAAATCACTAGTTAATGGATTACATATTGCCATCTTAAAAATAATTGTTCAAGTCACAAAATTAAAGCTTGTAGAGTGGACATTCCAACAATGATACTGCAAACAGTTCTGTTCAATGATCCAATAAAACTCTGTGATATCATTTTCTTATACACTTAAATATACATGCAGTTATATAGTTTAGAGCACTTTCTTTTCCTCTCTTTTGTACAATGACTATTACACATTTTGGGTTTCATTGCTCCCACGGTTCTTATTGCTTTTTTGGAAGAGAGTAAAACCAAATGAGACATAACAGGACAGAATCGGTCAAGTCAAAAGGGTGGACATAATAGATAATATAAAACCATAATACAAGGTGATCAACAATGGTTACCATAATGCCTCCCGCTATCTCTAATAGAATTGCCTATATCATTAGTTATAATACAATTGAACAAAATAGTAAAGAACAAAACCGACAAAACCAAAACATTGGAGACATTGTAGGTCTTCAAAAGTAGATAAAAGTCAATAAGAATGGGCGATAGTATAAGCAAAAACCTTTTAAAGACAAGGAGATTATACAGAAACCATTGTTCATTTTCCGTTAGTCAATTCTAAATACTCTGTAATGCTGTCATTCTCTTAAATGGTTTTACATTGTTTTGATATACTTAATGCTACAGTATATGAAGTTGTACTCAAGGACTTCAAGGAAAGAGTCAATATGGTAACTACTTTTAGGTCGGAATTATCTGGTGGTGAAACACTATTCTGCTTAAATGGTTATGTTTTGATCTGCGCTGTTTTGCTGTTATGCCCTCTTTTTTCTCAATCTCCACTCCATTATTTACTTTTTTATTTTTATCCGTTTAATTAAAAGGAAAAAAATAGCAGGATATAATATAGTAACCCACTTTGACTTTCTATTATCTCGATTTGAAGCCCTGTATTAATATCCTTTTTACATACTATTTTATCTTATTAAGCCTAACATTATAAAGGCAAAGCCAACTCATTTTCTGTTCTACAAATTGGTGGAAGAATGGGCTTTGTCTCCATCTCACCTAGATGTAGTGAGATAAAGGAGAAGCAAGTGATCCAGATTCTGAGTGCCCCAAATAGGAGACACATCGGGATTTATATTTCTGCCTGCAGATGTGAAGATAGTGAGAGGATACACTATGACTATTACCAAATTAATGCATGAATAATAACTTTTTTCTCTGGGCCAAGGACCAGCCAGGTTGGGTGGCCCACTGGAAAGCAGCCCTCACAGCCTCCATAGACATGCCTTGATACTTTTTTGCTAATTTTCTAAGCAACGGGAGGAGGTAGGAAGTGGGCTCTAAAGAACAGTACATAGTAAACTGTAGAAATCATTGGGAAAAGGTGAATATGCAATGACATCATAAAGAGTATTTGATTTGTAAGTGTAATCAGAATATGTTAAAATATTTTTTCTCAAAAATTTGTAATTGCAATTAAAAAAAAATAAATTCAAAAGAAAAACACACAATGTGGTACCCATGTTGTTAAAGAAACTATAATATTTGGATCTGGATAGGATCATTCACAGACCCCAAATTTACTAGCTAATTGGCCATGTTTCTGGGTAAATGATACATTTTTTTTTCATGGTAGCAATGATAACTATTAATTTCTAAAAGTGTTAAGAAATATTAAGCAGCCATGATAGGCGTGCTTGATATCTTTCACTTCTAACATGGTCTTATGCTTTATATCTGGAATGCATGGCATGGAAAAAGTTTCTCTTTGTATATGTAGTTAGTTAAAATGAAACGGCTGAAACCATTTCTTAAAAATCATGAGTGGAGACCCCTGGCTTTTGGCCACTGAAATACACTGTTTGGCTAAAGGCTAGTTGTAAGCTATCTATGGCTCAAACAGATTCCGGGAAGGAGTCATGGGGAGTGGTAAAGTGGAAAGACAGTGGTTACTCTGTGCCATGCGACTATTTCAGCATTAACATTTGAACAGTAACCTGAGAAGAGTTACAGTCAGAAACACCTGGGTAGGATAACAGTATTTCCACTTTAAGAACTATAATCTTATGCAAATTGCTTACCTTCTGTGGTCTGTTTTCTGCTAACCAGGAGAGATAATGATATAGTATTTCCTAATTCGTTATTAAGGACACTAGAAAATACAAATCTATCAGGTTTTTTTCTGTACTAGTGAGAAAAATCCTGCACTCAAATTGATTTTACTATTGATATCAAGATAAATAATTTATTAATTTATCTTAATGTCAAATTCATATTACCATCAAATCCAGCTGCTTCAGATACAACTAAATCCAGGTGTTCAAATGACAGTTCCATGATGCTGCCTTTCCAAATTTTGAAGGCCCTTTCCTTTGTCCTGGTCTAACTTCTAGATAAGCTATTTGCTGTTATCAATAGCTCCTAGAATCTTCAAGCTCAGGAAAGTATCTCTGCCTCCCTATGAAGAGTACCTTTCATAAATTCCATCAGAAATCCCAAAGATGTTTTGCACTGGCCTAGTTTAGGCAAGTATCTTTCACCATGGGAGGGAGATAAACGAATAAAGTTGGGCCAGGTATGAACCTTTAAAGAAATGTGGGGTTTGAAAAACTAAAAACCAAGCCAATACAACAAAATAAAATCAACAACTTCATTGTAATAAATAAAATGTCTAGAAAAGTGTCAGGCACAGATCAGGTATTTCACAAATTTATAATTAAAAATAGAACTAGGTTTTTAAGCCATCAAAAATACAAAGCCGCTAGCTTGTTACCAGTTTTCCTGGACCACACATAAAGAGACTACACCATTTACCCCTGGGAAATCTCTAGTCATGACAGATGACAACAGTGATGTTTGATATAACTGAATTTTTGAAATAGAGACTATTCTGCATTATAAGAGAATAAAACCAAACAAAATTAAACAATAAAGCCAATCAAAACAAAACAGTAAAAGCGATAGAGGACTTCAAAAGAAAATTATAGGAAATCAACAATGGCTGCCACAATATCTCTTGTTATCTTCAAAATAGCTGTGCATACCATCAGACACATTAAAATCAAACCAAATAAAACAGAAGGAAACCAATCAAAACAAAACAGTGAAAACAATATAGGATTCCAAAGTAAGATAATAGGAAATCAACAATGGCTACCATAGTGCCTCTTGTTATCTTTAAAATAACTGTCCATACCATCAGGCCTAATAAAATCAAACAGAACAGAATAAAACCAACCAAAGTAAAACACTGAAAGTGATACACAGAGAAAACCAATGATTTCTCCAAAGAAGGTGAATGTAGTCTAAGTTAATGACAGTTTTTTAAATACTTTTGTATGGCTTATCCTAATGCTAGAAGAAATTGTTCCATTATACTGGAAATATGAGTAGAGGCCAAACAGGCATTTATTCCCATCTGGTACAATCAAACAGAATAGCTCTCATCCAAATTATCCCCAGCAACAACATAAAGTGTAATTATGATGGTTGACATCCCTATAAGAATAAATACTTCCTCAAAAATTAAGGATATTTAATGAACCTGTGAGCCATAAGAACTTATAAGTGTTGTTGTTCATGAGAGACCATGTTGTTTATGACAGAAACATGATATCATTATGTGTGAGCACATCAGGAATTATGACAATGTGCTTTGTTTTACCTTTATGAAGTGTCTTTTTCCATGAGTGTGTAGCTTTTGGATAAGTAAAAGTAAATTAGAACCTACCAAATAGAGAGAAGGCTAAATTCAGTAACTTAATTTCCTTTAAGAACTTCAACTTGAAGAATAAGCATTTGTTTTTATTTAAAATTCCCATGAATAAATGTCTAACTCATTAGCATATTTTAAATATCGAAGGGTTTCATTTACCTTTATTTTTTCTCAAGAGCTGTCACAAAAACAAAACAAAACAAGAGGGTTATATATGGTGACTTAAGTGCAATAATAATTTGAATAATTTTCCTTTTTATTTGATTAGTTAATACTGATCTTCACATTTATGAGAAAATGATTTTTCTCAATTTGCTTTCACTGAGTATTAACAACTCTCAGTAACCCAATTGTAGTCCTAGGAAGATGTTTGTCCTATTGTTAGAAAAGTGTCCTTGTGGGGTTTTTTTTGGAGGGGATTATGTCAAGATTTTAAGAGACAATTAGCACCTTTATATTTCTATGAGAGAATAACATCATACGTATTTAAAGATAAGTGGTCATTTGAGTCGAGCCACCATATTTCACTTTTGTTAAGATTTAGCAACAAGAAAGCATTAATAACATGTAATTTTTTGGACATTCCAATCACATAAATTGAAATTTAGGGTCACTACTTTAAATAAGTCAAAAAGTACAGACTTAGAATTTCCAGTAATGAAGTTCTTTCTGTTATGAGAATTGAAAGGCTAATCTGGTCACATGTGAAAGGCATGATCGTATTCGAACTCTAAGTATCATGAAATTTAAGTCCCTCACATGCGCCCCCCAAAATGCCAACTTATGTAATATAATACCATGGGATACTAAAAGAGAAGGATAACAAGAGACATGAAAGGAGACAGAGAGAGATCCCAGAAGATGCCATCATAGCAATTTCTGCCATCCCTGTGTGATAGTTAAAGACAGCAGAAAGGCAACAAGAGGAGGAAACCACAGAGCCGTTCTTTGGACATTGCAATAAAGGTTCGTCCTCTTGATGCTGATGTCCTGGCTCCCATTCTGTTATCTTATTTAATAATGGGTTAAACATCACCAGTGAACTCTCTCTGTCCAGAATTCACATCCTCTACTTTTTTCTGATCCTTAAATTCTTAGTCATTTGACCTCACTTTAAACATGGTGCTTTTAATGTGCTGACTTTTGACTCCTTTATTCTGTTTCCTCTCTCTTGCTTCACTGCAGCCACTCACCAGTGCTTAACTCTGAATGGCATAAAACTGTTAGTTTCATCATGAAACAGTCCCCTTTCCCCTTATTCCCATGTGTGGAGCACTTGCAAGGTTACATTCCATTTAATCATGGTAGCATGCATACAGCCTACCCCACTAATTTAGGTACCTAATTAAATACAGTTAAGGTGATGCATTTTCTTTGTGTTAATCTGCGTCAGTGTTTCAGTCTCTACAGGCATGGATTGCACTTGGTAAACTGAAATATAAATATTTAAAAATAAAAGAATGTACTATTTGGGAGGCTGAGATACGAGGATCACAAGTACAAGGAAGCCTGAATAACTTAGACTGTCTCAGAAGGAAAGAAGGAAGGATTAAAAGTAACTTAAAAATCTATTATTTTTAAGTCAGAACTGTGTTCAAATTGTGCTGTTTCTCATAATTAACTTTTATATACCACTAAAGCATTCTGAACCCAACTTTTCTCATCTTTAAAAGTAAAGGACAGTACCACCCTAAAATGAAATAAAATGGCAAATGTATATATACAATATACAGATATAGTATACAGTGACACACAATAAGCGATTTCTTATTTTTAACAACTCTTACATCATCCATTCTTTCAATATATGTTGAGATCAATTTCTACATTTTGATTTGGTAGATTAAAACTGTTGAGTGTATTACATTAATCAAAATAAACCATCTGCCATATCCTTTCACTTTGGTGAATTTTAAGAGTGTTTATGTCAATAATTACTTATACTGGGGCCTGGGATATAGTTCAACAGTATAACACTTGCCTGGCAAAAACAAGGTCCTCGGTTTGATTCCTGGAACAAAAATTTTAAAAAATAAATAAAAAGGAATTAAAGAATAATTTCTTATATTACTAATAAAATATACTATTAAAATGCTATTTTTAAAGAAAAATGTTAATGACACGAAAATAGTATTCAGAACACTTCTCATGTTTCTTTTAAAAATTAAGAATTTTTCAAGATGTCATTTGAAATCATCTATAATCTTAAAAAATATACCAACTGATTTGTCTGTGACAGTTCATTTACTATGTGATATTTCATTTGGCCTTTATTATACTTGAGCAGTTGAAAGACTCACAGATGGTAAAATTTGCCAAGGGTATAAAGCCACAAATAAAGAAAAATAGAAAGAGGAATCAAAAACTTATAAAATTTGACACATTGATATAAAATTCTAAATATTGTGCATTATATTTTTTACTATAAAACTGAAGGATCTAAAGTTAATGAACAAATGACAACATCCCTAGTGAAATAGAAGTGTTCCTTAACTCAAAAGAATGCCTGTCCTGATCCGTAATGTGGAGATCATTATTTATAATAGCACTTACTGGTAAAGTTTTAAAAAGGAGTGAAACCTTAGACCGGCACTCAGCTGTGACTAAGGCGGGTTTATTTCTGATTCCGGAGCCTCGGAGTGGAAGTCATGCAGTGATTCAGAGCATTGTGATGGGCCAGCTGTCCGTGGTCAAAGCTCTCCTCTTGTGGTCAGCACCACCCTGCCAGAGGGGAGACTCGCAGGAGCCTCCGCGTCACGTATTCACGGACACACCTGACAGTTTCAGTGCAATGACAGAGGAATATGCATGTAATTTACCTTCACTGTTTTGAAGACAGTTTTCCCTGAGTACCAGAGCACATATGACTTGCCGTACTGGGTCCAGTTGATGCCTCTTCAGCTAGTATTCTGTATTATCTGTATGATAGTTATCCAATAGCTTATTTTTTACTTTCTATACTGTAAGAATCTAGTGGCAAGGGACTATTACATTCATCATTTCACCGTGTAGAAAAATGTTTGCTACAGAACAGCTACTTAAGAAGCATTCACTGGGTGAATGTACAGTATGGCATTATTAATCTATGATCCAGTGTAACCACTTGTAAGAAAAATAAGTTTGTGTCTAACAACAATGAAAACAACAAAGTTCACTAATCTGAGGAGTAGTCTTTAAGTCACAGACTATTTGCTGATATAGTTTGTGGTCTACAAATAGTACCATTGGAAAGCCTTGAATTGAAGAACTAAATTTTTCCTTCAATGTTGTGAATGGTATTTACATGACCCATGACAGCCCCATGCATAAAATCTTCAAATTGTTCTTCATAATTGCATACTTAAAGGGAAATAATAAGCATATTTGTATTTCAATATCTGGATCCTGACCTGCAGAACAGAGAGGTAGAGTGTTATTTTATATCTAGAATGGAAAATCAGGAGTCTTTCAAAACGTGACGCAGTTGCTTCCATGGAATATTGTCAGACCAATAGGAGATAGCAAAGAACTTTTATGGACAGTATAAATATTTTGAGCCATGGGCATCATTACCAGCTGATATTTTGTGTCCTCAGGACCAGCTGTTCAGGAGCATCCCGGACCAGAGCCAGGCACAGTTGAGACTGATCTAACTAAAGACTGCCGCAGGCTCTTCTGCAGCGATGTCGGTGTTAGAAGAAAGTCGACCGTTTGCTCAGCAATTATCCAATGTCTACTTCACGATACTTTCACTTTTTTGTTTTAAGCTTTTTGTGAAAATCAGTCTTGCCATCCTCAGTCATTTCTACATTGTGAAAGGCAACCGCAAGGAAGCAGCAAGGATAGCAGCTGAATTTTATGGAATATCCCAAGGACAAGGTATGTTCCTGAAATACTCTATCTGAATTCAGCTTGTCACTTGATCTGTGGAACAATAAAAACATCACATATTTTTTTCAAAGTGAATATTTTGTAGACTTCTATAAAGGAAAATACTTGTAATTCACTTCATTGCTTCATAAAACAGAAAATTGCTTTTCCTTGTAAAAATTTGGCTTAAAAATCAATGTATCATTGCAAATTAGATTAATGAAGATATACTGTATTTTTATTAATAAACATTTAAGTTATAAGGATTTTATTTGCCAAATCATGGTTTTAGAGGTTAGTTTTACAAGTAAGCGATTGTATTTCAATTGTCCTTTAACATGTACTAGCATTATATTATTGTAAATCAAATATTTAACTATACATAAAGTATTTTCATTAAAATAGAAGACAAAGATTTTATTACACATAATTTTGTAATCTGATTCTAAAAGCCCAGAAATGAAGATTTATGGCATGTGTTTCCTTAATGAGATTGTTAATGTTTACTCAGTTTGTGAAAAATCAATTATAAAGGGAAAAGAACACAAATTGGGGCTAGGGTTATAACTCAATGGCACAAGTGCTTGCCTGACAAGTACAAGGTCCTGAGTTCAATTCCAGGTACCAAAAAAAATCCAAAAACATTTATATATGTACCGTCAAGTGCATCTGCATCTCTAGAAGAAACTGAAGTATGAAGTAAAATGAAAACCAGTAATATTAATCATGGGCTTCAAAGTGTGTAATGCCATTTACATTTTATTGGACCAATACTCTATGTAGTAAAAATGATTCAGATGGTGGGGTTCAAAGGGTCATCTTAATTTCTGTGGTCTTTGAACTCCTTTTTTGTTGGAGATGAATCAAAGTGTGTGTGAACAGTTTGTGACCCAAATGCCTCTAAAGCAATTTACATTTCAGAATCAAAATGCAGTCTCGCACAATCGGAAAGTGGTGATTTTTTAAAAAGAGTACTCAGTAGAAAGCTTACCTTCTTAATATCTATTTTCGCATATTTTTCAATTTGTGACATTAATGTTAAAAACTAGGTTACTCTATTGATAAAATGAAAATCAAGAAGAAAATCTTTTTATCACATGTGAAGTAGATAAAATACTTTTTCATGAGGAAGATTGCTTTTGTGAAAAGTGAGGAATTCCTGTATTCACTCAAAGCAAGGACAGTTTAAATGCCAACATGAGATTCTGCCAATGAATATAAATATAAATATGAAAACTGGAGCAAATGGGCAATATCTAATCCTTTGCCACCACCCTTACTTCAAAACAGGGAGTTATTGTATTTAAATATAATATCTTTACTACTCTGTGATCCAACTAAATTTTTTTTTAAAAAATCATTCAATGAATGTAGAAAATCAGATTGGAAAGCAGGTAATAAGACCATAAGGCAGTAAAATTTATTCTCATAACATACTATAGCTCATTACTTCAGAGTTAGATCTTGTCTGTAGATTATGAAAACTGCTTTAGGTAAAACAGAGGAAGCATTTTTGGTGTTGACAAGGATTTTAGAGGATGCTACAGAAGCTCCTTTTTGTAAATATTTACAAATAAGAAGAGAGTCACGGGTACGGGTATGGCACCTCACTGGAGGCTTTGTAGTGTGTAAGAGACTTTGGGCTCCAAACCCAGCACCATGCCAAAACAAACTAACAACAAATAAATAAAACTCACAAAGACAGTCATTTCCTCTTTAGCATAATCTCATTGTACGTATGCAGGAAATTCATGGAAATATATGGAACAGCTGCCATGATCATGTGTACACTTAGCTTTCTATTTTAGGATATGATAGAACTGTAGGATTTTGTCCCAAGATGGAAGAAAAGAAGGAAATCAATACTCACTTATAGCAAATGTACTTTGTGGAACTGTAAAATGGGAACAAAGTTTTAACAATTTAGTTTTTTCCTGATATTAGGACTAAAATTCTCTGTCCTGATATCATCATTAATCTCTATACTTGAGAATGAATATACAACTATATATTTTTTCAATGTAACCATAATTAGAACCCAATTTTACAATAATAAAATATCTTACAAAAATTCTTAATCTCTTACTATTAAAAAATAATTCTTCCTTACTCAAGAAGTTATCATTTTTTGCCTCATACATTTTCTTTTTCCCTTCACTATAATTGAGTTATTTTATTTCTTTATTTATCTATAGACTGATTAATTGGGCTTAACTATCTTTGTATAACCCACCAGTTTCCTCCTTCCTTGGAAAGATTATCACCTTCATCCCACTTTAAATTAGGTTTTCATTCCTACTTTCAAGGCTTAGCTAGATTGTGTCCCAATTTTTTGGACATGGAGTTGCCAAATTCTATGAAATAAGAGATGATGTGTGTGTTTTCCCGTCTTTCACAATCCCAGAAGACCCTGTTGACAACATTCTGGATGCCCTCCCTAGGAGCAGCAGTGCTTTGATATGAAGTTTAACAAACACTTGGTTTTTCTTGATAGTAATGCATTGTATGAGCTAAACATAAGCTCGTTTTTAAAAGCACTTGCCAGTCAAGTTTAGACCAAAGTATTATACAACAGAATATCAAGAAGCTAAGTGGTAATTAAAATAGCTTAAATACTTCCTCCATGATACCTCTGTGATGCCAATGAATTTTACAAATCAGTCTTTCCATCTCTCAAGATGTATCCACCCTACCATCATACTGAAAGAACTGTTTATTTACTATGCTTTTCTATGTAACTGTCTCCTGTAGCATTAAATATCCTGATTGCAGTTTCTATGTTTGAGTTCAAACCTATTTTTAAAGTCAGCACTATACTTTAAGATTAAACTAACAAGAATTGAAATGTATTTTCAACTGTGATACTAAACATTTCAAACAGTGAGAACACATTTGAATGCATTCACATATTAAATGTGAATATTAATTCTGAAAAATCATTCCAAAGCCTTAGAAGAAGCCATGAACTACTAAAACCTAAAGGACAAAGGACACATTGAGGGACAACTTCTGTCTTCTGTAACGGACACTGCTTTCCAACATCTATACTGAACTCTAGAGAAGTTCAGCAGTTTTACCTTCAAATATTTAGAGTCAGTTCTATGCATCATAAGGTAATGGATATACAGGATATTAAAAAACCAAACTGTATGACTGTCATCCTTGAGCAATTTATATTCTAATTGAGAAACTGAGATGTCCACATATAATGACCACTTTCAGATATACTAAATGCCAAATGAATCTGAAAAATGAAAGGGTCAACTTCAGGTCTTGTTATAAGATGGGGACCTAGACTGATTTGGTGGTGATTTTGTGAAAAGAAGGAACAACACACACACACACACACACACACACACACACACACACACGGAAAAGATCAATGAATGAATCTGATTAACTACACAGGCCCATTCCTAGCCAAGGCCACTTCTGAGAGATGAACCCTTACTGCTTGCTGAATCGTGTGGGCCACCTGTCTCTACTGTGAAATAGTAAGGAAAATCAGAAAAGCATACAGCTAGAATCTGATTTCTAGACTTACTTTTGATTTATTTAATTTCCCTTTTTTCTTCCCTTTCTTTTATAAATAGCCAAGTAGACTTTGGCTCCTCAATTTAAAAAAAAATGTACTGGATTGCCCTCCAGGGTGTTTCAGTCCATCTGACCTTGTTTAGTACTTATTTTAAATTAATACAATTGCATCATGGTATTCGTCTTTATAGTTATTCTGAGCTCTTTGAGTTGTAATGCCTCTGATTTTGTTATAGTTTAACTGATATATCAGGTTCAAGACCCTAAAATGCCATGGATAAAATACAGGATTGTGAAAACTTCTCAAGATAATGAGTTCTTCTGAGACTGCCTGAGAAGTGATCTCATGGCATTCAATTTTTTGAGATATTTCTTTCATGGTTGAAATTTTGTGTGAAACAGACAATCATCTGAGGAAATGCTTTTGATTGTGTTTTTGTAAGTTCAATTTAAGGATTGCAAACAAACACACAATTATTACTTTTGTGTTTGTCATATCTACCCTTGACCCCTGGAAATAAAATATGCCAATGTAAGTCAAAATACAGAAGAATTTATCATTTTGGAGAATAGTGTGACCAGGCTAGGAAAAACACGTAGAATTTAATACAATCTCTTACTTTCCTCCATCAGTAAAGCCTATCCTCAATTTAAAACAAACTTGGAAAGAATTTAACTTTACAACATAATCCAGCAATGGTAACAGCAATCTTTAGTACACCATTGTATGTGATTTTTAGTACTTCTCTGTTGATTCTGCATAAGTTGTATTGGGACCATTTCTCAAAATTTCAGGAGGCAATAGAAGCCTCCACAGCCTCTTTAACATTCATTATACAAATGTATTAAAATATACTGAACACATTTTAAACTTACTTTCCATACTTAGGTGTAACAAGTCTATAGAAGAATAGCTAAAATCAACAGAACTCTTCTGTTAAGTAGCACAAAATAATCATGTTATACTCAAAATTGCCACCAAAATTTCTTTTTAAAAGAAGCTTGAGTTTGTTCAAGCTCTATTATTTTTAGAACTGCCAGAGCACTTTTTTGGGAAAAGATTATTGTATCTTGTGAATTAAAAATGAAACTTGGGAAACAAGTTCCATGTTTAGAAATAACTTTGTCAAATTTTAATGTGTTATTACCTTTATTCTTCTATATTTGAGGAATGCATAAATATTTTAAGTATTTCAGTTAGTGGTCGTTTCAGAGCGGTCATTTTTTCTAGAAATATCACATATTTTTGTTTCTCTCATTTGACTGCTTTGTCATATTATTTACAATACATAATGTTCATATATGTATTTTCAATCAAAGGTAGTGTGTTGCCTTTAAAGATAAAATGTACTAAAAAACCAGTTTCTTTCTTTAAATGGTGTGTAGTTTAGTGAAAGCCAGACAGATAACTAATGTTTGTTTGTTTTTTAAAAAGGAAAATTCTATTTTACAAGATTTAAGGAAGGTACTATGAAAGTATGAAGAGTATAGAGCTGAAATTAGTTCTTCCTAGGTTATATAATTTAAATAAAAGTTGTCCTCATAATATACATGCCTTTTCCCACAATTGTGCATGTATTCTTAATCATAATACTCAAAACACTTCCTAATTGCTTGTGTCTATTCCTTACTAATTAATTTCCAATTTTCCATCTGTTATTTCTAAGTTGTATATATCTTGCCTAAAGCTTTACATAAGGTGTAGTGTTTTATTATTAAAATAATTGATTTTCTGGAAACGTATAAGTATGTTCATTATTTATCTACTAAATTTTTGGAAAATATGATAAATATTCTTTCTTTCTTCTTTTTTTTTTTTTTTTTTGGTGGGTCCTGAGAATTGAACTCAGGACCCTGCACTTGTTAAGCAGGCATTGTGTCACTGAGCTATAACCCTAGCCACAAAATAATAAATATTTTGGTACCTATTTAATGTAAATTTTGTGTATTATGATAGATGACCTTGACTAGAATATAAAACCTCCAAGTTTTTATATAATAAGAACAGTAAAGGAATTAACACTGTCATAATAATATAATTTCTCATATTATCTCTTTTAGAAGACAATAAATTATTAAGATGACTTTTTTTATTCATTGACATACCTATACAGTTCTGTATTTAACTCAGAGTATAAATACTATTATATTCCTAGCATAGTGTTATATGATATATATATATACTAATAGTTGGGTATAATATATAATTTCTAGATGTAAAATATGTATGTTTATATATATATTTAATGCATATAGTTTATGATTCATTTTTTGATTAAAATGATGATAAGACATCGGTGAGGGAAGCCAAACTTTGCATATGTACAAGAACCCAACATCAGCAAGTAGATGATCATAAGATGTTAATGAAAAACAGCAAGTTTTGTAATTGCTGCTTTCGTAGAAGTCAAGAGGGAAGAGGTTGAGGTTAACTGAGCATAATAAGCACTTCATAGAAAAGGTAGAACTTGCAGTAGAAGTATAGAGGCAGAGCATATTTGGTTACATAGAAGTGGAAAAGAAACCAAAATGAATATAAAGAAAAAAAGGTAGAATGTGGAACTAACTAAAGCCTGGTTCATCTGAGTAAAAGTTGAAGCATAAATGTTAAAGATAAGATACACAACTGAGTGTGGTCAGAGTCAGTAGGGAAAATAAAGACATTTTCTCAAATCATATTCCCGAAAGTAGATGTTCTACTAAGAGTGTTCTAATGTCTTTTACTGAGTTCGGCTTATAAAAATCATTAACTCATGGTGGAAATAATTACCATCTGGAGTATTTTATAAAATCCTTGGCGTAACAATTTAATGTATCATTATGTGCATTTCATGAGTTGTATGTCAGAGAAGATGGAACACCTCCTGGACATCAGCTCAGGGATGTGCCAGCCCCGAGAGGCTCCGCAGATCACATGAACCACATTTCAGGGAAAGAAAAACTGTCATTGAAAACAAGTGCAGTATTTAAATCATCTCCTCTTCCAAAGCCGGCGGGGGTGGTGGAAGGAAGAAAGGAAAAGAAAGAGAAGGAAGGAAAGAAAAAGAGAAGAAATGGAGCAAGAGAGGGAGGAAGGACACTGGTTTGCTTGCTGCCTATTCAAAACTGTTGGCATTTCTTCTTTAGCAGCTGCATAGAGAACAATCATTCATTCTTTGCAGTTTTCTCAGCAAAGCTGCAGAACAGATGTAGACTTTTTTAGAATGAGATTACTTAAATAATACCAAGTCAGAGAGGGAGAGGTAAAAGGGCTGCATAAATTGATACATTGTTAGTGCTGAAAGAACTTTCCAGGGAATGAGTAAACAAGTTTACTTTGTGAAATGCAGGCTAAGGAAAAACATACTAGAATACTATTTTTTTCAGCCCTGAAAGCCCTATTAATTTCTATGGAGCAGGATTTTGAAAATCTCTCTTTTAAATAAATTTAAGAATTTGATGGAAGAGTGTTAGGGACTGAATGTCTTGGATAGTGAGAGGGGACAAAGTTCTCATCAGCACCTTTCATTTCTCTAAGTAAAGAAACTACTTTCTTATCTGCTTCAGTTGAGCTTTAAGACAAAGTTTCATCAAGGAAAGGCATAAAATAATGCTTAAAGCAGGACCGTCCCCAGTTGTTTCAGATATTGTCCCAAATATGTCCATCACTACAGAACCAAACCATCTATGATATGAGTCAGGATTGAACATCCTTTCTACATTCTTTCCTAGGGATTAGAGCAACAGTCAACATGTGGGGCCCGCCAGGAATGTGCCTAACTATGTGAAATGACACGAGGGCAGTCTTTCTCCACCAGGGCAACTAAAATTTCCATGTCACCATTACCTACTGAGTAAAATAGAAACTTTCAGAAATACACATACTCTTTCCAGAAGGCTTATCATCTTGCACTACGGGCAGAGTACAAACAAACTGAAATTTGACCCTGAAATGCCAATTGCATTCTTAAGTAGAAGCCCTGGCTCAGATAAATGAAAACTTACAATGATAAAATTAAAGTGAAGCCTTACCCATTGATAATCTGCTGTTTGTCCTCATAACTCTGCCAAGTTCTTTGTTACTGAAGCAAATCAAGCTAGGCTGACAAAGTTGTGGGCGGAAATGCCCTCCTTCTAAAGGAAGTTCAAACACTGTGACAGCAGTGAATTAACAGCCAAGAAACCATAAAGACTGTGAATCGAGTACTTAGTAGCAACCAAAGGCATCTCCAATGAACCACTGAGGGAACTTATGGGGCACTTGTGTTTTCCAAAGACTACCATATTCACCGGAGAAATGATTATGTCTATTGTCCATCAAGTCAAAGCAAAAACTAATTTTAGAATGAAATGACGAAACAAATATATTCCTAAATTTAGAAGCTCTTGTGTTGGTGACCCAGGATGACAAATTTAGAAAAGGAGAACTTGCCATCTCCTTTTGAGTTGAAATCCACAGAGTTACAGATACTATTGAGTCTGAGACAGAATACATTTTCATAGCAATTCTCCGACAGCTACAAGAAAGAAACTGAATGAAGATTTCCCTCTCTCTTTTCCTCCTCTCTTCATCAACTGTATAGTTATGGTAAAATTGCTCATTTTACAAAGTCTAGTGTAGGAGTGGTGTTTATGTTACTTACCATTACTGGAGGAAACTAGCCAAACAAGACTGGGAGGAGAAAACCTCTTGTAACATGAATATAAGTCCTAAAACAATACTTGTCTATCTGATGAATATGATATTCCAAGAATGTGAAAGAGAGGGAAATCTAATTAAGTTCCACATAGGATCCACTGGAATTAAAGATATTTCAAAAACTATGAATTTTAGTTACAAAAATTTTTATTATCATTTAAAGCCTAGTGCATACCCATAATTCCTGTGCACTAAAGCTGCAATAGGAGGATCCCAGGTTTAAGACAAGCCTGGGAAACTTTAACAATTCAATGAGACCCTGTCTCAAATAAAACATAAGTAAAAATAAAAAATTATTGGAAAAACAAAATATGTTTAAAAGTACATAAAAATGACCACAGATTTGTTCTATGGCATTATAATAAATGTTTTCATTTTATGTGTTTTAAATGATAAAATATTGAATAAAAGAAAAATTAGCTTATAATTGTCCTGACACTTATGAGGCATATGTGATTCTTGCCAATACTTGAATAGAGACTGAACTCTAATTGGATAAGTAAATCTTTCAAAACTGCTGTCATTTTTGAGAAGGAAATTATAGTGTATTGGACAAAATGCTATCTTCTGTTCCATAAAATAACTATCTTTGGTGTGTAGGAAAACAACGCTTTAGATATTGAATAAAGCTTGCAAATATTTGTAGAATGAATAAAAAGCATTAATAGGAGAAACTGGAAACTTAAATCACATTGCATATAGCTTAGAGGGTTACTCAGATGAATACTTTTAGCCATGTGATTTTAGGAGAGTTGCTTAACACCTGTAAGCCTCAGTTTCTTCATCAGTATTATTGCAAAATCTAGGCTGTTGTATGAAGATTGTGATGAATTTGCCACAGCGTACTACAAAATGGCAAACTGCTTGCTTTTTTTTATAGTCAGTCATAGAAATGACAGCTGAAGCTGCTTCACATCCATTATATCAGTGCCCCAGCCATTAATGCTATCTACCAGGCCATCCTTTAAAAAAGTCTCGTGTTAATTTATTTTATTTTCTCTGATTCCCTGTCAGAGGAAAGAGAAGACAAAGAACAATGACAACAGTAACTGTGAAGAGCTGAGTCAGCTAATTCAGGGATTTTGCTGTTTCCTTTCTGCAAGCTGGCCTTTCCAGAATGTGACCAAGAAAATCCGCCCCCCCCAAAAAAAAAAAAACAAAAACAAAACAAAAACACCATAGTTTTTCTTTAGATATATTTAACTAAAAGCTTTTTATTTCTTTTGAGAAAGAGGAAAGTAACTTGCCTTTTAGTAAACAAAATCTATCTGAAAACAAAAATACAGAATTATTTCATACAATTAAAAAAATCTTATTAAAGTCTGATCCACATTTTAAATTACTTGGGGTGCTATGTAAAGCTTTGCAAAGTGTCCTTCCAAGCTATACCTGCTGGGAGCAGTTGTCTGTTTATTGAGACTGCAAAGTCAATCTGAGGTGGGTATGCCTCTATTCAGAAAATGATTTTTAAAAGTTTAGCTTTCTCTCTTCCACACAAGACCATTAAACTATAGACCTTACAGTTGGGAAAATATGATAATCAAAGCAACAGGAAATTAAAACTGTTAGTTGAAGAAAACAAAACAGTAGCTTTTTCTTACAGATGTATGGACAAGTGCGAATCTCAAACTCAAGCCAAAAATGAAGCTTTGCATCTGAAAGCTTAACAGGAGTACAATAAACTTTCTCAAAATGGGAAGTCTGGTGGAGACTTCTCAACTTGAAAGGAGAATTTCTGAATAACAACAGTACATGACAGCCTCTAAAATTTTCAGGACATAGCTCAGTTTTTGCTTAAAAAATAATAGAGATGATACAGTAATGGCCATGTATTTTTTGACGTGGTAGAAATATAGTTGCATATGATAATAGAGTAGTTATGTTCTAACAGAATTGCTGCCTTTTAAAAACAGCTATATATTAGATGTTTTTAAAGCTGTGTTTATAGCTCAGGAAAATACCATATATTTATATTTTATAAATATATATAAACATATATGAGGATGTAAATACAGTTGCATTTTAGAAGTTGAATATTAAATATCTTTTAGTTAACTTGAGCTATATAAATTTATTAATTAAAGAAATCTCTTTGGAAATAAACTATTCATCTCTTATAACAAATTTTTCATGCATAACATTTTGTTAACCTGAGGTACTTTTATGTGTTGTGTTTCCAGTAAATATTATGTGGTTAATATTGTAACAGAGAGAAAAGTAAAAAATGAAAAAAAAGTAAGCATCTTCTGCACAGACTGAATTTGTTGTTTTTTTAAATTTCTGTAATTTGGGCCAGGGATTTAGCTCTGCGGCATAGCACAAGGTCGTGACTCAATTCCTGGTGCAAAAAAAAAAAAAAAAAAGACAAAAATAAATAAATTCCTGTAATTTGACTCTTAACATTTCCTGTTTCCAGGTTATGACTTGATGTACCCTACTTCACACATTCTGTTGATAACACTGATATCAGTCTTTTGACCCAGAGATGTAGAAATGAGACTGGGCCAAATATTGCAAACACACACACTCTTGTCTAGACAGTGCTTTTTTGGGGAAGAGAGGAAGAAGCCTTGGGGAAGGTGCAGCTTTTGCTGAAGGGAGTCAACAATTGATCCAGAGAATGATCAAGCTACTGCTTATAGGATAAATATAGCAGTAGATTTCCATTGATTTTCTGGGGTGGGCAAAGTTCTGGTTACTGTCATTGATCAGGGGCATAGTTTCAAAAGAAAGATGTTTCCTCCTGTGATGGACTTGGACTACTGGGAATTCAAAGTTAACTCACCCTAAAGGCCATTGAATTTTTTTACATTTGGCATCATCATACTATGCAGTGCATCTCAATTTCATAATTGGTGGACTAACTAAGGTGGTCAGTTTTACTCAGTAACTGCTGAATTACTCTGATAGTGCGTAGACGTACACATCATCTTGGCCTTATATTATTACTGAGGGAATCTCAGTGCTTGAGCTACTGAAAAAGCACAAGTCTAGGATAGAAGAAACATACCAGCTCCAATAGGCAATTGGCCAAATTCCTTTCATCTTCATGAAATTAGTGGTAACTCCTTAATCCAAACAAACAAATCCTGCTGTATTTTTTCTTAACTGGAATCAGTTCATGATTCATAAAATATTCATATATATTCTTCACAGCTTAGTAACTCCAAAATTGCTTCCTTTTGGTAAACAACAAAACTTCTTCACTTTTTCATTTTAATGAATATATTTTAGTTTTTAATCTAAGTAAATATTAGGAGAATATTAAACACTTTGTTCACAGAAAATTAGATTCTTAATATGCTGTTTCTCAGTATTGCAATCAGAAAACACCACAAATACCAGATATCAGAATAACTGAAAGGAGATTGCCCTTTTATCTCTAAGGCAGATCAGAACATTATTGAGTGTTAGAAAAAGTTACAAAAAGGGAGATAGCTGATATAGAACTGAGAATCAATACCTGCTAAGAAACTTTTCAACTGTGGGCTTTAGAATTTCATGGTTCAAATACCTTTATGTGTTGTGTTACACCTATGCTCCAAATCCTTTAGTACTTGTTTGCTCACAAAGAGTAGGAGTGATTAATCACATAAAAACTAGAAGCTGTACTTTTACCCATGCATGCAACTAGCTGATTCATCCATAACATAGACTCATAAAGGATGCGATGTAAAGAGTGCTTTGTCTCCAGTGTTAGGATTCTGTTTTCTTGTAGTCACTGTAGCAACAGGGGTGGAGAAAGCAATGATTCCTCTCCATGGAAGGCCTCCTCTTGGCAGGCAAAGTACCTGCAAGATGCCCAGGACTGGTCTGCCAAACTGGATGTGACACCAGCTCGACATGTGACAGTGACACTCGAGGCCAGTATATCTTGCTTTCTGTTCTTGAGATGTACTAAAGATGTAAACATGTCATTATAAATCCACTTAACCCTCACAAAAATATGATGTAGATACTATTGGTTATTAGATCTTTTTTGCTTTCCTTACTTTGTATTTGCTGGTTTAGATTTGTTTACATGTGGTATTAGGTAGCAAAACAGTTCTTTAGAGAGAGTCAAGGTTAAAGCATCCCATCTCTGCTCCAGTGTTGCTTTAACTGTTAACTCTATGCGTGGCTTAGAGGTTGCCATCTGCCCACTCTAGGCGTTAGTTTCTTGATCTGCAAAATAAGGAAACCAGATAGGATCAGTGAATATTCACCTTTTAAAAAAAATAATCCAGAAGCTCAGTTGGCAAGCTATTGGAGTAGAAGTTGCATAGTTTGAAGACAGCCATACAGGGTTGCACACTCTGTTGTAGCTCTATTGAACTAGTAAGGCTTTTTGCAGCCATTTGTAAATCACTGAAGTGGAAGATATTTAAGTTCACTTTTAGCTCCAAAATGGTATGATCCTTTCAAGTTATTTTGAATTTTAAGTTAATCATTGTTTGTAGCAAAAAGGCTTTTAGCACAGAGAACCCAAATTTCCTTTCTGTGACTTTATTGTATCCATGACCCCAACCATCCTTTTCCAGAACTTGGAGAGTGTACCCAACTGAACTGCCCAGAACAACTGCCCTGAGTCACAAAGAGCATATAATAACAATTATTTGAAAGCACTCCATGTAATTTTGCCCACAATATTTCATTTACTGATTACCTTTCAAGGGTCCCTGAAGGTCATTTGAAATACATTGTCAGCAATTTATTCCCTGGCCACTTTAGAGAACTTCTCCAATCTGCAATAGTCTCATCCTTTTCATTCTGCTCATTTTCAATACTAAAGAAAATTCACAGGTCATTTTGGGCACTTTGTTTTATAAAAATGAACAGTTGTTCCTCAGCACAAATGAAAGAACTAGTGTCTTGCTGCTCTTAGATGTGAAGCAGATATTTAGTAGATTTGGGCAGTTGGAGAGCATAATACTGCAGTGTGAAGAAAAAGGCATCAAAGAAAGAAAATGCTTTCTCTTCTCTTCTGTTGAGATCTTTCCTCTTCTGTCAGCCTCTTCCTCTATTTTGAGATCATTTTGCCTGTGCTCCTCTGTGTTCATTTGCTCCTTGCGATAGCTATGCACTCTATTGATTTAATTATGCCAGAACTGCTTCCTTTCCCTATGGTGCTCTGCTCTGTGTGGGAAATGGCCAGAAGAAAAGTCAGCGCAAGGTTTGGATGGCAGTGAGAAGGAGCGGCCAGTGAGATGCGTTGAAGTTCAGCGTAGGGCAGGAACCAGGGGCTGTGGCTGATTGTGTGTGTCACTGGTCATTTAGTAACATTCACATCCTAACCTTGAACAAATCTCTTAGACTTGTCTGTCTTGGACCAGGTGTCTGTGCAGTTCTGTGATAAAGGGCACTAGCTTCTCCTAAGGCCACCTGCATCACTGAGCATGGAGATACTGATCAACCCTGTTCTGGGTTTCCTCTGTAAGTTCTGCTTCACCTTTTCTTCTCGCACTTCACATCATACTGTGGTCAGGCAGCCTACAGTGACTTCAAGCCCAGTGTCAGAGACAGAGCCTCCTTAATCAGCTCCTGCAGTGGTGGAAGATACAACTGATATGAAAGAGGCTTTATTCTGTAACATTCAAAGTGGTCAAACCTTATCTGATCCAGTACTGCAACCTAAATCACATAGCACAAGAAAAGGCAATTACAGGCCAAACTCACTCACAAATATTACTACAAAAAATCAGCAAGCCACATCTAGGTTGATTTGCAGAGTTGAGGCTCCTAACTACCACATTCCCCTGAAATGGGTACTGTAATTCTGTATTTCTACTGAGGTCTGTAAAATAAAGCGCAGGTAAGCTACTGATCCAAGTAACATTTATAAAGAAAAGTCATATAAATTAAATTTTAAAATCTTTCACTTCTATGTATCATATATGTGGTTTAAAAGTAAAGATAATAAAGCAGGCATGGTAGTACACATCTTTAATACCAGCAATCTGGGAGACTGAGGCAGAATTTTGAGTGCTGTCTGCACAATGTAGCAATTTAGCAAGGCTCTGTCTAAACACATTAAACAGTGTGTATTTTTAAAAAGTAATATATATATATATATATATATATATATATATTCTAAATGTTATACATTTACTGAAGTCTATAGATCATCAAGTTCTATTTTCAAAATTAGAACCCATATATTTTGGTTAGATTTTCTTAATGTGTTCTTTTACAATGGTGCCTTTTGTTTTGTATCTTTCCATTTTTAATCTCATAGCTTTCATGCCAACCAAATTATTTCAAGGATATGTTAAGAATAACAATAGTAAATATTTGATCAGCTTACTCATTTATTACACAACTTCAGATCAATGTAACTTCAGTAGTTAAAGTTTGTGATAGTCCTGCATGTTTTATCATTTAGGTACTCAGAATTAAAGTTGTATTTTCCTATCTTTTGATCTACATGTAAATTTGTGTCTTTAAAACATTTTTGTAGTTATTCAGTATAGTTTTAAATATTATTAACTCAGATGCATTTTTCTTTTATAACATACAACATACCTTGCATATTTTGAAAACTTTTTAGCTTGCAATATTGGTAAATACTTGGGAATGACACATATCATCTTTAATATCTAAATGAAAAATTACTCCATTGTTAAAGTCTCCTGAATACTGGGGACAGATACATTTTCTCAACAGAAGCTCTTTACCATTTGTTTCAGGATCTACAGTGGAAATGTGTCTTATGAAACTATATGATATATTCATTCAAACCATATTTATTAGACTTCATATCCTTGTAGTGTTTTTACTTATATCAAAGTTGGTAAAATTGAAAAGACTTCTTTTTAAAAGATTTTCTTATATAGCATTTTTTCTCAAATTCTTGCTCACACATTGTGATACAGTAATCTTCACTACAACATTTAGGCCCTGCTGTTACATGTGTGGCCTTTAAGACTCCAACCATGTATTCGCTAAGTTTGATTTTTTTCTGACTTTTATGCCCTTTTCCTAACTACTCAGTTCCAATTATGAGGGGAAATATCAGAGACCACAAGACTGATGCCTGTGGTTTTCCCAGCAACCTCTGTATAAGAAGTAAATTACCCTTGAGTCAGAGGTTAACAGTTGGGTAATAGTTACCCTATTTTTCCCAAGGTGTTTATGTCAGGTTTACCCTCAGACCTCACCTGTCTTCCTTCCCAACCCCATAGACCAACAAAATGTAGTCATTCATACTGAAATAAAACAATAAAAATGAAACAGGGCAAGAAAGGGGTTCAGAAGTGAAACATCACTTCTCAAAACTGAGTAATGTCCTATTCCAGATACTTCTTTGCAAGAGGGAAAGTGGAGCACTAACAGGTAAAAGAGAATATTAGGTGTCACTGTGATGACGTAAGGAGAAAACTTTATCTGTACTTGATTAGCCCTTTAATTAGAAGAAAATACTTGGTTTTGTTTAAGGATAAAAATATTACATTTTCAAAAAGACATTTAAAAATGGAAAGGTAGAAGACTCTTACCCCAAGGTAAAGAATTTAAAGGTTACATCAGTTTAAATTTATGAACTGAACCTGCCTTTATAAGATGAAAATCTGTGTCTATCAATATTTTAGAATTACTGTTCCTGTGATTATGATATCACCATTATGATTACAAATAATATTCATCTTTTAGAGATAAATACTGAAATGTTTATGCATAAAATAGTGGTTCCCTTCAAAATGATTCTAGAAGTGTTTATGAAGAAGTAGATAGGTTACAGTCTAAACAATTAGTTGTCAGTTCAAACTGGATGATAGCTATGCAGATGTTTGAAATATTCTGTAGTTAAGTGTGGTAGGAAGTGTCAATCAGAGCTAAGCAGGAATATATTCACCTTTATCATCTTTTTCTGACAGCAGAGAAACAGTTGTGTTTGACTTAAATGCCATCAGAATAAACCTTCATAAACTTTTATTTATGGATCACTAATTTATCTAAATGCCATTTCTTGGAAACAGTGAACTCTCTAAATTTGAGAAAAGGGATTCTGTCCCAAACACCTCCAGTTCACTATTTTTTTAAATAGAGTTGAGCATCCCGGACCTATACTGAGCACACTCAAACTGCTCAACGTTTTTCCCTAGTGAATTAACCATAAAAATTTCCTTCAGTTCCATAGGGTCATTTTTAATATTTAATTTTGCCTTTGGTCCATTTAAAACTTTTGAAAGGAAAAAAATATCAATTGTTTTTCCTGCAATAGAAGCTTTTCCCCCCAATTGCCCTAGAAACATTTATCATCAAAGACATCTTGAATTCCGTATTTGACTTATTGTTTAAACCAACACATTTTGAGCGCCAGCTGAGAGGCAGACCTATGAAACAACACACACATAGACTTGGTTCCTACAACCAGAGCACACACATGGCAGCAGAGACAAGCACAAAAATAGATCATTATCATAAGCAGGGCCCAAAACTTTTTTAAGAACAAAAATGTCTCCAGTATTTATAATAAAGCTTCCTATACTTAACAACAACAAAACCATAAAACTGAAAGAGCTTAAGCTTGAAACTGAGTTTTCTTTTAATTTCATTAATTTAAAAATAGTACTTATGTTCATTGTATGCTTTGTGTAGGTTACAACCTTCCTTTTTGAACATCAACTAAGGGACAGGATATCAGTGGTTAATGGCAACTGGTTCATGTAAATATACTTTATTCTTTCACAACCTCATTAGGAATGTAGCACTCAAACAAATTGCCTAGGTTGGCGCCAACTCTGAATTTTAGTTTTACTGGGAATATTCAGGCCCTTTTGTGATAATTAGCATGCCTAAAGTTCATACACTAACTTACTGTTTGTGTCTTCATCATAAAATTTGGGTCAAAGAATATTAGAGCCAGAAAAGAAGAATAATGCCCAAGTTCTTCACTTTATAGAAAAGGAGACTGAAGTATCATTAAACCACTTCCCCTGAATCACACAAACAGTGGATTAGAACTTAACCTGAGATAAAGAAAATACATTCCTGGTACTCATTAGTGATTTCTTTGAGGTAAATATCAGTGATGTAATATTGCTCGAGCATGGATAGGGTAATACTCAGGAAATCATTTAACTCATGGAATGCTTTTCCTCCTATTTCATTTGTTACATTGAAGAAATACACCAAAAATTTTTTTTCTCCTTTACATCCCAACAGAAGCTACAACCTTAAACATGATGATTAAAAAATAAGCATGGATAATAGAATCTATCGCCATTTCTCATCCAGACAAATCTCAATATGTTAATCCTCTGTAACCTGATCACGGGCTCAGTTAAGCCTTGGAGTGCCATGGAAGTTCCGTGGCTACTCCTGACTCCATTATGGCATGCTGGACTGTGTGCCTTATTCAAATCACCGCCAGCAGAAAATAACAGGCACATGTCTGTTTTTTCCTTTTTTCTCTCCAGCTCCATATCTCCTTTTAGGGTAAAAATTTGTAGCTGCACTTAAATTGCCTGCTGACATATTTTGATTTAGAAATGACCTCTTGAAAAATCATAATAGCAAGCTGTGCCTTTATAAACAAGGTGTATGGTTTTATATTCTAGCCAATTCTAAACTTAGATTTTACAAAATTAAAATATGACCTAGCTACCTCCTGATCCTAATGCACACATAGTGTTTTATTCCAGAGAATGAAAGGAAAAAGGCTGACTAGTCACTGATCATGACTGAGCTCTCTGGCTGTGATACTCTATCCGCAGCCATTATTAATGGGTAATTTTACATTTGGTCTATTTCTAGATCATTTAAATAGCCTTTCATATTTTAAAGATCAAGCTCGTTTCTATTCTGTTTCAGTGAGAAAAGGCAATTTGCCTCATTTTTTACCTTCTATATCATACATTGTTTTACTTTCTATATCGGTAACAGAGTACTTTAAAAATAGAAAAGGCTGCAGCATGTCTGCCCCATCCCCCACGCTGTAGCTACCAGCCCTGCTCCAGTGTTTCTGAAAAGAGTTCAGTGTGGAAGCCCTTTCCAGTCAGCACACAGGAATCTTTGTCTGAAAGGAAGGAAAAGTAGGTAGAAATCCAGATGCTAACATTTCTTCTGGGTAGAGCTGACAGAAACGTCATCCAAACTATGTCTGCATATATTGCTGGTGAAGCGAACTGCGTTAAACAGATTCTCACAAAAAGAAGGCTAGTGAGTATAGAGGAGTGTTCTTCTAAGCGAAAAGCTAGTTGGGCTATTCTGACCAGTCAAGGTTAGTATAGCAACCATTGCAAATCTGTTGATGTCCTAAGATAAATTATCTTGAGCTGTTTTTGCAAATACTAACTGCAAAACGGGTTGCTTTCCAGAATGTGGGCTCTGAAGCATACGTATGGCATGGCAAGATACTGCACTATATTTTCAGCTTTAAGTGAATGAAAAATGCATCTGCTGACTCATTTTTCTGATTGTATATTAAGGATGACTGTTAACTTTTAGATTCTGTGTGGTTTACCCCTCTGCTTCAGCAGGTGTTTCTAAGCTGGTTTGGAAATAGAAAACAGACTATTATGCAGGCAAAGGCCACTTGCAGGCAAGATGGAAATTTTAAATCATGTAAATTAGAGCACCAACTCTGATTTAAGGGAAAATGTGAATAGAACACTTCATCAAAATGGTCTGACACAGTTATTAATTTTAGTAAAAGAAAATTATAGCATAATGGAGAATGAGCCCTCTACCAAAAGAGAGCGATGGGAGGGAATTATTTTTAAAAATAAATCTACATTAGCATAACTTTTAGTAGAACACCAGTATGGTCCCTGAAAAACAAAAGTTAGAAATGTAGATTTAGAAATAAAATAATCTTCACTCCTTTCAGAATCATCACAGATCTATTTACAGTTTAACTTGCAGTTTGAAGAATATTACTTACAAGTGACTCTAAGTTTTAAAAACAAAGAAATCGTGTTTTTAGATAGAGTCAAATATTATTTCCTTAAAAAGCTAAAAAAAAAAAAAAAAAAAAAAAAAGCAACTGGATTGCCCTCTTTCCCAAACACATTGCCTTTTTGTTACTTTTCAACAGTATAATTAACTATAAAATTGAGAAAATATGAGCTTGAATGAAAAATAGTTGAAAACAAAAGAAACAATTCATCATTCAACATTCATTGTGTATTTACTATGTGCCATGCACTGTCCTAGATGCTGGGGAAGAGAAACAAATAGTCACATCACTCTCCTGGGCCTTACAGTCCCAAAGCAGTATAGAAAATTGTTATGAAAATAAACAGAATCCTGATTTTTGTAAATGACAATTAAATTTCCAAACCATGCAGTAGAAGAAGATATAGTGGGTACCAACAGGTATTAGCAACAGTAGATTTGTGGGAGTTGGTAAAACACAAAATAAAAAAAGTATAAAAATGAAAAAGGGAAATAAATTCACTTGAATGAGTTTCATACATCTTGAACGCAGAAAAGCAAATTTGAAAATGAGCTATGATATTATACTCAAAATCCAATTATTTGTAAAGGCAATATATTTTATGTAATTTTTTGATATAATTTAAATATACTGAAAATATAGAAGAAATGCTTTGATTAAAAAAAAGAGGAAGAACTTTTAGCAGATCTGTTTTAAATTTAGTTTCAAAGTTTCCCAGTGCCTCATCTTTCTGAAGGTAGTCTGAAGACATGTTTCAACATTTTAAAAATTTACCTTAAGTTATCAGACATATTTGCAAATTATGATGATTTTCTAATACCAAAAACTATTCAAACATTAGTTGGTAAGTCATCAACAAGGTAAGTAATAGCCAAACTATACACTGAAATGTACATCATAAAGTAATCATTTAACCTGTAATGGAATTACATTAGGTGACATAGAACAATCGAAACCATGTATTGTTAAGTGAAAACAGATTAAAGGCAGCATGAATAGTATGCATTTTATTTTAAAATGTGTTTGTAGGGGCTGGGGATTTAGCTCAGCAGCATAAGCACCTGCCTTGCAAGCAGGCAGTCCTGAGTTCGATCCCCGGTACCGATAAAAAACAAAAAAGACAAAGAAAAAAAAAATTTAAAAAAATGTGTTTGTAAAAATGTTGGGAAGGGCTTACACCAAAATATTTAAAATGGTAATATTTGTGCATATGTATTGTGATTTTTTTTGTGCTTTACAATTTTTATTTGATGTAAAAATACCACTTTTACAACCAAGAAGAAAATAGTTATTGTTGTTGTATCATATTTTGCTACTATTTTAGTGTGCATAATGTTACATGAAGCTGTAGAAAATTTCATAGTGCTTTTTAGTTCTTAAAGTAATTTCTTCACTTATTTGGTCAGTTAATTATACTTCTTATGGAACCATTACAGATTAAGAGACCAGTTGGTATACAGCGAATTCTAGGGTAAAAGAGAAAATATTGTATCATAAAGCTTCATTTCTGATGCATTAGGGAGCAAAACTGGCCTCCATTCCTCCCACTTCTTGCTAATAAATCTACTGGCAAAGACCATTTTATCCTTTGAAAAAAAGTTCAACATTTGTTGAATGTGTGCCATATTCAAGGCGTGTGACTCACTCCTGAATGGAAGGAAACCAGCCAAGGACCATCTTGTTTCTTGAGAACTTTTTACTTCTCAGAACTATGGCCCTAGCATGAATCTAGAGACCATGTCTCAGTAACAATTTGAAATTTTGTCTCTATTGCTTTCTGTCTCAGTCTTTATGTCTTTGTTTTTCTGTCTTTGTGTTTCCTTCTCTTTTGCTCTTGTCTCTCTTACTTTCCATCCTTTTTTATTTTCTCTTCTTTTTATTCAGCTAATGTTTCTTGCTACATAGACTTTTATTGACTTACAAGAAACTATTTCAAGTTGTTCAGATTTCATAAGTTTCTGTAAACTCTGTAGGAAAAACAATGACAACAAAACCTCAATAAATTACTTCCCAACATGAAAAAGAAAATTGGAAAAAGGGATGATAATGTGCAAGGAGAAAAAAATGTTGTTCTGAGAAACATGCAAAACCATTTAGATTAAGAAGGGGCTCTGAAAAAGAAAAAAAAGGGGAGGATCTGTGAAATTAATATTAGAAAATAAAACAAAGAAGACCTAAACTTTTTTATAGACAATATTTAACTACAAGATAAGAATGTTAGACTATATTCCGTGGGGAACCATTAAAGTTTTTGAGCCTAAAAGTAATAAGGATGTAGAGGATGGGCATGAGAGCTTGTGGTGGGACCTGCTGTCAAAGGAGAGAATGCCTTTTCTGATTCTCTAAATGGCCTTGTATCAGTGATCTTGGATTCTAAGTGTTTTTGAGCCTTTAATTCAGCAACAGTAACAGGCAAGAATGATGGGTAGGAACCGGTGTCAGGAAGCAGTTTAGGAGGTTACGTCAAATTGCACTAAAATAAAAGTAGATCATACATACTTGTAGGTCTTGATAAAGACAGGATTATATTTGGTGAGAAGGGAAGCCAGTGGATTCCTTCTAACTTTAAAAGAATTGCTTTGATTCATGAAGGTTTAGCACAGACTGTTTAAAGGACATGGATGGAAACATACTGACCACTTTGGAGGAGGTTGTAAAAAGTTAGGTGAGAAGAATGGTGGTTTGGGCCAGAGTTGAGATATAGTCAAATGTAGGATTGTTTAAATGGTAAAAATGAAAGGCTTATTGCGGCAAGACTGCAGAATGTGTGAAACAGAGAATATTAATGATTATGAAAAGGGTTTGGGGTCTTGAAACATCCAGATGCATATAGTTAGCATTTACTGAAACAGAGATTTAAATATTATCACATCAAGTGCAGTTTGGGCATGTGTTATGGCTTGTGTTTAGATGTCCCCCAGTGCTTCATGTGGTTACAGGTGGGGGTTTTCAGAGGTGGTTGGATCTAGAGTGTGTGATGCTGGAATTTATTCATGGCACAGTGCTAGGATCGAGGGCATGAGGATTAAGGGTGTGAGTGCAAGTGCAACCCATCCTAAATAGTCTGGATGTGATAAAGGGGACTGATAAAAGAGATGCTATTAAGGTGCCTTGTTGCTTTTGCTACCTTATGCCCACCACGAACTGTTGCCTCCTGATATATGCAACCCTGTCTTGGAGCCTGCTAACTAGGGATTGAAATGTCTATGAACTATAAGCCAAGTAAATCTTTTCTTCTTTGACTTTGGGTGTCAGGTATTTTGTCTCAACAAGAGAAACGTAACTAAGACAATACATTAGATTAAACTGTGTACTTAACTATCCAAGTGGAGAAGGAAAGTATCCAAGTGGAAACAAAAGTCTTGGATTCAGAGAAAACTATCTTGGAGATATAGAATCAGGGGAACGCACATGTTGATAACATCTATATTCATAGGACTAGAAGAAATCTGAAGGCTGAGCATAGGTAGATGCGATAAGTGAGTTCAGGATGAAGAGGATGAGTGGGGAAAGAGATGAAAAAGGAATTTCCTGACCATTGATAACTGTCTCCTTTCAAAGATATGTATGAACTCATTAAACTTCCTAGTTTTTCCTAGAAAATTATTATGTTTAAGTTTAAATCATGAGTTTTAGCTCAGTGGCACAAGCACCTTCCCAGCAAGGTGAGGTTGTAAATTTGATCCCCAGTACCAAAAAAAAAAGAAAAAAGTTTAAGATTATCATTACTGCCAAGTGATGGGGATGGGAATAGTGACCTTTTTTAAGAAAATGAAGCAAAAAAGAAATATCTGGTTGTAAGAAAAAGATGAATTTGCTTTTAGAAATGTGTTGAGAAATCAGCAAAATATGTAGATGAATACTCTGAAATAGATTTTAAATGGCTGAACTAAAATTTGTGGGAAACATCGAAGTAGAGTTAGATTGTATAGTTATCTATGCAGGCATGATGATAATTGTCTTGAATGTTTGACGTTGCTTATCTATTTGTAGCTCCTGCAGACTATGGGCAAGAAGTGTAATATGAAATAAAGCTCCATAACTCTAAATAAGTTGGTCTTTATTCTATTTATAAGATGTATATAAAAGTTTATGAGAAATATTTGTGAAGGTAATTGTTTAGAATGGTTTTTTTTGTGATATTTTAAATGTGTTGAGTACAATGCCAAATAATATATTTACATAAACTGTAATCGTATGCAGAATTCTTTCACATAACTGATAAGTATCTACCGCAGAATTAGCTCTGTCTAATGATCAGGTTAGCATCCTCTGCTCACTGCACCAGTGATGAATGTTGGTTAATGGGGAGGACTCAGTGGCCTTCCAGCAATATTTTTGGAAAATGATCTTAGGCTTATTTTCCCTGAATTTTGAATATTCATGGGAAAAAGCACCATCTTCACTTGCTGAAAATTTAATTCATTATCTTAAGATAAATCACATCTGTTTTTTTACTTACTTTTTTTTCCTTCTGTCTTACCCCTTATACTATCTGGTTATGAAATAATGAAGGGCTCATCGAATATGAACAATAAGAAATTAATTAGAATCAGTCGTACTGTATGTGCTGATTCCATGTATCATCCTGGAGAAATAAAGGCACAACTAACTCTGGTGCTGTCAGCGTGGAGTAGCATATTTTGAGGCAGTTTCCAGAGAGGTGATGGGAATGGAAAGACAAGGACAGTCTTAGTCCTGGACAACCCGGTTTTGACAACATATTCTTTTTCCCTCTTCACTTCATTCTCAAGGGTTTCTATGGTTCTGTCAATCTGGTTGTTTGAAAGCTACAAGGACAATAAATGACTATTGACAATTTCTTGGTAAACTTGTGAATATGAGTGGGCCAAATGTTGCCTGGCTTGAAGTTCATACAGTGCATATTTGGGGAATTTTTTTTTTTAAAGCCAAGATACGCAATTAGATAAAATGTCTTAGAATGTATCCATGAAAGTTAGAGGTCCTGAATTGAAGTCTCATTGGCTTCTTAATCAATTTCCTTCCTTTGTTAAGAGAGCAGTGCATTTAATATTTCACGGCTAAGGGAGATATAAATCATAGCAACACTTTTCTGTTAAATGAAAATTCTGTATAAAATGTCAGTGTTTCTCATCTCTTCATAACTCCCCCATTAGAGATAAATGTCAGCTCTTCCTATTTCAGTAACACTACAACAAAAGTGGGTGTGACCAAGTGGTGAGAGTCCACTGAACCACGGCTAAGTTAGCTCTCAGTTCTCATTTGGTGGTGTGAACACTGGAAAGAGGCAAAAGTATTCCACATAGTGAAGTGGTTTCACCATACCCACGGACAGAGGTTGAAATGTGAGTTTTTTGTATCATTACCCAGAGTATACTGTAAGAAGAAAAATAAATAATTTTGGACCAGCAATTTTTCAAAGAGGAACAATCAGTAAGAAAGGCAATTTTGAAAAGAAATCAGATTTTCAAAAGCTGCTTTTCTTTTTGGAGTGAATGATCATATTACAAGGAGCTCGGTGCAACTTAAAATGGCCGAACAGAAGTAGCAAATGACAAGTGACTTTTTAAATGTTAGTTAAAAAACAAAGATGAGTCGGATTTACCTCAACAGTGGCTGGCTTGAAGTTCCATGGGGAGATGGTGACTTAGGTATGACATTGACACTTATAAAACTGTATGTATCTTAAGGTGTGAATGTTTTTGCTCTAGCAGTGTGATATTGACAAAGCATGGCAAGTTCTCCCCTGTAAATTATATACCAGATGTCTGGTAACTAGTGTTTCTAAATATAGGCAGAGTCACCTCCTGTGTAGCTTCAAAGACTGAAATAGTCAGCATTTGATTAGCATGCTGAAAGTCACAGATATTTTTTAAAACAATTTCACACCGAATAATTTATCCTAAATAGTTAAATTGAACAGTTTTATAAGTAGGAGTTTTGTTGTTTTTATCCTAATCAAAGTCTAACATAGTTGTAAAATTACTAAATAATTGTGCATGGAGATACATTTTGTTTGAGCTTAATAAAGCTTATAAAGCAGATATAAAGTACATTCATAATGATTATATAAAGACTATTTAATATTGTACATATTTGAATAGAAGATTGTCATTGCTAAATTTTGGATCGTGAAATGGAGAAAAGAGAGGGATAAGGACTTCAAAACAGAAATTGGAACCTGATTTAGTAGCTTTAGATTCTCATGTTACCAGATTAATTGCAGATAGTCTCAGAACTTGTAAGAGTAAACAAAATGGGCTTTTTGAGGAGTTAGGTAAGGAGAATTCGGCACAAAAGATTTTGCTTTCCATTGGAGGTCATGCATGTTCTATAAATTACTCCTTTCAGAGATTGATATAGGTTTATTTCTTATAAATTCTTTCAGAAAAAATGTAGCAATAAGTCTTTATTTTGGCTCTTACATGTTTGCTTTCTAAACGACAAACTCCCTCTGTCCCCACCTTTGAAATACTAACAAATAGTTTTAAAATTGTTCAAAGATTAAAACAATCATTGTGATGAACAAACACATTAAAATGCAATGGATGAGAGCTGTCTGGGAGGCATATCAAGTAGCCCTCAGTTGCAAATACTGTTAGTTTTGTGTCCCCTTAAAGGTCTTAATGCTCGGCTAGAAAGAAATGGGTCCAAAATAAACCCAAAAGACCATTTCCCCAGGCTTTTACCAGCTCTAACATTTGGCTGATTGTCATATTAGCTGTTAATAATGGAAACAGGCTGTGATAATGAGTCACCATTCTATAATTCAGTATTTATCTTAGAATACATTAAAGACCATACCATGTATTACCATATACAGGAAAGGAAAACTTGCTCATTACAACTATTGCAAGTGATTATTAAAGTTGCAGTACATTTTCAGCATTATTTATTAAAGTTTTATTAATTTGCTACTGCTCTGTTGATTAAACTGAATATAGTACTTTCACATAATACAAACTATTTGGAAAGTTACTATTATAATTTTTGTATTTTCTTCATTAAATATTTGCCCTGGAGTTCTCCCAAATTTCACTCTGCAAACAGGTTTTTAGTAATAAAAAAAAACCCTACATGTGTATGATTCATAAATCATCAGATATTTATTTTAGACCTGTAGTTCTAACATGATAAGTCCCCCAAAGAATGCTTACGATGATGAATTCTGTGTTTTATTTATTAAAGCATAATGTTCCAGTATCTTTGTTGTTGCTGTTTTTGTCTTTTTTCAAGTTTTAAAAGTTTTATTAGCACATGTTTGCATTATCTCATGATTACATTGTGGGGAGTTGGTGCCTACACTTAAAACACCTTACTGCTTTTAACTTCCATTTTCTTGCAAATTATTACTTTGCTGTCATATTTTTTCCTGTCTCCAAATATTTATGGACGTTCATTCTTACAATTATGCTTTGGAAATACAATAGCACTGTTAAACACTGCAGAGAAATAACACACAAAAACGAGTATCAGTAATTGTTTCAGATGCAAATTCAAAGAATTGAGTGCCCAAATTGCTAGTTTTTTTTTTTTTAGATAAGCAAGAAATAAAGCAACATGGATTCTTTAAACACTACCTGGATGTACTGTATGGTATATACTTTAAATCATTGTGAAACCTAAATCAGATTATATACGTAGTACTTAGATTATTATTATGCGCATAAACACTGTTCAGTATCAACTGTCATAAATCATTACTCATCAGCAGTAAAGAGAAGACATACTCCACTCTCCCTTAGGATTTGTATCTGCAAAACAATTCTATGTCATACATAAAAACATTGATGATTGCTAGTTGACTTCTGCCCCGTGCACTAGCTCACTTGGGTGTTTTGGCAGCTGTGATTGCTAAGGATTAGAAAAAAATTCTTTGTTTTGTCTGAAAAAGCTTTAAATACGGGGTTTTTTTTGGGGGGGGGGGCATTGATTTTGTTTTGTTCAATCTTATACCCTTAATCATCCTCTTTAGAGGGTAATTCAGTAGGGAAAGTGGTAAATCAGGGGTAGGTTTTTCACAGAACCTTATGGTCTTCTGCATTTGGAAACTGTTCATCTAGGTCCTCCAGATCACAGTCAAATTTCCTGGCATAGAGATCACCTTTTTGAATGCTGAACATGAATAATTCATGTTACATAGGAATTGATTTAGCCCATTAAGGTTCACTTTGATTTACAAATTTTGTTTTATTTCTTTTCTTCTTTCATTTTTTGTTTTTCTTTTTTTGGTTTTTCTTTTTGTTTTTCTTTTCTTGTTTTTGTTCTCATGTTTGAAGGTTCCTGGGCAGATCGATCGCCACTACATGAAGCCGCAAGTCAAGGCCGTCTTCTTGCATTGAGAACATTATTATCACAGGTAAAATATTACACATAGCTTAACATAGGTCCCTTCCCATGAACATAAAACATTGTCAAAGCAATTCAATTAAAAAATAATATGCTTGCTTAAGTTTAATGGCTGCATTTTCATTTTATCTCACATATGACAAGTCAATAATTTCTGATTTATCTTTCAAATTCCTTTATAAATACTTTGATATAATTCTATATCTAAGTATTTCAGACTTCTCACACAGTATATTTATTAGTTGATACACACCTTTTAAGTAATTAATAATTTAAATTTTGTATTATTTATTGTAAACATGCCTAACTCTTTTCCAGGTGCACATCTAATTGCAAACTTAGTTTAGTCAAAAAATATCCAAAAGGGGTAATCAGATAAAAGGCCAAAACAATCTATTTTATATTATGATGATCTGTAATATACAGTACTATGAGGAATTGCCTTCGAAGGTGATAGAACACTCATTTCAACACCTGCTTGCTTATCAGACTCAGCAGAAGAAAACTGAAAAACATAACTTCCTGTTGAAACAGATATTAGTCCAACTTGGGCCCCATGCATTTAATTTTTAAGCTTCCCATTTGACTCAAATGCACACACGCTTCTAAATGTCACTTCACCAGTATCAAGGAGAGAGGAGTTTTCTCAGGTGGCTATAAAAAAAAATAAGTTGAGTCCCTTGGTTTAGACAGTCTTGCTAGGACCGAAGAGACTGCATCCTGGGTTGAGGTGACCCACAGGCTATCTGAGCTATATTTTCTCCTTTGTAAAATGAGAAGAGATGTTCCCCCAGAGCTCTTCAGTTCCGTGACAGCCATGTGACTGTTTTGTTTCTCTCATCTCTTGATGATGGAAGGAAAGAAACCTATAAAAAGGTCAGTCATTTCAAAGGATAATCCCAGGAGAGCTCTGTGAGAGGACAGCAGACCTGGGGCATTCCTCAGCACGTGTCTCCTTCCCTTGGATGCTGGCTGGAAGGACAGAACTGCCCAAGAGCCAGCTGTGAAAGGGAACCTCTCCTCCTCACAGGCTTCTGCTCGCTTGTCATTTGCTACGCAGCAGGCTGGGGCAGCTTCCATATCAGCCTGTTGGCTACAGCCTGAAACCCCTGCAGGGATAAAGGATCTTGAAAACTTCCACTTGGTAGTGGAAAAGATTTGGTGCAATTATTTTAGTGTCTGTTTTATGATTCTTCATATCCATTCTGGTTGATTATTTGGCCTAGAGATTATTGTAATTTGCAATGCCTTAGGAGGGCTTTGGCCTTGAAATTCTTCCTCTTATAATAGTGCATGGTATGACTGTCAATAGAAAACAAATTACCAATGATACTAAGAAGGTAAAGAATCTCACACATTGTAGGCTGGTATTATGAGTTTAATTGGAATATAATGAAAAGGCTTTTACTTAGGTTTGATTGAATGATAAAACAACATTTTCTATGCCTTGGGCACTGTAATAATAACTATGTTACATGCATCATCTCTTGTAATTCTTATGATAATCCTAACATTTAAAGGTTAAGAAACATTTTAAATTGCAGTGGTTATTGCATAATTCATCTAGAGCTTTAAACCCAAATCTGATTCTGTAGTCAGAATTCTTAACCTTACCATATAATTTAATCATGTCTATTCAGTGACAGAAATTTACAAAACAGTTTACTAAAGTTTATTTTTTTCCCCCACCCTGGACCAACTTATAATTATATATCTTCAATCAAAGCAAATCACTTAATCTATAAACAATGTTTAGTTTTACAAAGTAACAACAAAATAAAGACACCTCCCATAAAAAATTAATAAAGCCAAATTTAGAAAACATACCAGAATTTATTGAATGAAATATTTAAGATATTAGATTGAGGGAAGAGTGTGCTATAAAAATGGGATGAAACAGTTTTTGTTATTATTTAATTTGTAACATTTATGATTAACAGTGTGAAAATTTCAATACTTACATACAATGGGTAATGATCAAATGAAGGCAATTAGAATTTACATCTTCTTAAATTTTTCAGAATAATTTCTGATTTCATTAATAGATGTACATATTTAGGGAGTATGATGTGGTATTTCAATACATGTACAAGTTACGTGCTGACTAAATCATGCTAATTAGTGTTTCTACCTCTTTAAAATTATCTTTTTCTGGAGCTTTCCAAAGGAAATGAAATCAGCAAATCAGTAAATACCTTCACTCCCAGGTTTATTGTAGTATTGCTCACAATAGTTAAGATATGGACTCAACCTTGATGGCCATCAGCAGATAAATGGATAAAAAATATGATATATGTAAATATTGGGCACCCATAAAAAAGAATGACATCTTGTTCTTTGAACTAAAATGTATGGAACCAGGGAATATAATGTTAATAAGTCAGACAAAATAAGACAAATGCAACAAAAGCTTTAAAAATCCATTTGAGTGCAGAATAATGAATACTAGAGTCTGGGAAGAGTTGGGGAAAGACAGACTACAGGGCTGCTGGAAGAGAGACCAACACACAATTAGATAGAAGTAATAAAATTAGTGAATTTGATGTACAACAATCTATAATATGTATTAAGAATTACTAAAAAAGAAGAGATAAGAAGCTTCAACAACCAAAGGACTCTGACCTTTAACCTGGCCAAACCTGCTAAACCGGAAACTGGTTTGCCTAAAATTCTTAAATCTTAAAAATACATAATTCTCTAGTGATACTTACAGAGATTATGTTATATAACATTTTACTCACTTTTCCAATTTGTGTCATGTTTAGGGCTATAATGTAAATGCAGTAACCATAGACCATGTCACCCCATTGCACGAAGCCTGCCTGGGAGGTCACGTGGCGTGTGCCAGAATTCTTCTGGAAGCTGGAGCCAATGTAAGCACCTTTTAATGTTAAGTTTCACAACTACTGACTGACAGGCTCAAGCAGAGTTTTCTTCTTCTCTTCCTCAGTAGCTTTCAAAAAGACAGTAAGAAGAAAAATAAAGCCACTGAATCACCTCAGCCTTCTTAAGACATTCCAGTCATTATATAAATATGTAACATACTCGGTAAAAGGATCTCCAGTCATTGCACTAATGGGTACCATACTGCATAATAATACAGAATGTGCTTCAAGTTATTTTCTGCTCTCATGACTTTTGCGATATATAAGTATCTTTAGACTTATAATGTTTCCTAATTTTTGATAATTTTCTTTAAGTTCTTTTTTTGTTTTGTTTTGTTTTTTTGTTTTTTTCCTTTTTATTGGTACTGGAGATCGAACTCAGGACTGCCTGCTTTACAAGGCAGGCGCTTATGCCGCTGAGCTAAATCCCCAGCCCCTTTCTTTAAGTTCTGTCTCAGAAACAAAATGACTAATTTTACCATTTTATTCAGAAGTACAGTGACTTCATCATAGTTTTCATCACTAGTATATTTTTCTTATTGAAACTTACTCAATGATTTCATTTGAAACTTGAGTATCTTTTTTCCATAAGTTTCATGAGTCGCTTGCCTACTGCTGTGAATTATCTGCCTCATCATGTCTATCTTTTGAAGTCTTAAAGCTTTTCCTGTGGGTGGGTATGAACTCAGTATACTTTGTCTTATTTACTGCACATGTCTTCCCAGCTAATGCAGCTGGCAGACAGCATGGCTTTTGAAATTTCAAAACTAAGTTAATCATGTATGATGTATGAGTCTTATTCTTAGCTTTTGGGTTTGGTGTAGGTAAATGCAATCACGATAGATGGTGTGACTCCATTATTCAACGCATGCTCACAAGGCAGTGCAAGCTGTATGGAACTTCTTCTGGAGTATGGTGCCAAAGCCCAGCTAGAGTCCTGTCTCCCGTCTCCCATACATGAGGCTGCCAGTAAAGGTAATTCAGTTATGGGAGTAAATGAAGAGGAAGTGTGTGTGTGTGTGTGTGGTGGGGGGGGGTGTTGGTTTTTTTTTTTTTTTTAATGCATTGCTTCATTTCCATCACAATGAATTACACTTAAGGGGAAGCATAGTTTGTGATGAATGTGGGCTGAATAGGCACAAGTGAAAGGAATCTCACTGCTACTTTGTGTTGGCAGGTCACCACGAATGTCTTGACATACTGATATCCTGGGGCACAGATGTTGACCAAGATATTCCTCATTTGGGAACGCCTCTCTATGTCGCTTGTATGTCACAGCAATTCCATTGCGTCCGGCTGCTTCTTTATGCTGGTAATTTTCTTTAAGACATTTTCTTTTCTGTCCATACCCATAGTAATTATTTCTCTAACTCAGCTTCTTTTGAAATTGTATCTTACTGCTTTACAAATGTTCTCTTTATAAACATTCTCTTTTAAGTATATAACCAATAAAAAAGACTGCATTACTAATAGCGCTTGAAGCGCCAGGTAAATATAATCTCACTGTTTCACATGCACAGCATAGCAGACATTTGGGTATGTAAATAGAGTCTGAAAGCCCTACTTATAAAACTCCGCGAAATTAAAATACTCCAGCTTGAGTGTGATCTTTCTAAGTGTACATTACCTTTGAGCAAATACATCAGGAGTAATTTTAGGGATAGAAATTTCTTGGATAGTTTTAACTTCTAGCAACCACAAAAATGCATGCACTGTCCTGGATTTTGTACATTATGTCCTGTTTACATGGAATAATTTAATATCTTTTTCTACTGTCATGAATAACTGAGTTCCTCAAAGTTCAGCATCTATTATGATCTATTGAGAGCATAATGGTCTCTTCCACCATGCACCCAGGAGCTCCTTTAGGACAGGGATGATGCGTACACCCTCCATCATTTCTTTTCTTTATTACAATGCCTCTGTTGCATGTGCTACAAATAGCTAGAACATTACATAAATGAGCAAATGATTTTCTACTTTTTATAACAGTCATTTGACTCTATTCATTTTTAGTAAACCCATTTCTATGTGTTACTCACACTATCTCAGCTAACTTATAAATTCTTTCATGCAAGGAAGATCTTTATCTATTATTTCATTCTCCTTACATCTATAGTCTTTAAAACATGAGTTCTGTTAATAATTATTGATCATGATTTTCTAGTCATGTTCTCCCACAAATTTTGCATAACCAAGAGTTTATATTTTATCATCTATCTTTATTTTGCTAGAAATTTATTTCTTCTACCGCATATTTTTATAATGATTTTTTAAAAACTTTGAAAAAGTGCTGTAATTGAGTACTGCTGTTAGTAATTTAGGCTCTAGTCTCTCATAAAATTGATATAACCTGCTACGTTTATGATTTCTCTATGGAAATTTTGCTATAGAATGTAATTGCTTCACTGAACATTTTATATTTCTTTTTTTAAAAAATTGAAATAATTGCATTTATTGAAATTTGTAAGTAGTAGAGGTCCATAAAGGAACTCATAAAACATATTATTTCTTGTAGATAATCATTAATTTTACAAACAGGATTAGAAAACAAAGTTGAAAAGAACTTACGCATTTTTTTTTTTTTTTTTGGTGGCAGGGATTAAACTCATGACTTTGCACATGCCAAGCAGGTGCTAAACTTATGCATTTTTATTGAAAGGAATTCTGTGGTTTTGTAACTCTATTACTATTTTACAATGTTGAACTGCATTTACTTATTATACATGAGTGACTACCATCTGTCAGGCCATGCACTAAATGCATTAGATAACTTCTGGTGTAGGGTTGTATTTGTTAACATAAGCATTTTTTTTAAAGTTATTGTATATCATTAGTGATATACAGATATCACTAATGTATTTTTTTTTTCAAAGAAAGCAAAATTGTTTTTTTATTTTAAAGAGATTAAGACAACACAGGATATAACAAAGCAGATCAGAACAGAACAATGTAAGCAACACAGTATTTCACCAGAAGACAACCTGATATTAACAGTAGCTACCATAATATCTTTTTCTTTGAAATAGCTGAGCATAACTTCGTATACAGTAGTAGCAAAGATAACAAAATAGTATAAAACCATTCAAGACAATGAAAGTATTACATGGCATTCAGAACCAAATAACAGAAAATGAACAATGGCTACTCTATTATCTCATTTTCCATAGAAAATTTATTCACACTATCACATGTAATACAATCCGATAAGATACAACATGATAGAACCAATGGAAACAGAAGAACAAAAACATGGTAGGACTTCAGAGTAAGATGATATTAATTCAGCACTGGCTATTATAATGACTTGTTTTCTTCAAAATATCTGTTCATACTATCACAAATAATAAAATCAAACAAACCAGGATATACCCATTCCAACTAATGAAAGCAATCATTATAAGGCTTCAAAGCAATGTAATGGGGAATCATGATTACCATAAAGTCTTATGTTCTCTTATCATTTCTTATACTAGGGAGACTATACAGTACTTATACATGTGAGTTTGATTTATTTCGCTTATGAGTATGGTCTCAAGTTGCACCCATTTATTTATAAATATCTCAATGTGATCATTCTTTATAGCTGAGTAGTATTCCATTATATAAAAGTACCACAGCTTTTTTATCCACTCCTCAGTTGATGGACAGTTAGGTTGTTTCCAAGATCTGGCTATTAAAAATTGTGCTGCTGTAAACATGGGTGCACATGTATCACTGTGGTATGATATTTTCAGTTCTTCTGGAAATATGCCTAGAAGTGGAATAGCTGGGTCGAATGGGACTTCCAATCCTAGCTTTTTGAGGAATCTCCAGACTCACCTCCACAGTGGTTGCACCAGTCTACGCTCCCCTCAACAGCGCAGGAGAGTTCCTTTTTCCCAACAGCCTCTCCAGCATTTGTTGGATCCTGGCCATTCTTGCTGGAGGGAGAAGGAATTTCAGTGTGGTTTTAATTTATATTTCTCTAATGACTAGTGATGGTGAACATTTTTTCATGTGTTTATTTGCCATTTGTATTTCTTCATCTGAGAACTGTGTGTTCATCTCAGATGCTCATTTATGGATTGGGTCCTTCAATTTTGGGGATCTATATTTTTCTATTTGAGAGTTTCCATGTCTGTATTAAATTCATTGATTTAAACTACATGATTGAATAAGGGCAGGAAAAAGTACACATTTTACCTAAATGGCTCACATATTTAACACTGTGAGTTTCAAAAAACCAAAGAACATTATTGCCTTTGGATACAAGAAGAAATATAATACATACTTGATCATTATAAGACTTCAGTGTTTGATGAAAATAAATACACATGAACTTAATCATGTTCTGCTTATATTAGTGCAATTAATTTTGGAGTAATTTAAAAATTTATATATCTCCTCTTATTATGAAATCTTTCAAGCATATAGAAAAATATTTTACAGTATGATAGCAAGTGTGTGTACCATCTCTGCAGATATAAAAGCTTACGCTTTTATGTATGAAATATGTGCTGGATGTGGTGGTGCACACCTATGAACTCAGCACTTGGTATGGTAAGCCAGAAGGATCATAGCAAGTTTGAGGTCATCCTGGAATATGTAGTGAGTTTGAGGGTAGCCTGAATTATATAGTGAGGCCCTGTCCCCCCCAAAAAGATTTATTTGTAACATGTATATTGGGGTAATATGTGAAAGGTACACATGTTAATATACATGTAAATAGCTCATTTTAGATAGAATGAAGTCTCCTTTGGAACCTTCCTCAGTTGCCTTTCTTGCTCCCTCTCCAGAGGTAACTGATTCATCTAATATATTTGTTTGTGTTTATCGTCGCTCTTTATACATAGGTGCTGATGTACAGAAAGGCAAATATTGGGATACTCCTTTACATGCTGCTGCTCAGCAATCCAGTATAGAAATTGTAAATTTACTGCTAGAATTTGGAGCAGATATCAATGCAAAAAATACAGAGCTTTTGCGACCTATAGATGTTGCTACCTCTAATACCATTGTGGAAAGAGTTCTGCTTCAACAAGAAGGTAAGAGGGATAGATGCAGACATTGATAAAACACACAGACAAATTTGCCTAAAACAAATGAAATCACAAAGCTTTTTCTTGGCAGGTAAATGAAGATAATGACATAGTTTAGAGTATTTTTGTGAGAATAGAACATTTTCAATTTATGTTTTATCTATGAGCAAAATATGGTTATTTTAATTTTTTGGCATATCTAAGCTTTGTTATTCTTATTGTTTATCACATTTATTTAGTTTATTTTGCCAATGCATAATACCTAGTGGTTCTGGTATGAGGTATGGTCATGTATATTTGGAAAGATAACCAATTTTGTTAAGGTGTGCATGTTCTACAACGAGTTGATGAAATATGATAAGAAAAAATTTTCACCTTTAAGACTTTTGCTCCAAAACAGAATTTGTTAAACTTGGTTAAGAGACTATAAAAACTTCAACTTAAAACTAGACCTAACTTGAGGAAAAATGCATAATTTTATCCCCTTTTTGTACGTAGCACTTTTGGAGTTTAATTATATCTCCTTCAAAGGGAAGAATTTTTGTGGCTTTGAATGCAACAATAATTTCATAATCCTGAAGATGACAGTGTTTTCAATAACATGAGATGCATCTTGGTTATATGGTCTCAAATAAAAGCAATGCAAATACATAAATATTCATGGTGTACTGGTTTTACTGTCCTAGTTTAGTAAAAAGTTGCATAGAAGATTTCTTTCATGAAACTTACTGATTATAAAGTTCATTTTGATTTTATAACAAATATATTCCTGCCTTCTTGCAGCTACCCCAAGCTCTCTTTGCCAGCTTTGCCGACTCTGTATCCGAAATTGCATAGGAAGATCAAGATTGCATCTTATGGCTCAGCTCCAGCTACCAACATTACTTCAGAATTTCTTACAGTATCGATAAATAGTGAAATAGTTTAAAATTCCTTAAAAATCAAAAATTTCTATTGCATTTGCATAATGAATATTTCTTTTTAATCTATGCTAGGGTAAAGTAAATATGAAATTACATGGGGAAGCAGTAAAATATCAATATTCATTTTAAGTGTACTAGTTATTACTTTTGTTTTATGAATTTTTACTGTTTTAGTATTATAATATGTTTAAAGTATCTATACCTTATGGTCCTCTTATTGTTGAGGAAAAATTGAGAGATTCTCCGTTTTATATATATTTTTCAAAGTAGGAAAGAAAAACGTGAACTCTTACTAAAATTTTAATTTAATTGTAATTTAATTTTGTTTGTATTTCAAAGGTTCTGTGTTCTCCAAAGAATGGATTAACTTTAGTTTTGGCTCCTGTGTTTATCTCTGTGTTTTTAATATTGATGCAGAATATGAATGCCACTTAGACAATATGCAGTTTGAAATAAAGATGATTCTCATTCAGCAAATCTATGGTGGTGAATGTACACTTGTCATTGTAATGATCAGTTCATGAAGAGAAGACAAACTGCTCTCCTCTGCGCAGAGAACTAAGTCTTTTCTCCACAGTAAATAGGTCTCTTATAATAACTAGTAGACTGAAAGCCAGCGCTGCCCTTTCACCCCAAGATATTGAGAACATTCTCCACCTGCTAAGGCTATTTTCAGACCTCCTCAAGAGCAGCTTCTTAAGGTCTCTCTTCCATGTTTTCATGCAGTGCTCCGGGCCTTCTCCCATTTCAGAAATTCTCAAATAATTAATGGTGCCTGAACTGGAGAAAATGCCAAGCTTTTCAAAAATAGAAATAAATTTGTAGCTTACTTGATAAACAACACATTATGTATAGCTCAGGACCTTTAAAAGCCTATTTTACAGAACAGCTCAGTCTAATACATGTGTAATATAGGGAATGATGGGCACTAACATGGGTTTTATTATAGAATAACCTCATTAAAATAATTACATATTAAAGCTACTTTTTGCAGAATAGTCTTCTACTATTGTTTTCCCTGAATTAGTGGTAAAGTCTTAGATTCAAAGAGTAACACAACACATCTTTTTTGTTAGTCTTGTAGAATAAGAGAGGTAAACATCAAATATTAAAAACACTAAAATTTTATATACATTTTTATGACAACCACAGTATGGTTGTCCTATCAAAGAAACACTGGAATTTAAATGTAGCATGCCTTTGTTAAACTAAGATCATCATTTCTTGATATAAAACACTTTATTCAAAATAGTATTTTATTTATGAATAAAAGGTGATGGAAAATATAAATCACACGCTTGAATCATTTAAAGTCACTGTATTATGAACATGAGAGTATAATAATGTGGAACAAAACATAGATACAGTGCTTCAGAGGTCTTCTCATCCAAAATGTGTCCCCCACACACATACACTAAATCATGTGCGTGTACATCCTCCTACACCTACACCCAAGGGCAAAATTCCACACAGGCAAAGAGCAAAATAACTTACAATTTGACATAATATTAGGGCAATACAGTGAAATAATTACTATATAAAGGCAATATAGAAATATATACTGATTTTGGAAAGGAATGTATTTAAGGTCTAATTTTTATGACGCAACACAGATTTGATGTTTTTGAGAAATGAAATAGAAACACAGGCCTCTTCGGGAATGAAAGGTATCACATAATGCACTGCACTCAAATGGCTGTTACTCATCAGCAAAAATAATTCAAATATTCTTCTCTTTCATGGATAATCTTTTTTCTTTTTCTTCCTCCTTTCTTTCTTTCTTTCTTTCTTTCTTTCTTTCTTTCTTTCTTTCTTTCTTTCTTTCTTTCTTTCTTTCTTTCTTTCTTTCTTTCTTTCTTTCTTCTTGGCAGTCCAGAGAATCAAATCCAAGGCCTTTGCCCTTAGCTACATCTGTGTTGCTTTTTCCTTTTCTATTTTGTTTTGAGACAGGGTCTCTAAATTGCTAAATTGTTTAGATGAGGTTCAAACTTCTACCGTCATGTCTTACCCTCCTGGAGGACTGGGGTTCTAGGCATGCATACTGTATCCAGCTTTTTACTCTGCTTCCTCTTTCTTTCTTTCTTTTTCTCATTTATTATTTAGCATATTTAAGGCTTTATCTCAGAAACCTAGATAAAAACATTTCAGAGTTTTAATATTGATGAAAAACTTGCTCATAAAATTATTAGCTATCCATCTACTCTATAGCTATAAACAAGTCATGAAATCTTTATAGATGTTTGCTCATTTTTTTTAAATGATCATTTTCTTCCCATTTGAAATCTGCATTCAAATTCAGTGACTTTGAATAAGTAACTTTGCAGGCTTAAAAATATTTTAACACAATTTTTCATCTTTGAGAAGTATATATGGTGAGTATACATTTAATGAACCACATATTCATATGTATAAAGACTATATCTTGAATTTGTTGAGGGTAGACTTCTGAAATCCCTACTTCTTAAAATATTATTTTTTTAAGCTTACATAGCAGGTTCTTTATTTTTGAAATTTTCTCAACATGATGACCCAAGAAACGTGTTTTCATAATAGAGAAAGTGGATGTTCCAAGAGATATAAATGACCTGAATATATCAAAATATCAGCTGAAACCCTGTATAAGTTGGATTAATTCACTCTGCATCATACAAGCAACAGTAATTAAGCCTATTTCCCCCAAATGTGAGATATTAGCATTTTTGTACCAGAACATAGAACATGCTAGCGAATTATCAAATAATGGGAATTCCCAGGACTCAAAGAAGAAATGTACTCGATTCTTAATGACTTACTATCAACGAAGAAAGCTCACTGGGCTGGATATGGTGATACAAACCTGGAATCACAGGAGTCTGGGATGCTCAGGCGAGAGGATTAAGAGAACAGGTCCCATCATGGAGCATTGCATGGGCCCTGAAAGTTGTCCCAGGTGAGGTGTTTGGGACAGAAAATGTGGCAGGTGAGGACTGAGGGATAGCATTCCTTTCCTGCAGGAGTGGTTGAGGGTGGGCTGCATGGAACTGGCCTTTACATCTCCTTTTTCAAGGTGTGAATCTGTCTGAACCAGATCAAAGGAATGAAGGCAGGGAAGACACACTGTTTCCCATTTATAGGATGGAGTGAGCACTTTATTCCCAACTTTAGAAAGAATTACATAGGTTTTACGGCAGGAGTGGACGATGGTATGGATGGAGAGAGACAGGGACTCCATCTGTTTGTGTCTGGTTCTCATGATCAGGCAGGAGTCCTACAGTTTAGTCCTTCCTCAGAAAGGAGGCAGCTGGCAATTGGAACAGGACTTGTCACTTTGCCCTTCTCTCTTCACTTGTTTATTACGAGGATTTTGAAAATGAAGATGGAGACTTTACCAGTTCCATGTATGGCAAGGGGTTAATTCTATAATTACCCTCCCTGGGCCTCTTTCCCTTTCATCTTCATTAGAAGGAGAAGCTTGAAGGCAAACATCATGGCTTCCCGAGATTGAAAAGATGGGGCGCCCTTTCTGCAAAGGTGATGAGGGACCCTGCATTAGGTTTGCAAGGCGGGGATGCTGGAGTACCCCCCCACTGTCCTCATGCTCTGCCATGAGGGAGACGGTGCCACTTCTATCCCAAGCCCAGGCTCGGTCCTTGCCCGCCTCCATTCTCCTCTACTACCATATGCATCACTTCCCTCCTCCCCCGGAGAAAATAAAGGAAGCAGCATCCCAAAGGAACTGGTTAAGTTGGCAGAGGGGCTAAGCAAGCGAAGTCCTTTCTCCTCTTATCTGAATTGAGTTACTCACAGAGAGAAAGCTCCCCGCTCTGCTTCTGTATAACCTGCACTGACAGGAGTTGAGCCTAAGGCCTGTCCACGTCCCCCACACCTGTGACTAGAGGCCTTTCATCCTAATGCTGGTGTGCGGATTAGGGAGATCCCACCCACAGCATCAGTCACATCCTCAGGTAACAATTTCATCAGAAATGCACTTGCATTTGTTCCCACCGCCTGAATCCTTTGTCTTCTGTCAGAATTGTTTCAGAACTTAGGAGGGACATCAAGAGTACTTTGATCTTCTTAACAGTTTGATGGAGTAACTTCTAGGACTCATTCATTATAAACAAGAGCTTTCATTATTATTATTAATTGCTTTATGTTGCTGCCAAAAATGTTAATACAGGGACATAAACTGTTCCTAAAGATTGCAAAAACAAGTACACGGTTATAACTTTTCATTTCTTATCTTGGGACTCACTGGTCATAAACATAGATGCTGGATTCTCCTCTTTCCATCGCTTAAGGTAAACAGTTTGCAAAGTTCTAACACTGCCACCCCAAGATACCTCTTCCATCCGCTGCTCCCTGGTGATGGCTCCCTGTGAAGGCAGCCCTGTCTCAATCCTATGCTTTTCAGAAAACCACATTTACCCTCAGCACCATACTTAGCTCAGAAACTATGCTCTCCCTATAGTAGTATATTTCTACAAATTTGAGTTAATCTAAAACAGGGCTTCTCAATCTCATTATGGTGACGACCTGGGACTAGATAATTCTTGTGATGGCCTGTCCTGTGCACTGGAGGATTTGCAAAAGCATCCAAGCCTCTCCCTGACAGATGCCAGAACACTGTCCTCCAAAGTTGTGATAAATAAAATGTCTCAAAAAATTCATTGCCAAATGTCCCCCAAGGGGGAAATTATACCCTCAAGAACCACTGATGTGGAATAATCCCCTCAGTGACTTCATTAGAACAGACCTAATCTCCCTGACGTGCAAATATCGAAAGACAGATTTGCGGTAGGGGGAGAGGTGAGAAAGGGAATTTGCACTTACTGTGAAACACCGGGACAGAAATGGCCACATAATTGGTAATTGGTCCTAAGCATGGCGTCCCATAAGCTGCGAGGCCTCAGCCACTGCTTACCTGTGCAGTCAGTGCTCAAGTCTCAGGCTCTGAGAAAGTGGTCTGGCTAGTGATGTCTCCAACAGTGTGAGAGGCAGGCAGCTGTGAAATTCTCTGTATTATCTAGGAGGTACCTGTTCAACAATCCTTTCCCCAACTTTTATACTAGTGAAAGACACATTAATTCTTAGGGAATTCAAACACATGAGAAAGACAAAATATTTCCTTAACCACCTCCTAAATTTTGAGGTATCTGTCTCAAACTGAGGTCAGGAATTCACATTATTACATTTCTAATTATTATGCAGAACCATGCCCATTGAGGACCTATTCACACATTACTTTAGATAAGACATCCCTCCTTGGAAAATAGAACTCAGTTTAATTCTCAGACAAATAACCTCAGCCTAGGGAATAGAAGGTAGTCATTTTATCATTTTCTTATTTCAGTTACATTCTGGTTAGGAAAAAAAAATTAGTGGTATTGTAAAGAGTCTCATAATTTTTTTTTCTTTCATTGTGTATAAATAAGAAAACTTACAGGATCAGCACATAAACACACAAGCACGCATGCATGTACACAGGGTGTGCACACTTGTGCCTGTTGGAAATACTGAGCTGGGTTCTGTTGCAAGCCTACATACTATAAGAGACCCCAGGTTTACTATTGGTAACTTAAATTCTAAACAGTTATTCCCACATTTTTATTTTTCTATGTGCTCTGCAAATTGTGTGGTCAGTCTCATTCTGTTGTGTGACTGTTTATACACCAGTCTTTTTCTTTGATTGTCAGATAGGAATTCCTCAGATAATTCCCTTCATCTATCCTGGGGCTTAGTAAAACAAGGAGAGAAATCACATTCACAATACAAAATTTAGTACTAACTTTTCTGCTTAGGAAAGAAACTTTTATTTTCTTGAATCCCTAATAGAAAAATTCCCTGCAAGAAAGCAAATTGTACTTGTGTAAGAGGGGTGTAGTGGATTAACTAATGGTCAGTTTGCGTGGGACCCTCCAGCTGAAGTGTCAGCATGGTCTGGGCACAGCAGATCCACCTGAGGATTGTAGAAGGAATGGCATAAGAGGAGACCAGAAGGGGAAGACGGGGAGGGGATTGATTTTCCTGAACAAGCTGCTTTTCAGGGGTATTTCTTTGAAGGAACCTTGGCTGCTGTCTTTCTTTGGGAGAGCTTCAATCCTCATCTTCATCATGCGCAACACATCCTGGCTTTCAATGCTGATCTCTCAGCCTTTGGCACAGAACCTTCATCCTGTTGGCACAGGCTTTCTAGGTTCCACCACTGGCCCTTGGGCCTTGAGGGTGCGTATCCTAGATAAGGACTTGTATGGGACACTGCCGTGGACTCCAAGCCCTTGAGTGGATTCTTTGGGTCTCCAGCATGCAGCCACACACTGCACTCTTCTAAATCCGAGTCTAGTAAGCACTGACTAATACAAGGGGCAACGGGGAGAGCACCATGTGCTGAGACCGGGGCTGGCCTAAAGATGGGAAAAGCATGTAAAGAGGACAACACAGTAACAGCCAGTACTGATGACCAAGTGTGTGAGTGACACCCTCTTGAATCATGTAGCTGCAGTCCAGCAGGCAGAAAACAGAGGCCACATGAGTGACAGTAAGACCAGGAGAAGAGCTGCCAAAGCCTAACTCAAGCACTACTGCATACCACTGTGAGAAAACAATTATTTTTCAATCATTCAGTAGATTGAGTTTACAATGGTTCTATTATACAGCAATAGGTAGCAACAAGAAATCGATATCAGCCAAGAGTGTGTAAGTATTTTCATCTGATTTTATCTCCCCACAACTTGGTTCCTGTTTTTTCTCATTTTCCAAGGAATTGGGAAGGAACTTAAAGTCTGCTACTGGTGATATTGACCGAAAGTAGGAGTGTTCTTCTCTCCCTAGCAGGAAATGTTGTTAATTTATTTTAATTCTTCCAATTATGTAAGATCAAAATTCTGAAATAACAAACCAGAAGATAAAAAAGGGAAAAGTATAAAGAAAAACAGTTACTGATGGATAAATCTCTAACATCATTTTCTACCTAACTGAGGGAATTAGTTGAATTTTCCTAGTTGAGTCAGTGGTTCAGTTTTCATGAACGAGGCATAGGAAATCTTCCTCATCTCTAAAAGTGCTGCACATCTAAGTGGATCAAACCCCTTTCAGAAAGAGTTTCTCAGGCAGCAGAGATGGCTAGGACTATGCTGGTTAAATGTTCTTTGGGCCTCTCTGTGTTCCAGGATTTTCACACCGTGAGGGTGAGACTACTATGTACAGTGTATAGTAAACATGAATCGAAGTGTCACTTGCAGGCTGAAGCCAGTATGTGTCCTGCATCTCTCTCATAGCAACATCACAGGCCTTATGGTCTAGAAGGGCCATAGACACAACCCTGGACCTCTGTGTGTGAAACCTCTCTCCCACCCCATTGACCCATGGTAGATAGGAAATGTCAGAGGGAAATAAGTCCTTGATGTGTAGTCACTGAGATTTCTGAATTTGTGTGGTGTAGTTAGCATTAGTTGCCTTGATCAATGCATTAATTTTCTTATATTTTAACCTTCAACAACCAAAGTACAAGATGAAGTAGTTTCACTTTGTTATCTCTTGATTCAAGCTCCATACAACCTCACAGAATGATCAGAAAGGTTTGAATTTAAATGTCTTAGTGTTTATGGAAGGAGAAAGATACTCTCTCCATTGGAGTTTGCACGTGTAAAGCGATGGTTATAGCTAATTATAGGTCTTATCAGTTGTAACTGACGTATTAGCTATAATAATAAGTAGCCTAAATATAATAAAGTAACTCATACTAGAAAGAGATAAACAAGACTCATCACTTAGCTTTAAAGTTAATCAAAATTTAATAAGAGATCAAAATATTTAAGTAAATTTTTAATTTATTAAATCATATAATCTTTTTAAGACTTCAATATTGTATTATATTTTAATACTGTGCTATAAAATTTTAATATTGTAAATATAAAATACTAAAATAGATAGTAGATACATTCATAAGTGTACAGTTCTGTTTGTTTAACTATCAATAACTTTTCCAGTTCCTAAGCATGATAATTGTGATTACAACTTGAATGGATTATGAGTTGCCCAGTGGATTAGTGGAACTCAGTTTTGGGTGTCTGTATGATTGACTTATAAACTGAAAACCAAGGAAGGAAGACATCCTAGATATGAGTGGTACCACTCAGCAGTTTGGATGGAATAAAAAGGGAAAGAAGGAAGTCTACTCCTTTGCCTTTTCAGAGTGGTTCTGATCTTCGCCCTCACCTTTGGACGTTCCTCTCTGGTACTTTCAGGCTTCCAGCACAGACTCCAGCTCCCACAGAAGACTCTTCAGTTTTCCCACACAGACTCTCACTGACCCAGCTGTGAGCTACTAATCTATGACTTTCAAACGGAGCCTCCAGTTCTCCAGTGCACAGTCAGGAGACCGCTATCAAAACCAGGCAAGGTGGCTCACACCTGTAATCCCAGCACTCCGGAGGGGCAGGAGGCAGGAGGATTGTTGCGAGTTGGAGACCAGCCTGTGCTACAAAGTGAGCTCACAGCCAGCCTGAACTCAAAAAGACAAAATTAATTAACTAATTAAAATTTTTTAAAAAGTCTATAACTTGGCAGAAAAACCGAGCTCAGCGTTTTCCCAGAGTAAATTCTTAGTCTTGTATTTATGAGGAGGGCAAATATTCAGCGGCTGCTAAAATCTCTGAGGGAGCATGATGAAACCTGCTAGCTGTGCTTAAAAAAAAGTTGGAGACTGGAGCCAACTGCCAGTGCCAGGTGAGGCTTTGTTGCTGTGGTGACACAGAAATAAAAAACAAGCAAACAGGAAACAACAAATCTCTGTTCTCTTCCTCTGGCCTTCTGGTCTTTCTATTTAGTCCTTGCCATTAGCAGAACTTACTAAAATCTGCAGCAAAGGAAAAAGTACATTGCAGAATTCCAGCTCCAGCATCACTAGAAAAGTGTGCTTACATCAGAGATATAGGTTGCTTAACAGTGCACTTATTATGGGGAAATGTTCTCACTCTGTACAGGACTTCAAAATTGAACTGTAATGTGTAACCCCAAATACCTTTCTGCTAATGCTTAAACACTTCTTCTAATCCTGCTAAGTTACTTGTTATTTCCTGAAACATTTTAAAAAACATTCTCACATCTCTACATCTTTTCTCACATTAGTCCTTCTGTGTGGAATTATCTACACCCTTCTTATGGTCATCTTACTAATTTTAGAAACATTTTATACTCAATAAGCACACTGTTCAGCATGTTGCTCTATGCCTTTTACATAGAGAACTCATTTATTTAATCCTCATAACAACCCAGTAAGGTTTATAATATTTATTTCCATATTTTACAAATAAAAATAGTCAAGTAACTTATCTGAAGTCACAGATATAGCCTGTCCTCCAAAGCCCAAATCCTAACCAATTCAAAATACTGCCTTATAAAATCATATTCAAAGTTCAGCTCTTCTGAGTATTTCTAGGCTTCTATATTATTTGCTTCACCCTTTTTCTAATACATTTTTGCCATGGTAAGATTTTCAGCATAGGTGATATTTTCACTGATATCTATATCTCTAATTCTTGTGAAGATTCTAGTGTACAGCAGTCAAGTAGAACTTCTACATGGAAAAGTGTCACATCTGTGAGATCCAATAATCACTAGCCACATGCAGCTATTCAACAGGTGAATTATAGTTACTGTTACTGAGATTTATTTAGATTGATCTAAAATTATAGTGGCTAGGGGGTAGTGAAGAGCTAGTCACGGCTCGGGATAGTTTCCACATCCATTCAAACTAACCAGGAAGATCCTTTTCATTTGTTTCATACTCTCCAATTTGCTATTTGGTCATGTCATGTCCCTTGTTTTACTGGTCATTTACATTCTCATTCCCAGTTGCCAGGACCTCTTACTGAGGACAACACCACAATCAGCAGATTGCCAGCTACTGTCACTGTTACTCCTTCAGATGATGCCATTGCACAGGCTTCTGTCTCCCATTCCACCTTTCATCAAAACACTCCTGCCTTACGCAAACAGTTCCATTTTACCTGGGAACAGGCTTGACAAATTGTTGAATAATGTTTCTCATGCGTGATACATTTTTCCTCACTCTGTGCGGGGGTTCATCCTCGAGGATTATACCCCAATCATCTCTGGCAAATGAATATCACTCACATTTCTGAATTTGGCTATCTATAGTAGGTTCACATTTTAGTGAGCACTTCCTTGGAATTTATTTTTGCTTCCACCCACACTGGTGAGGTAGCTAAACATGTCATTGCTTGTATTCCTTTAATACCCTTGGTTGACCAGGGGTTAAGACTGACAATGGCTTAGCCTGTACAAGTGCTGCTTTCCAAACATTTTGTAAAACTTCTCATATTTCCCTTACTGCAGGAATTCTTTATAATTTTCAAGGTCAAAGAATTGTTGAACATTCTCACCATATGCTCAAAATTCAATCACAAAAACAAAAGAGGGAATTCTTCTCTACAAAATTCACACCTGATAATAGACTTCACTTGGCATTCTATACTGTTAACTTTTTAAATCCTAATAAGGATGGAGCTGCAGCAGCAGAAAGATAATTCAATCAGGTAAAGGAAAGAAAAGCTAGAAAGGGTCTTTTGGAAAGATCTTCATACTGGACAATAGAAGAGACCCAGACCACTACTCACTTGGATAGAGGGTTATGCTTGTGTTTTTCTAGGGAATGCTGAATGTCCTCTTTGGGTTCAGAGCATGCTGTCCAGTTGTATCATGGACTCAGATCCAGAGAAGTTGAGTCTACTTTTCAAGAAATTGATGCTCAGTCTTATGACAGTAATGCCTAAGAGGCTGTGCCACAACTGACAGATAAGGATGGGACTAGACCTGGCTTGGGCCAATTAAAGAAAGTGATCCAGGATGCCAGAAGATGTAAACCAAAAATAAGAATAAAAGGTCTGAGTAGTTGATAGAGCACATAGAGATAATTGAGATGAAAGCTACACAAAAGAAAGGGACACAAAAGTTATTTGTATTCTTAAGGCAAAATAAACACAAAAATACATTAATTATAGATAAAAGATTATGCCCCTTAAAAATTCTTCTTCTACGAGATCTTGACTAACTGACCTACAAAAAAAAATCTGACTATTTAAGAGTTATAAGTTCCTAAAATTATAAAAGAGTTCCTATAATTCAATTTGATGAAAAATGTATTTGAGTGCACTCTGATTATGTAAAATGTTTGTCTGTCTAATCTGTTAACCTGTGTACTTGTTTCTTTGTCTGTCATATATGTGAACAGCATTTTTTTTTGAGCACAACTATTTTTCTCTTCTTTTTCTTTTGCATTTTCAGATCATTTGTTCAAAATTTAATTTGGGTTATAGATTTAAAAGCATGCTTTCACCTGGCTGGCCACCTGATTAATTTGATACCAAAATGGTTTTCAGAGGTCATCAAAAATTTATTAAGGTAACTAAAGGGACCTTTCATGCTTGCAGAATTATCTCTTTAGGTTCCCTTTGATAAATAAGGGGCAGTTGCCTGTGAAAAGTTATTCCATTGTTCTTTAATAGGAAGCCCCAATGATCTCCAAAGCCTAATGGGAGACATCCCAATAAATATTATTAAATATATTATTGTGATACATTTACATTGCTCACAGGTCAAAAGATTAAGTTTTCTAGAGAACAAGGTTTTTGAGTTAAAGATGCCTAGTACAAAGGTTTTCATATGGCTATGAGGATTGTTATTGCAGGATACTTAATGCCTTCAGATATGCAGATATGCAGATCTTCTGAAGTGTGGAACTAGGAGTGTTTAAGGTGATAGGCTTTTCTTTCAGATTCAGACATCTTATGTGATGTACATCTCATTAAAGGACAACAGATTGGTTAAAAAGGCTATACTATGTCAAAATGAAAACTTAAGTGTGTTACAAAATATCAGGATTGTCAAGTTACATTATTATATATGGCATTTGATTTCTAATTTTCTGGGTAAAATATGTAACTGTTGTCTGTTAGCATTCTACAGGGATTCAAATGCTAAAACATCCATGATTGGTAGGAAATACTGGTTGTGTTTTGTGTCATATTAAACTCGCTGCACCTAATATAATGTAATGTCATTAACCTTCTCTTCTGGAGGTTTAACAGTTGAGGGTTAGAGACCAAAAAACTAGGAAGATAGGCTAAGGGACAGCCAATATCTTGGCCCCAACCCTTCAAGGTCAATGAGGATCCAGGACATAAAGAAACTTTTGCTGTGATACCCTATAACTCAGTGAGTCCCTGGTCTTCTGACCAAGGAGCTTATTGAACCACTGAGGAAGAAGATTAAGCGTATAGCGTGCCTAAGGAGAGTAACCTGTAGAGAAAAATCTTCCAATGTTTTCACAGAAAACAACTTGGTCAAGCAACGGCAGTGACTCAGTGACTCATCCAGATGGCTGACAGAAATACCAAGAAGTGATGTGCACGGTCCAAGGTGATTCCTGAGGAGACTTACCTTGATAGATAACAAAAGATTAATTTTAATTAATACAAGTCTCACTTTGAGTTCATCTTAAACATCCAGCAGAAAAATATACCATAAGGAAAAAATATTTTTGCAGAGTCCTCTAAACACAGTTGCTCAAACTTCAATTAAACACCCATTGACTGCAACTACAAAAACAGAAAAGGGGGGATGTCGGAGTGGCTAAACTAGTGATTAAGTGTACCTGTGGAGCTGAGAGCTCAGAGTGCCCAAGGATTTCTCTGATTGCAGCCCTGAGTGGGGAGGAGGGGTGAGAGGTGTGCTAGGTAAGTAAAGGATGTCGTGTGACATCAACCAGCTGTCTTGGCTATTTTTTTCTCACTACTGAGACAAAATAGGAGGCACCCTCAATGAAGGAAGGAAAGGTTTATTTAGCTTACAATTTATAGAGGTTTTAGTCCATAATCATCTGTTTCCAAGGCAGGGTGGCATGGCACCGGGGCAACACTTCAAGGCAGCAGCCAAAAAAAACACAGGCCACCCACTCTCCGGGCCAGTGTAACACTCCCAGAATACCCTTGCTCTCCTCTTGCACATGATGGGGATGTTTATCTCTCTGTTAAACTTCTAACCTTCTCAAGTTGACATAAGGTGTCAACCATAACTCCTGCCAAATGTATAAACAAAAGTAATGTGGTGGTTGAACACACTTTTCCTGCCATCTGGAGAGTTCGTTCCACCTGACCTCAACTTTCTATATATTGTGTCATCTTTATTTCTTCACCCTCTGGCAGCTCTTCCCCCAGGGAACCTAGCTGTGCTGGAGGCAGCATTTTGCAGTGTTTTTGTTTTTCGTTTTTTTCTTTTTCTTTTTTTAGCCATTTACAAAATCACAGTTTTTACTTTATTAAAAAACATGTATATAAATATTCAATAAAATATTATACAAGACTTTCCTGTTTCATCCTGTACCACAGCCCACATTTACATGCATTTTTGCTGCAAACCCGTTTAAAGGATTTTAATAATTTTACTTATGTAAATATTTAATTTATAAGTTCTCTGCCTACTCTGCAATCAATCTTTCTTCTGTGTTGTTGACTGATAAATACTAAAGAGTTGGATGAATTCTTGGCACATAGTAGGTACTCAAATATTTGTTAAATGAATGAATGAGTGAATCAGGCATAATAGGGCATGCTTGTGAAATGGAAAATCTAACCTACAAATTGTTTTCAATTTCATCATGCTTCAGACTGCTTGACGTAATAATCAAGGAAACAGGTGTGTTACATTATGAGTTCCTCTCATCTACCTCATCGCTTATGGCCGCCAGTTCTCAAATGCTCTTCTGCCCTCTGCGGATTTTCATTCCTTTCCTAAAAATGCTTGAGAGAGTTTAGACTGCTGACCGGACAAAAACCACATTACTTGAAATACAAAATTTATGAAACAGGAAATTAAAAAGTAAAACTCTAAACGGGTTGCTAGTGAAGCTAACTAAAACTGATACCGAAGGCTAAGGATTAGGCTACCAGGCAGTGCAAAACCAGTAGGTCAGGGACTCACGGCGGCCCCTCCCCTCCCCGCTCAGTGGAAGACCCCGGGCGCCAGGAGGTTCGCTGCAGACGCTAGGCAACTTCTATCCTCTCGAGGTCCCGCCCCCCGCCCCAAGACCCCGCCCCCGCCGCCGTTGCCATAGGAACTGCGCCATGGCTGCCGCCGGCCAGGTCAAGGAGTACTTAGAGCCGCCGGCGGCAGCCCCAACCGAGTCCTCCGCACTTTCAGCACAGCCACCTGCACGGACCCACGGGAAGCACAACAAGTGTTCAGGCTATCCGCAGATCCCGAAGAACTCCCGCCTGTCGCGGTCCGTTCTCCGCTGGCTGCAGGGCATGAACCTCAGCTTTTTCCCCAGGAACATCAGCAGGTGCCGGAGACATCCGGCCCAGACCCACTAGGCTGGGACAGAAACTTCCGCCCCTTGGGGTGCGTGTTCGGCCCAGGCTCTGACCTCGCGCTCTTGTCACACAAGAAGACTGTTAAGGGAGTTTGGGGAAGGCTTTAAGGCTTAAGAAAAATACGAAGGCCAGGCATAGGAGTGCACGCCTCTAATCTCAGCACTCAGGAGCCGAGGCAGGTTGATCATTACAAATTTGAGACCAGCCTGTGCTAAAAGTGAGCTGAAAGCCAGCCTGAGCAGCATAGCGAGACCCTGTCTCAAAAAACAAACAAAACCGATGAAACATGAATTTCATTTAACAAATCATTGAATTGTAGCTTTAAGCTAATATAGAAGCTTTTATATTGCAAAACTAGTAGTCAAGTCTCTTCAGGGAGACTGAGTTTTAATACTACTAAGGATTGTTCTACCATCTATAGACATCTAGTTTCAGGACTATCAGGGATTTAAAAAAACTTGCTATTTAAAGATGGTCCCCCCTGAACATAACAGACAGTTAATATTTGCTATGAGAAGTAACTAAATTTTGCAAAAATTAAGGCCACCCATCTTTTGCAGGAAGGGTTTATTAATATTGGTAGTAGATGTATCATAGGAAAATTCTTCTGAAACTTACAGTGGGTTTGAGGCTAACCTGTGGATCTTGTTCAAATTCAGATTTGGGTTCCTTAAAAGAACACCAGAGCCTTTGTTGCGTATATAATCCCAGCAAAGTGTAATTATATAGTAGCCTTTTTTCAGAGCAATGACCCCATAAAACAAATTCTACGATGTATTTTTGATCAGCATGGAGTATTAGATTGGTTTTCATCAATTATAAACTGTATTATTAACTATATTTTATTTCCTTGTTGCTATGGATCAGAGATTTTTCAAATGGCTTCCTGATTGCAGAAATACTCTGTACATATTACCCCTGGGACCTTAAATTATCATACTTCAGAAATGGAACTTCTTTAAAAGTCAAGTTGGATAACTGGGCACAATTAGAGAAGGTAAATTAGCACCATTTACTGTTAAATTTATTTTAAAAGGTCTTTTCTGAATGTCACAGATATTTACGTGTATGTGTGACTATATGAATACAGTGCTGTGGAGTGGACAACTTCTTCCCATGGTATTTACGTTTCACCAGGTTTCTTGTTTATGTCATGAATCGTCTATGAAACTGGGCGTAACTCACTTCAGTTAATGTGAGACATAATGGTTTCTCTTGTTAAATAATATATTATCTTGATAATTAGCATGTTAAACATCAGAAAATTAGTTGAGATACAAGGAGGGTTAATCATGGTAGTTGATTTTTGTGGAATTTTTTTTATGATGAATATATTTTCTTTCTATTAAAGTTTCTGGCAAAAAAGAAACTTAAATTACCTAAAGAACTAATCCATGGAACAATTCATTGTAAACCTGGAGTACCCGAAATATTGATAGAAGAACTGTATGCTTTGTTAACACATCGAGAGTAAGTTATTTCAAATTTTTTAGTAATACAATCTGAAATTTTGATAATACAAATCTCATTACCAAAAATGTGCCTTGTCAACAATGTTCCTTATTTACAGAACTAAAAGTATCCAGGAGGACATGCCAAATTTCACAGACTACAGTTACCAGATGCATTTACCTCTGGTTCGCAGGTCTACAGCTTCAACATCTATTAAAAGTAACATTAGGTTAACGGAATTAATGAGCAATCCCAACATGCTCAGCAATGAACTTAAAGTAGAGTTCCTGTTACTTTTGCAAATGCTACAAAGAAAATTAAGCAGAAAATTGAATCCAGGTAAGTTTTCCTTAGAAAAAGCTGAGTTCTTCCAAACTCAATGAGGCAAATCAAGCACAGATGAAAGAAAAGCATACTATAGGCTCATTTTTGCCTTTTACTCTGGCTAAATGGGAAGAGGCTTCTCTTATGCTAGCAGTAGAATGGTGTATTAGCATTGGAGTGGATTTTAATTCATTCTTTTTGATAAAAGTACAAGTTAACATAGGTTACAAAGACTTTTTAGAAAAAAAATTGTCAATGTAAGTAAACTTTTGTAAATAGAAGTCCATATATCAACGGAAGGAACTTAAGAGGATGGGCATGTTTCAGAGTATAAATCCTTTGGGGGAAAAAGCTGAATTGCCATGATTCACTCTCCGTGCTGTTTAGAGAATGGTCTGTGTTATCTTTTGCACAGTAACCTTGTTGGTGTGTGAATGGTGAGTAGGTTGGAGCAACTTGTAATACCTTTCCAGAGGTATCATTTAAAGTATTACCGAAGCAACCAAATCACTGGGCATCATCTGAGACTCAAAGAATGATCCCCTTTTTGTTTTCCAGCACTTTAATTAGGAAACCACTCATGTCTCAAATCTTATTTTGCTTGACTCCTGGCAATTAGCAAACACACCATTTCCATGTTCTGGAACCATTCAGAAAATGAGGCCGATTGTAGATGATTAGGATTTCTCTCCCCTTCAAAGTCTGTTTTCCAAAAAAAGCAATTTCTGCCTGCTCTATGGAAAGAGAGAAAAGGACTAACTTTCCCTTCTATTGTACTCTGCCCTAAATTGAAAGAGAGAATTTGTTTTGTCCTCCATATTTTGTTTACTTTTCTATCACTTTTCTTTTTTTTTCCCATAATTTGTTCAGATTTTTGGCTCTAGCTGTAATTTGTAAATAATGAAAGATTTCAGGTTGTTAGTCCTTTTGTGGAATCTATATTACAACTTTGTATATCTTTAAACATTAGAATTTTATTATGTATCACACATGCAAGTATATAATGAGTATACATAATTTTAAAAAGACTAATAACAGTGAAGACAGTATTTTTATATGGTTTAAGAAATGCAATATTATTGCATGTTCTGTGGTCAACTCACTACACTCTCTTCCAAGAGTGCTTTGTTGAATTGGTTTATAATTTCTTGATTAAAATACTGGTTTTATCTAGGCATACTGTTTACTTATTCTTCACTTCATTCATATGTATTTCCTAATTTGATTGATTTTACTGAATTTGTAGTCAGCAAAATGGGTTCTCAGATTGTCTATGTGTAATCTCTGAAACCTGTAAATATGTTACATTACATGGCAAAGGAGCCTTTGTAGAGAAAAATCAAAATACAGACTTTAAGATAGGAAGTATAAATTGGATTATTCAGATAGACCCAGTCTAATCACATGAATCCTCACAAGCAAATTCCAGCTGGAATTAGAAAGATGCAGAAAAAGAGACTTAAAATATAACCTGTAGGTATCAACCTGTCATTGTCGGGGGCAGCTATGGAAAACATGTGGCCTGGCTTCTAGGATCAAAGAACTATGCTTGGCTGACACCAGCAAATAAACATGGATCTCAGTCCCACGAATGCAAGGAATTACCTGCTGCCAAACAACCTGAGTGAGCTTGCAAGGGGATTCACTCTCCAAGCTTCCAGAAAAAATGCAGCCCTGCCAATGCCTTGATTTCAGCCTGAGAGAATTTAAATAGAGAACAGATGTCTGTACTGAGATAAAATGGTTATTGTCATAATTCACGAGATCTGTAACAATTTGGTATGGCTAAAATAATTGAATACAGTTTGTAGTCAGACTGTTTCCACTGTGATATTATGATGTATATTTTTCTACATTTAAGTTGATGAAGTGGAGCTTTTCATTCTTAAGCTCTTAATTCATTTGCAATTCATATGAAGAACAATTGTTTCTGTAGCACTTTTTGAAAAGTCTATTCTTTCCCTGCTCATTTGTATGCTGCCTCATGCTGCGAGTTTCAGTGTATACACGAGTCTCCTTCTGAGTGCTCTATTCAACTTTGTCTATACAGAAAACACTTCAACACTAATGCTGCCTTAATTACTATTACTTTATAATTAAGCACTGATACTTCATAAAATCCTGGATGTGTTGTATCAAGTATCTTGTTGCAGAAAACTTTGTTATTTTATTCACAAGAAATCTGCTGTTTTCAATCTGCTTATTCCTATTACATATTTGCATTCAACTGTATCATTATGTTGAGGTTTTTATTATTTTTGTTATATCTACCTTTTTTTCTTTTGAACTGTTTTTGTTTTTTTCCAAAGATACTGTTTTCTGGTACAAATTTTGAAAATTTTAGCTTTACACTCATTTTAGTACTACATTGGAAATTTTAATAGGCCTATTTATCTTAGTCTGAAGTGAATGTTATTTTCTCACTTCCTGAAACTTCAAAAAAAAAAAAAAAAAAAGAACACTATGACTCTGATCACTTTCTGTCACTGACACATCTCACTTAGATTCTTTTCTTCATCCAGCATTTAAATCTGGTCAGATTACAACTCTAGAAATCAGTCTTACTGTTTTTTCTTTGCAGAGCTAGCTATATGGCTGCTGTCATCTTTGAATACACTTCCTCTTCAGCCACAGTCCCATCAACCCCTCAATTCTTCCTATTTCTGAGTGGTATTCTGCATCTGGTCTTGATAACTCCACACCTCAGGAGCTTCGCACTGCTTCTTCTATTGATCATTTCTGCATTTTTAAATTTTGAGACAGGGTCTCATAAAGTCCTCAATTGCCCAGACTGGGTTTAAATTTGGAATCCCCTATCTTTGGCCTCCTAGAATGCTAAGATTACAGGTGTACTTGACTATGCCTGGCTACTAGTCTTGATTCTTGAAACAGCTGATTGCAAAAGTTTTTCATCTGTTGCCAGAGTCATTAATAGTGATAATTATAGTTATAGGAATGTTACTAATCAGAAATTTATTTAGGCCTCACATGGCATGACAGATGAGTAGGATTACATTAGATAACCCTTCAGACCTCAGTGAGGAATGAGCTGCAGAAGAGGAAACCACCGTCAGAAGCAAAAATTGTCTGAGTACTGCTGTGTATAGGCTCAATTTTAAATATATATATATATATATATATATATATATATATATATATATAGTCTAAATGTGTTTGCAAAAATGCAATAGGTATTTTATAATTTTACTTAGAAAAATAGGTAAAACTAACATGACTGCAGTAGTGCACATAATGTTTTACTTTTGGGACCAACTCTGGGAGACACAACAGAGTTTTTGTTTATATATTTGTGTGTATATGTGTCTGTGTGCATGCATATGTATGCTTTTTAAATATATATTCATTTTAAAAATTCACTACTTTGAATTAAATTTATGATTTGGTCACCTTTCTATATAATTATTGAATAAAATGTAGCCAAAACTAATAGGAACATAAAATAGTACCTTTAAAATAACTTTTTAAAATAACTGTTGTGCATCAAAGATTGTGAACAATGTAGAGAGTGGGTTATTAACCTATTTATTTGTTGTTAGGAATATCAGAAAAAATAATTTTATTAGTTTATGGTCTTATTTTTACAATATCTGTTCTAATGTTTCAAGAAATACTTTTGTGTTTATAGAGTGGTTTGATGTGAAGCCAAACATAGGAGAAATTACTCTCAACCATCTTCCTCCCAAGTTCTCTGGGTGTAGATATCCAAAAGTTTCAAAGGAGCCAGTTGCACCTTCATGTAAGTTTTACTTTTTGTCTGTTAAGATAGATTTTTTATTTTACTTTATTCAGTTAAAATGTTGGTGTGGGCGGATATTCAGTCTAAAACTGTTAAATTGGTGTTCTGCTCTCCTTTTTGACAGGTCAGAGGAGGCAGGCATTAATCCAAGTTAGGCCCCAGCTGCTACTCCTGGACCCATTTGAGTTTTGCTTCTGGTTTTCACACTGGCTTGCTTCTTTCCTCTTATGGCTAATTAGGTCTGACTGTGGATGGGCAGGTCTTTGAGACTTTTAGGAAAAGGTGGAAAGCAGTGGCAGAGTCACAGCGTGGATTTTTTTTCCTGTGTGAAAAATAGAAGCACCATACAAAAACTGCCTACTGCTGCTATGTGAATTGCTAAAAAATATTTCTCATTTCTGTTATTTTTTAGGAAAGTTTTCCAAGTTCATATGAATACTGTATTTAGAAAAACCGTATTGCATTATTCAGATACGGACTCCAAATAAAATGGATTTTTGACTTTTTTTTTTGTTTTGTTTTTTGTTTTTTTTTGAGACCATGTCTCCCTGTGCAGGCCACTCTTGACCTTGCTGTGTAGCCCAGGCTGGCCTCAGACTTCTGATCCTCCTGCCTCTAACCTTTACATTTTAATAATGTATAACTGTAACTCCTCCATTCTGTATTCCCTTAGTACTCTTTCACAATTTTTATGCTTTTTAAATTTTTTCTTTTATTCCAGTGGCCTTTTCTTTCCTTTACAAAACAGTTAGAGAGTTTATGAAAGGAAAACTTCAATCCCTAAGAGCAGGATGGGGCTGAGAGTTCACATTTATTGTTTTACTTCTCTCAGTCATGTTCCAGATAATTGGATTCTCTTAGTCTAGACACACAGGGAATTAATAGATGGTATGAATTGGATTTTGGTAATTGTACAAATGGGACAATTTTGTTAAGCATTAAATAATATTTTTCTGAATTTATTAAAGGGATTCTATTTCTGTTGTTTCTGATAAAAGAGCACAATAATTAGTTTAGTTACATACCATAATTTGAATGTTAATAAGAGATGTAAGAATAATTCACTGGAGAAAATTTACTATTCAAGGTTGCATATGATAGCACTGAAATCACAAACTGTTTTCTTGAAAGTCTTTTAACTACCAAATAGAGTGGCCAAAATGAACTGTAGCTCATCAGTTTTGCTTTTACAATGTTTTTATCTCCTAAATTCCGTAATTTACTTACCTAAATCTGCCTCTCAGATTAGAACTGAGTGACCTAGAGTCTGAATATCTGGCTTGAATGCCTCAGTGTAATCAGAGTTCCATAAACTATGTTATGAACCATGTGTATTTGCCAAATCTGGGTTCAAAACTGTGCCACTGTTGCCTTAGCTGCTTTCTGAAGCAATATCTAAAAATAATTGAGTCTTATTTGGTATCACTTGCACCAAAATAAGCCCTGGATATTTCTGGGCACTCTTGATGACTTTTAGAGGTAGATGACATTCAGATGATTTTTATCCATGACTACTACACTGCATGGCTTGAATAATTCCCATTTACAGACATTTAGTTAAAGCTGTGCTCAGCCTGTTGCCAATCATTCTGCATATATTTATATTATCATATATTATATACATTACTGCATAAATATTTAATAACATGAATTTATTGTAATTAAATATCCAGCAAAGACAGGTAGTGGTGGAAAAGCACATAAAGAAACTCATGTGAAGCAAGCTGGAAAACAACCTTATGAATCTGTTCTGGAACCTATCGGAAACATGGAATAAAACCTTGAGAGGAACTGTCAAATGGCTTTGAAAAAGTGATTTCACAATCTCCTGCTACACTACAGGGATACAATCACCTACTCTTGCATGTGTTCCAATAATAAATAACTTGATGTGTTGTCGTCCATAATTGGGATAAGAGTAGTTTCTTTTTCAACTCAATACCTATTTGTTAACTACCCATGCTTGGTACTGTTGAAGATACAAAATTAAATAAACTGGGACAGATGAGGCAGACTAATTTTAAAGAGATGGTTAAACATAATTCACCATGGTAAACTTTCTTTTTCATAAATTTTGCAGGACTAGTGAGTGTGCTTTGTAAAATATTTGCCTCATGAGAAACTGAGCTTTCACTTTGCCTGATATATATCTGTACATTACATACATCAATAAAAATGAATTCTGAATGATTTCTGGTACACATTGACCCATAGAAACTTTCTCATTTCTCACTATAGCTTGATTTAAACTATTTTCAAAGAATAAGTCCCTCCTACTGATAACAAGTTGTGGGAAAGGAAAATCATGCTCTTCTTGTAACCTGGTTCTGGTGTCTAGTCATCCACTTAATTCAAATAAAAAAATATGATTGGTTGCTACCATGTCCCATATTTTCACTGAAGGGAAATAATAACAGATTGTTGTCCTGAAAGACAAATTGTCCTTCATATATTCTTGGTAATTTTGTATTTATAAATGCAAGATATTCTTCAAATGTGCATTTTTTTTTTTTTTTTTGTCCTTTTCCTTTTTATCGGTACCAGGGATTGAACTCACGACTGCCTGCTTGCAAGGCAGGCACTTATGCCACCAAGCTAAATCTCCAGCTCCCTAATGTGCATGTTTTAATGCTACTTCATTAACAGTCTCATTTGACTTGCAGGATTAATATTACCAACAGTGAATCCCACAACTAAAATGGCATGCTACACTTATCAGTTTTTTTGCTTTTATGAAGGGTAAAATGTTTTATTAACATTTCTACCTTCAGAGATTATTTGGTTAAATTTTATATTTTGAATATATTAGGTTTATGAAAAAATTTAAAGAAATCTTGGAAGAGATACATAATTTTTTTGGATTGAGTTCAAAATCCAGGTTTTTTTAGGTTAAGAGATTTGATTCAAATCTTAACCAGACATAGCCATGAACCTATTGTCTTGCATTATAATGGGACAATGATTATAAGAATAGTATTTCAAACCAATAAAATATAATTCCTTAAGAAAAGGTTCTAAGAACAGTCTTTGATAGTTATGGAAAAGATCCATAGAAAAGGATTGCACTTGGGCAAACAGTCAAATTATATTATATATAATATATATAATATATAGATTACATATTCATATATAAATAGAATATATTTATATATTATATATCTATAATATATAAAAATTATATCACATGATAGATAATATATAACACATAATATATAAATTATATATGTAAAATTTATATATTTGTATATTAATATATAATTATATAATTAATATATTATGTATAACATATATATTATACAATATAATGTTATGTTAATTATATATTATATATAATATGTAATACATTATGTAATATAAATTATAGATTATAAATTATGTAATGTATATTATATAATATGAATTATATATTGTATAAATTATGTGAGTTATATTTATTTTATTTTATATTATGTATGAATTATTTATATACAAAATATAAATTAATATTAAAATTATATATATATAACCATCATATATGTGTGTGTGTATATATATATATATATATATATATATATATATATAAATTGTCTTTTTTGTTTTGTCTTCAGTCTCCTAAAGAAGCCAATTACTCAAGGTCTCACTGGGGTAAACGCTCAAGATTCTGGTGTAACCTATGGGGACTGTGGAAAATAGGAAATAGTTGGTAGCCTGATTACACAAATTGAAAGAAGCACGTATACTCCAAGTAGGTAACATCGGTAACTTCTTGAGGATGAGTTGTGTCAACAGAAGCCAACACTACAGATGTGTTTGAGGAAGACGATTTACTTAAAGGATCCCTGACAGAAGGAAGCAACAACCTTTTCTAGGAGCTACCTTAGTCAGGAGAGAGTCAGCATTTTCTCAATCTGCCGACAACTTCTCACAGAATTTACTGTGATCAGCTGTTCGTGTTAATTAGCAAGCATGCTTTCCTTTTTATACCACTTTTGAAGTATGTTGGTAGTTAGTGCTTTTTACAGATGGGTATCAGCTTCTTGAACAATTTAGTAAAGCAGTTTTCCTAGCTTTCTGAATAGGATGACAAGTCAGATAGCCTTTCCTATCTCTTCCTATCTCGGATGACTGGCTCAGCATTTGTAGAGAAACAGTGTCTCTCAATGGTGGTTTTAGGGATGAGACTTCTGCTCATCCTAGCAGGTTTTAATGGTGGCATTTATTAAAATTCAAGGGCTCCCAGATAGACAGATAGATAGATGATTAATTACATCTTATAGTTCAGTCATACAGCATTTAAGCATAAATGTACATATTTCAATTATTTAGAAACAAATGTCTCAAATGTTTGGCACAATAAACATTAAGAGTTGACTATAAAGGTGTCCTCTTTATTACTGGTACGCCTAATGTAAAATACTGAATCTTACAAATAATTGTGAGGCTATATTGAGAATGCTTTTTAAATTAAAATCCAGAAAATATAAATATTCTTCTGGGGCTTTTGTTTTTTTTTTTTAACTTTTTATTGGTACTGGGGATCAAACTCATGACCACCTGCTTGCAAGGCAGGTGCTTATGCCACTGAGCTAAATCCCCAGTGTAAGAAAATATATTCTTATTAAGACAAACTACTATCATTGCTGTAACACAATCATATTCCTGAATATATCTTGGTGATGTCATGAAAAAATATATTCTTCATTTATTTTTATTGGATAAAAATTTTATATTTTCACAAGCAATTACTCAATTTGATGTTTAATTTTTTCAACCACATTGTAGCTTTGGTAGGTAAGATACTTTTCTGATACTTTAAAAATCATTGTCTAATGAGATTTGTCCTTCATAAAAGCATAATGAAGGATGCAAAATAATTTACTCACATTATTGATGATATGGGTATCTTCAATAAATAGTTAAATAACTTCAAAGTATTTGGGTTTTCATGCAAATGAAATCTGCATATGTGCATTGTTTTCATGAAAACAATGAAAAATACTTTTATAAATGTTTTGTTTTTAAGTCACAATATGTACATATAGAGACATGGTGAAATAACATCATATATATATTTATGTATGTATATGTGTGTATTTTTTTGCATTGCTTGAGATTGAACTCAGGTCTTTATATATGCTAGACAAGCAGTCTACTATATATCTCCAGGCTGACCTCTTTATAATTCTATTAAGAATTAACAGTTGTAATTAATATTAACGTATAGAACATAGTATAAATCAAAGAATAGTAAACTGGTAGCTGAACTGAATTTATATTTTAAACGAAAATTAGGTCACTCTTCTACTATTTTCATGTGTTAGTAAGTTGTATGATTCTTCCCCTTATTTTATGAATATTGTTTTTCTGGATTCATTAAAAATGTAGAAAGAGCCAGGGACTTTGCTCAGTGGCATAAATGCCTGCGTGGTAAGCACCAGGTCATGAGTTCAATCCCTGGTACCAAAAAAATTTAAAAAAAGTTTAGAAAGAAGGTGATTGTTTTATTTGCATAACAAGCTTAACAATATGATTTAAAGTATTTAAAGCACAAAAAGACAGGCTTATGAGACTATTTTAATATAAAATTATAACAGACTGCCAGTTTTGAGGCATTTTAGTACATAGAGTATCAATTAATTATTCTCTTTACCTATGAAAATTTTAATTACAAATATAACTAAGAGTTTAAAAATATTTTCTAGGTTCACTTTACTTATGGCATCACTGGGTTACATATATTCTCTTCTCTAATATTTATGGCAGTTAGTAATATGGAATTTTACTTGGCTTTTTCAGGAGTTAGGAATGGTTAATGTGATACATATGGTAATAGAGACATAATATATACTATTTTAATAAGTATTTAAAAATTAAATTCACCCAATATATTCAAAATTTCAGTATCTTATTTTCTCATACAATATATTCAAAATTATTTTTCATCAAATTAATGTTTCAAAGAACATTAATAGGACTCAACTAAAGTTTATTAGGTAATAATATTAAACATATCTACACCAAATGACTTCTAAAAGTATTTAATGCAAACTCTCATGCATTTGATGACATTTTATATTCATCACCCATGTCTATAGAACTTATACTTTTATAATGGGACAATTGAACTTCAGATAAAAAAAAACTTGGTAATATTTTCTTCTTTAAAAAAATAAAACTTAGGGAGTATTTTTGGAATGGATTCATATGTTGATACTAAACTTGTGAATGAAAACTCATTAAATATGAGCTAAAAGTAGTTGTTTACTATATATTTCAGAAAGAAAATAAGAGTGTTTATTAACTTGAAGATCAGTATGTCTTATATTCCATATTTGTAAACATTCAATCATTCAAATATTTACTAAGTTCTTACTGTATACCAAGAGTAATTCTAGGTGATGTACTATTTTATGTTTCAGTATTTCAGCAATATAGTATCTTGATACTTTTTATGCTTTGTGAAACTTACACAGCTTTTTAGACCATTCAGCCCTTCATATTTAACTATTATCTTTTGTCTAAATGCGGCTATTCCAATTTATAAAAAAGACACCTATTTTCCCTTTAAATTATATAAATATTTTATTTTTAAAGTCAGTGGATAAAATTAACTTGTCCCCATGTGGCCCAACCCCAAGCTTCCTCCCAGCCTTTGACTCTTGAACAGCCAAGATTAAGATAATACTAACTCACAAAAGTTCTTCCCTTTTTAACAAAAATCAAACATGAAGAAAAATCTCCTGTCAAAATGGATTGAGTCGTATTCCAGTTCCTAAAGGTGAGAAGGGATTCACCTTTGCCCACATCAAAGCATCATTCAATGAGATAGCAGATTTCCCATCTTCCAGGAAAAACACAGGGCCCTGCACATGGTAAGAGTTGAGAAAAGATGAAATTATAAATTCAAATCATCATTTTAAATTTCTGGTAATAAAATCACTGCAGTAAAACCCCCTGGTGATATTGAAGCCATGCGAATAGGGAGTTTAACACGAGAAAAATATTTTTATGATCTATTATCAAATATAAATATATTTTCAAATATATCATTATTCCATTACATCTGTAAAAACAGAATTTTATTGTGTAACTTGAATTCTTTGTGTACAATAGTATTATCAATGCCAACAGGTATTCTTAGTCTATTAGTTTCCACAAAGTTGATTTACTTTACAAAAAATGCATATAACTTGGTAATAGACTTAAATATATTTCACTGCTTTAATCATGTAGCCTTTTTTAGAATAGCTTGATAAATTACTAAAGCCAGAAACTTCTATTCTCTAGCAGATGAATATTGATGGTCGACTAATCTGTATATGTATCTAACTTAAAATGTTTTTCAATCATGTGACATAAGGACATATTTGCTGTTTAGTTACATCACTTACTCTGTATGTCCTGGTGGTTATGAAAAAATATTTGAAACAAATTATCCAGATCTCAGAGGAAAAACATGATTTAAAAACCACAAAATGAAAAAGAAATCATTTTTGTAATTATGTTGTGATGTTTTTAGTCATGATTAAAACGGTACACTTCTCTGTTAGCTAATTATGTCTGGATATTCACCATAGGACTAGATACTTGAAATTTCAGCATACAAATGTAAACACATTAATTTCTGTTGAAATGGAAATCAGAAAGTAGCCCTCCATATTATCAGTCAGGTGTGTTTTATTGTATAGGAGATAATTAATAGGTCCTACCCTGAGTGTAGGTTTGGACATAGAGAGTTTAGATATTATCTACTAGGACCTTTGGCTATCCTAGATGCAAAAGAGGAATCTTCAGAAAAGAGGAGAAAAGGAATACGAACTTGCCAAATATTAGAATAATGTACAGAGGGCAGTGAGTGCTGAAGATATATGCCAAGAACTCCATAGTGTTTTCACTGCTTTGCCTCTCCATTTCTGAACAGGCATGTGTAACAAGGGTTTATACAACTGACCTTGGTTTTGGAACATACTCTTATACACTGAAGTTTTAGTTTGCAATGGCTGGCTACACCGTAGGAAAGATTTACATGCATATCCAGCTATTCCATTTATTTTGAGTGGCAGTGTAAAAAACTATCTTCCTCATTGACCTAACATTTCAACATAAGAAATGTAATTTTTAACATTCTATTATAAATACAAGAAGTGAGTCATTAAAATGTACATATTACTGGGAGTGGAGCTCTTTGGCTCAGTGTGTACGCTACATTACATTTCATGATATTCAGCACTGCTTACTTTATTAGGCCTCCTGAAATTAGACTCCAAAATGATGAGAATTAACTACTTATTTAAGATAATGATATGTCTTGGCATCACTCATTATTATTAATTTGATGTACATTAGGGGCCATTCTTTCAGAATCAGTTATCTCTAATGATAGAGGCCAATAATTTTTAATTGTTCAAAGTTCCATAACTTGTGCAAAAACATAAAATACTTCAATACCATAAATAATTTAGTTTTTATTACTTTGTACAACATGGAAGTTAGAAAGTTGACCAACTGATAAAATTATTTGTATCTATTGATTAATATTTTATCTCTCTTATTTAATTTCCTTTAGGAAATGACCTATATATATTCTAAAACATTTGTAACTGATTACATATATGTATATGCATATAATATGAATTATTTTATGACACTAGTGTAATGACTAAATTTCTTTTAAGGGGAAATAATTCATTTATTCTAAGGGCAATATTTTCTTACTGGGTCGTACATCTGTAAATAGATGTAGGACCCAGTAAGAAAATATTTTTATCTAGCTTATGCTTATTTTAAGATAATATTTCAAAAATAAATACATAAATACAATAGAAATACACAAAGTATATCTGAAATGAGGTTGTACCTGGATTTTTAATCCTGTAAGACAAGAGATGTGAACGTCAGAATGACTTGGAAGATTTGATCCAGTCACATAATCTGGTCCAATAATTATTTTTAGTGGCACTTCTTTTAATCTCTTTAATACAGTTCCATAAACCATTCTTTGCAAATCAGAAGGGGGCGTGTATGGAGATTCGTCTGATGATCTATTTTCAACAGATATTAAATCCTTATTTTATAGAACTAAAGCATTATTGATGTTTAGGTAAAAATAGTTTCTGATGATTATTACTTCCTCTTTATTAAGGGAGGCAAATCAATTTTTGTCAAATTATTGAAAACAAACTTTAAAAAGTTAAGAAAAATACTATAAATTACTTCTGTATGTACTATAAACAAAGATTTATTATTCTTCTAAAATTGATAATGAGGCTATGCCTCTGTCTGTAACATTAAATTTATTTTGTATTCTAATTTTTATATCTTCACTCACTGGTTGGTGAACTGTGTGCAAGCTCTCCATGCATCCAATTCCTCAGAAAGTTGTTCAATTTTTATAGGTACTGATACTTCTCGACGTTTTAATAACTGACTGAAACAAGTGAAAAAAATTAAAGTCTGTCATAAAAAGCAGATATAAGAAAATAAAAATTTTAACACAATTTTGGATTTAACAGTTATTACAAGTGTGTGCATTTATCATGATTATATATATGTGTATGTGTATTATTATATTTATGTGCACATTTGTAAGGTGTGATCAAAATATATGGTAGTATTCAAATTTTTAAAAATTATTACAGTAAAAGACACATTATCATTAATTTTCTCAAGATATTCCTCCTCCCTCTGAACACCTTCTATTACTGTCCTTGGCACTTCGTGAAGCAGTTTCAAAGGACTCTTTCATGAGTCTCTTTACAAGGTATGATTACAGTGAATGCTGCTGCCACGTGTCATCCGACAGCAAAGCGAGCCTGCACAAATATTGCGGTGTGTCCTCATCAGCCTTGTTCATCAGATTTGGCATCACGTCACTGCAGTCTCTCTCCAGAAGTCAAAATGACCATGAAAGGTACAACTATTGTACTGATTCAGGGCACAGAGATGGCCCCAACAGTGCAAGTAAAGAACACTCATAACAGACTCGACCTCCTGTGCTGCTTTAGAAAGGAGCAAGAATAGTAAGTTCTTCAAAGTAGGGCGGGTATTTTAGGGGATCAATGTCAATGTGTCTTTTACCGTAATAATTTTAGAAAAACAGACACTAGCCATATTTTTAGGACACTTTGTATAAACAGTCACTGTATGATCAACAATTAAGTCCCTGATAAGTTCAAGATGCTAAGACATACTGACTGCATACCAGTGCAATATATGCACACTTATGTTTATGGCAACATAGTTTATAACGGGTACATTTTGGAAACAGCCCAAATGTCTATCAACAGTGAATGGATAAAGAAGATGTGTGGTTTTTAAAAAATGTATAATATAAAGGAGGATAAAGTTGAGATCTTTCTAGTTAAATGGATGCATCTTGAGGCCATACCCTTAAATGAAATAAATTGGATACACATTGTTCCTCTGGCATTAGAAGCTGAAAGTGTAAATAAGGAGGAGCACGATGTATAATAGATTTTGTGAAATAGAGAATGTTTAAATGGGAAGGGAGACTAAGGAAGAAGGGGAAAAGAAAGAAAGTGAGAAAAGAAGGAAAAATGGAAACAAAGCTTTTGTAAATAATGAAAAGGAGAGAGGTTAAAGTGAAAGTAGGAGAATGGGAAAAGAGAAGAATCAAGATAGATCCTGAATAGATACAAATTCTCTATGATGAACACGATCATTATGTGTACCTAAAGTATACCAATAAACAGAATTCATAAAGGAAGCAATACTGGCTAAATGAAGGATTTAATGTATAAGGAGACAAATTAATGAATTAAATAATAAAAGGAGAGAGGTTAGTCAAACGAAGAAATTTTTAAAGATAAACCAAATGAGAGAGAAGACTTAATCATGCCCACGATTCTTTAATCCAAGATAGCAGAAATATAATGACAACATTAAGGAGTACAGGAGAAGGAGTAGATTGGAGAAGTTCATTTTAATTCTGACTATAGTGAGTTTAATGCTGAAGAGCTTGGGAATAGGCTACCCTCAGTATAAAATCTTGAAGAGAGGTGTTAAGTGCAGTTACATAATGGTGAAGGTTCTAGAGGAGAGTATGGAAAGGACGGGAAAGATTGGAAAGGGGAAGAGAGGGAGGAGGGAGAGGAAAAGACGGATGAAAGATTGAGAATGAAAATGGATAACTGTGTATTCAGTGGGCTAGAAAAATAAACATAGGCAGCAAGATGAGACAACACGGACTGAAGCATCAGAGAAGTTCTTGAAAACTGAGTTATTTAAGTTCTCTTTCTTTTTTCCTTTACCAGACATTTTCAAAAATCTTTCCTGTCTTACAATAAAATCCTCCTTTTTACTGTTGATAATAAAGAATGATTTGCTGTTTGCTTTCAATACTGAAGTCCAAATATATTTTTTTAAGGAGAAAAAGGAAAAAAATAGAAAAAGGGTACAAGTCATACAAAATTTAAAAAATAAACAGTAAGAAATCACTAGTTAATAGATTACATATTCTCATCTTAGAAATAGTTGTTCAAGTTACAAATTTGAAGCATATAAAGTGGACTTTCAAACAGTGAGAGTGCAAACAGTTTTGTTCAATGATCCAAAAAACACTCAGTAATATGGTTATCTATCTTATGATATATCCTGCCCAACTGTCCCTAGAAATTGATGGAAAAACAAGGTGCTTCCAGGATAAAGAGGAACTAGGGAAATTTGCAACCACCAATTCAACTCGACAAAGAATACTGCAGGATAGTCTAAAAAAGGAAAATACCAAGATTCCAGAAATAGTGGCGGAGAGGCCACAATGAATGGAGCAGAAAACGAAATGAAGAAGACAAACTGACAACAAACGACAGAAAAAGAGCTCAACAGAAGTCCAAATATTTGAACATACGTTAAACATCATTTTAATTCTGTGCGGTACAGCCCTGTGTTCCTATAATGAATTCTAATCCTGTTAAAAACTGCTTCTTGGTTATGTTGTCTGCATTGAAACCTGTGTTCCTTGAGTACTCTGATAACGTTAACCCTACATTATTGGTTAGGTTGCTCTAGGCGGCAGCTGCTTCTCCCTTATCATGGGTAGGAGTTAAGAGTCCTCTCAGAATTCTCTCAGAATCTTCTACCTCATATGAAGGCTACTCATAAAAATCACTTACTCTGTATATCCTTAGTCTCTCAGCATTCAGTTATAAAAGATCACCAACTATGTCATTTACCAAACTAGTTTTGAAAACTGATTTTTATGGAAGGCATTGTGAATTTTATTTTTTGAGAACAAGTTTTAATCATAATGGCGTAAGCATATTAGAAAATATAAGAGCCTGGTTGGTATGCCTGAATATCAGGTTATGCCTGAATATCAAATACTGTGTTACCTGGCATTCACAAACTTATTATATTTTACATTTTCCTGCTTATACGGGTTGAAAAGCTATCATACCTAGTTTTGCGTTTTAAAAGTAGGGTTATACAGTTATGGCCAGTGAGATGCAGGAGTGATTTCCTAAGGAGGATTTTCCTTCCTGAATCAAATGCTCTTTGTCTCTCAATCTTACTTTTATTTGTGGCTTAGAATGTAGGTATAATATATAGAGGACAAGCAGCTACCTTGTATCTTTAACTTTAGGAAACTAACAAAAGAAGAAAGAAGCTAAGAATGTCAGAGTTGAAAGATGAGAAGAATTCAGTTTCTTAATGGAATCCAAGGATAACTTTAACAGCTCTGGAATGCTTACCTCAAGTGTCTTGATACACAAGACCAGCAAACTCTATATAAATACTTAAGCTAGTATTAAGATTCCAGTATTTATAGCCTAATGAATTATTAATTCATGTATTTAACTGCTGCATTCTTATAAATCACAGACTGAGTAAATAAAAGAGTGCATGTTAATATGACATTTGATAATAATACATTACCTGAATGTAATAATATACTTGCTTTTTAATCCACTTACAGATTATCTATCTCACAAAAAGAATTCTCTAATTCCATGACAAAAAAGTTTGTTTTTTTTTTTTTTTTTTACCTTGTGTACTCATAAAGTGCTGGAACAATGCTTCGGTACTCTCTCTTGATAGCCAATAATGCACCAATATAACCACACAGTATGAGTAACTCATTGCGAGCTCTGTAAGAGAATATATGTTTTTTAATTCCAAAATTTGAGGTGTAGAATATTATTCTCATTGGTACAAGCTCATGTACTTGAACATATAGTCTAATGAGTGAAATCTCTACCAACATGTTTAGAAAATTTTGTAATTTGAGAGATTATTTACATCATTTACTAATTTCTATTCAGACATTCTTGTTATATCATCCGTTGTAATTTAGGATGAAAGTCTCTAAGTAGCTTTAAACTCTTGCCAACTTGTTTCCTCTGTTTCCTCATGGCTGTTCTTTTCCTTTCAGTCTAGGGGCTGAAACAAGGCCTAAAGCACACCAAGCAAGTGCCTCACCACTAACCCAGTTTTTCCAGCTCCCCCCGACATCATTTTCATAACATTTATCTCTAAGTAACCCCTTGCTCAAATTTGGGAACCGGTGGCACATTGTACAGGCTCTGAGAAAAGGCAGGACATCTCTACTATATTTTCTGCTGGGGAATTTTACCAGTTTCTCAGGCTAAGTCATCTTTTCCACACAGATTTAAAACAAAACAAAACAAAACAAAATTCCAAAGCCTCTCTTTCAAATCAGAGCTGACTCTGATATGCAGAAAACAATGTCCTTAAATAATACTTAAATTTAGAGTTGGCATTATTTTCTGTCTCCTAGTACTTATATTTTGTTAATCAAAGCCTCAGATAATATCTTACATACAATCAATATTTAGCAAACATAATCAATAGTTTTTTGAGGACTTGAAACTCAAAATAGTCTGAAAGCTTTGAATTTGCCTTCTTTGAACCATGTGGCCATGAATGTAATGTATATAGGCATATGTACACACAGACACACACATCAGTACACACACTAGACATTAAGGGGGCAGCTAATATTTAATGTTCGTTTCAAGTTGACTTCTGTGCTTTTAAAAAAGAAAATGACAAAAAATATGTTTTCTGTAAGTGCAGTACCTGTCAAATATGATTCTATTTCTTGATCTAAACACCAATAATTGAACCATTTCAAAACCTTACATTTGATTCTCTTTTGTAGTTTGGAGAAAAAGTACTCACTCAGTACAAGTATGCAAGAGCAATTTTTCAGTACGAATATAACTTAATAGGTCAAGAACAGGGTAAATGGTATCCAAGGTCCAATTTGAATTACTGATGCATTCTGGGAAAATAAAAGATTCTCTGAATATAAGTTCAAAATGTATTTATCAATTCTTAATTTATGTAACTAATTCTGTATCAGACAGTCTGTTTTATTTTTTAGATTATAACTATTTTTTTTAATCAGTGTCTTTTAAGTTTCCATTCTGTAAAGTCAGAAGACATGGCATACTTTACAATAGTAAGCTCTTTCTTAAATTTAGGATAACTAAATCTTCATTTGAACAATAAGATGAAATAAATGAGTAGATTTTAAAATTATATTATCAACCTAAAACTTACCTTTAACAAAGCCAAGACCAATAGGAAGGGCTTTTTCAGGTTCTTGACATAATAAATAATATTTTATAGTGTCAAACACATTGCCATCTGCATGGGCTGTCTCAGCTAACTGCAGACATTCTTCTGCCATGGGTAGTTTGTACTAGGAAACAATTGATTTAATGACGATGTTACTAACACAGGGACAAAAGCAATAGGATAAGTACTAAATATTTCCATTTATCCAGTCTGTTTTATTAATTTATGTTGCTCAAAATAAATGTAAATGAGATTACTAATATTGAGTATATATTTATGAAAATACCTTTAATATCTAAGAACAGTGTGTCATTAGTTATGAATCAGTAGTTTTTGTCAAAGTCCTAATAAAAGAGGAAGAATTAAGTGATGGGCAATTTATCAAAATCAGTTATCTAGAATAAACATACATAAACAAACAAAGAAACATTGTCAAAAGTCACACTAAATGCAGCAAACATAAAAGGTACATCATTATATGTGCTCTTAACTACTATTGTGTTTAGCTGTCAGACTACACAATTTTATTTCAAAGAGGCTAAAAAGCACACAAATGTTAAGATTAGATATTCTGAAATGCATACAAGCTAGAGGTTTTTGGTTCAAGAATTTTCACCATTACAACATGAAAAACCACATACGCATTTTTTTCTGTTAAAACTGAGAGTCTTGCCCTCCATTACACAAATTTTTGTGGTAATATAATATGGATAGAGATTAAGTTATCTTTTATATCAAAACCACACGTGCTTACAACTTCTAAAACTCAAAAGTTTGCTTCTAGACAGCACTGAGAGTACATTACTTCATTCAATTTATGTATTAATGCATTTTTGAATAGTTTGAAATTCTTGTATTGTTTAAAATTAAGTAAAATGACTATTACAGATCTTTCATTCTCAAAAGAATGACAATAAGCTGAATTAAGGGAACTGTCACATATACAGCTTCTCTTCTGGCATCCTTACTTATGAATCAACAATAATTTACCAACCAACTAGTATGGGGCTAGATATTGTGTCTAGCTAGAATTTTTAAAAAGCTTCTTTGCTGTAATAAATGCAAAGGATAGAAGGAATCAAAATGGTTCTCTCTGAAATTTCATTCTCAAATGAATATAAAAGTGATTCTTGTCCTATTTTGAAATTCCCCAAATTATACAATGACATGTTTGAAGATGGATTTTAGTATTGCTTGTGAAACTTCAAGTTATTAAAATTTTTATAGATTCTAATCTTTGTAACGAGCTACTAATGAAATCTGACTGGAAAGTCTCATTACACCCTTTTAGAATGTGTGAGGAAGACCAGGGAAATAGTCTTCTTGGCTGTGTCAGTAGGTTGAAGAAAGGGAGGTGCTGCTCAATGATACAGAATTCAGCAAAACAGGAGGAACAGGTACTGTATTGCTGTTCTGTTGCAAAGCAAGATGACTACAGTCCAAAATGTATATTTAAAAGTAGCTAAAAGATTTTAAGTATGCTTATCACAAATCCCTAACACCACACACACACACACACACAAAATAAACATGTAAAAAAAAAAACCCATAGCTTTTAGTTACCCTGTTTACAAAAGGGTACAGCTTATTTTTTAAAAAGTCAAGAAGTATAAAGCGTATAAAGAAGTTACGATTTTCCATAATCTTACAATTTACTGATAACTGGTTTTTGTTGCTCTTTTGAGACAATTTCTCACTGTGTAGTACAGGCTGGCCTTAAACACATGGCAATCCTCCTGTCTCAGCCTCCCAAATAATAGCATTTCGGGCATGTGCTACTGCAATGGGTGATTAACACTGTGTGATTTGAGAAGTTTAGAAGTTTGTCTAAGGGTCTTAGTAGGGCCGGGTTCCCCACTTTGTAAACATCCTCATTGTGTGCAAGGGGAGAGCATGGAGATGGTGTGAGTGCTATACCCGCTCTAAGGGGAAGGGTGCACAGCTTACAACATAAGGAAAGAATGAGGCTTGCTCTCCCCTCTTTGGCACTTGTTGCCTTTGCTGTTTGCTGCTGCCTTGAGGTATTGCTCCTCTGCCCCGCGCCACCCCGCCTTGGAGCCAGGTTATTACAGACTAAAACCTCCACAAACTGTGAGCTAAATAAACCTTTCCCTCTTTAACTTTGCTTGTGAGGTATTTTGTCCCAGCAACAAGAGAAAAGTAACCAAGACACCACTGTGCCCAGCTTCTACTGATAACATTTGACATTTATCCTTTCACAAATATTTTCTGTGATTTCACACATCCATCCCTCCACATATACTTTTGGATTATTTATAATAACATAATATTAAGTAAATATATGTTCCATTGAAGAAAAAAACTCAAGGTTCAAAAACTACTATACTAATATTTTTCTTAAGAGAACTTTTAAACATTTTCTTACATATGTAAAAAATAAAACTATATATTCAGTTACTTTCAAAATGAAATCATATACCATGTGGATAGTTTTGTGATCTACATTCAACTGCATTTTATAGGTCTTTACTCATACCAACAAAAAATCTCATTTTAATGGATTAATAACTGAAATATAAAAATGTGCTGCAATTTATATAGATAATATTATTAAACATTTAATAATTTATGTGTAATGTCATATATGAATTCACATAGTCTGCAAAGGAGTACAGCCTTTTGTTAAATACATTAGAATAATGCCTATGAATTTCTTTATATTTCATTAAGTTTTGAAAGATCTTTAGATTGTCTGTTTTAGAAAGTTAGCAAACAAATCCTTCAAATGTAAACTGGTATAGAGGAAAGGCCTGTGATTTGGAGAAAGTCCTGTGAAAGTCAAAATTCCTACTTCACCTTTCATTAATTTAGGCAAGTCTTTTCTTCTCTCTGAATTTACTTGCCTTGTAAAATAGAACAATGTTCTGTGTTTGTCGTGTTTTCACTACACTTAAGTACTGTACGAATACATGTAAAAATTTAACGTGCAAAGCACACAAACTCAATAAATGTGACATTGTTATAATTTTGTTGAATTTATAAGAATCTTGAAGGGAACACACACTTATTTTTATGCATGTTATCTCTATTTGTATCAACTTTAAATTAGTTGAACCATTATACTGCATTTCAAATGTGAATCTTAAATATCATCAAACATACTTTCTCATGAAGATCATTTATTTCTTCAGTACACCCTGGGTAGAAAGCACAGAGTTTTACTAAATGTAGTTCATTATTAGGAATCATCATCAGAAGATCGGCTGCCAAATTCCTATTCACAAAATAAAAGGAAAAATTTTAGAAAATGATATAAAAGTGAGATTTTTAGCTAGTTCAAAAGGGGACTCCTCTAATGTACTTCCTTTACATTTTAACTTACACAAACAGTGCTAATTTTCTAGTTAATCATGAAACTCCTATAAATGTACATTACAGATCAAAGATTGTGAAAAATAAATTATCAAATTCCTAAATATAGTATTTTTTAAATAAATAAACTTTACATATAAGAGTCTTTACATATTTACAACCTAGGGTATTATTATAATTCTCTAACCAAAGTAGCTTTGGATGTTTTTCAGAGCAAACTATAGATCCAATATTGTGAGTCAACTCTTGTTATCTTTTTTTTTTTGGTCGGTACCAGGGATCGAACTCACGACTACCTTCTTGCAAGGCAGGCGCTTATGCTGCTGAACTAAATCCCCAGCCCCAACTCTTGTAATCTTTGCAATAATGGAAATTCTATTAATAGAGTTTAGGATTTTTGGAAATTCTGCATATTTCTTAAAATTTCAGTAGAAATTGATATAATGTAACTTTTTGTTTCTTAAAGACTGAATAAATGGAATAAATCTTTTAAGAGTTTTAAAAATATAAAATGATATGAATTTAACACTTCATAAGTTGTTTTTCCTAAAATACATTGTTCAAATCATTAGGTGAAGAGTATTGTAATTCAGAAAATACCCAATTTTCAGTGATCCAAATGTCTTTAATTTTTCAAACAATTGGTATATAAATATTCAGACTGACTTTAGAATAGGTGATATTTCAAGTGAGAATTTATTAAGGTGCGCACCAGAGACTGAGGGGAAAGTCTTCCAGTTGTTCATGAAGACTTTAATAAAATATATACTGCATATTTACATGAATCAATAATTTCTTAAAAACACAAGACTGCTTAATCAAGATTAGAGGTTATACAACATAAATGAAGATAATTTGTAATATCTGGTATCAAATCCAACATTTTATTAAACATCCTCCCCACACACTATTCCAACAGTAACATTATAAATTAGGATACTTAAGGTTTTCAGAATTAATATAAAACTTTAGAGAGATACCATCAAATTTCGTGTAAAATATTTTAGTACTTCAACATTTTAAAAATAATTTTCTATATAAGATCAACAGAGAATTACTAAATTATTTTCCCATAACCACTAAACATAATGTCCTCTTAAAATGTCATATATACCAGTAGGTAAAACTTTGAGGATTTTTAAATTTCCAAATTAAAATAATTTACCGGTTTTCGCTAAAAAGCAGGAATGACTTATATATTTTCTAACAAAATTTAATAAGCTTTAAATATTATCCATGAGAGTATAGAATTAGCATTTGCTTTTATACTTTATGAAAAGCTTCACTAAAACCATATTTAAACTTTTATCAACTGGGAACAAATGATTTTCTAACCAAAGAATTGTATCATAATTTAGTGAAATTTATAGTAAAGTGAACAATTTTTTTAGTTTCTATTTTTTGAAAATTCAGAACATGGATGGAGGGCAAATATGTGTGTGTGTATGTGTGTGTGTGTGTGTTCAGTATTACAAACCAAACAAATTATCTAAACTCAAATTTCATTACGAGAATGCTTACTTTACTTCGCTTAGTTTAGTTATTATTTGCAATTACAGAAATCCACAATTTACTTATTTTACAAATTTTAAGTGTATTCATGAATGATTTTGTACCTAAATTATAGGAACTGTTCTGATTTGTTGCTGGTTACATTTTATTTGCTGAACTAGCCATATAAATTATATGAAATGGTAGTCTTTGAAGAAAAATGAAAATATTTAAGGTACAGTTTTTAATATACAGACAGTTCTTTTTTTTTTTCTTTTTCATTTTCATTTTTATAGGTACCAGGGATCAAACTCACGACCGCACAGTTGCAAGGCAGGTGCTTATGCCGCTGAGCTAAATGCCCAGCCCCTATATAGACAGTTCTTAAATATTCAAAACAGTATACATATAAAATTTTAAAAATAAAACTAGGTGATACCTGTATCCAACAGATGGAAAACTAAAAAGAAAATATTGAATATGAATATCAAGTAGAAACAAATTTTTATCAGTAAATGTAAAAATTATGAAGTTTTTGATTTATAAAATTATGCAACTTCTCTAAATTTTATAGCTATTTACTGTATTTTAATCTCTAGAACTCTACTAAATAGTACAAAGATCATAGATTTCTCTAGAAATTAACCAAGTTGGCACCATATTTTCTTTAGAATTTGAACTTTATTTTGATTTCTAGTACACATGTCTATGTGTATCTATGACTATATATGGGAGGAATTCTTGCAGGCAGAGTTAAAATTAATGGAAGTTGTTTCATTTTAATTAAAAGTAACTAAGACATATAGCTTGTTAGAAGATATTTAAACATATTTTAAATATATGTGTTTGGTATGTTTTACCTTCATTAAAAGTAATCTCATTTCATTAGATTAGATAGTGAGTTTTAGTATGGAGTTAGCCATTAATTTGAGTTAGAGTTCATGTTTTGACTGGACCTAAAACAAATCATAGTACCTTTGTAATTGACTATATAAAGTTCTTGACAGAGGATGTTTGGATACCCTTTAAAGGATGATCAGTATTAAATACATGAACCTCTCATGCTGTGACAGTTAATTGTGACTATCAAACTGATGAGATTAAGAGACAGCTAACAGATTACTAATGTGCACTTCTTGGTGAATGGGGTATGACCCTGGGGAATGTATCTGGTTCCTATTCCTTTTTTTTTCTGGTACTCTTTCAACTGGCATGGCTTCCGAGTCACCATGAAATAAGCAGCATTACTCCTCCAGACACTTCCACTGGGAAGTTTGTGCACTGGAGCTAGCCAGTCCAGGACTGAAACCTCCAAACCATAAACCAAAAATAAAGTTCTACTTTAAGTTTTATGCATCAGGTAGTTTGTCCCAGAAATGAGAGAGCTGACTGATATACCCGCTAACGGTAGGAAATCACTACATCACTACATTTTGATGGAGGAAGAAGCCCTTACATCATGGTAAGGTATGTATAAAAATTAGACCAACCATTAAATTTCTGATTCAGTATGAATCTTCCAGATTCAGAAAAAAAAAATGGGGAATAGAAAGTGTGATCTTTTTTTTTTTAAGCTGGCTACAGTTAAGGAGGTGGTGTAGCTAAGAGTACCAACATTAGAACCAGTGTATGTAGGTCCGAATCTTGGCTATACAACTGAGACCTCAGGCAAATCAAAACTGTTTCACAGGAGCTATTTATCAAGTGCAAAATGCTTAAAATAGTGCTTGGTATACAGTAAGCAGTATAGACATTATTATTATTATTGTACCACTCAATAATTATAATCACTTTATGGCTCTATCAAAAGGGTATATGTAAAAAAATGGTGTATGTATACATACATCATGAAATGTGTAATGGGAACAGGTGAGTGTCCTGATGAAGTTTATTGAGATTTTAAGAAGAGAAGATAAAACTAAAATCATTATTCAGCAAACATCTCTTCAGTGACAGATAGCTTTCCTAGAGATGCTCTTAAAGATAGACTGCATAATCTAGGATTAGGCTCTGCAAATCTGAGAAAGAACTGTTCTGACTTTCATTTTCAGGTTATCTCAGGGGATTCTAAGGAGCTCTGCCAGAGTTTGGAGTCATAGCCTATTGTGAGTCTTCAGCAAAAACTATCTTTGTTATTGTTTTCACTTAGAAAAGTGACTATTTTTCAGGCCTAAACTAGAATACAGTATTTCACAAAAGAAAGTATAGATATTGAAAATTTTAAGAAGAAATTATGGTCCTGATATTCTTAAGAAGTACATATTTGTTATTCCATGACAATTTAGGTGCTCGAAACATGAAATTTTAGGCTATTTCAGGCTGAGTAATGGTAGATTTTCACAATAATATGGTTGTTCTCACTGTTGCTTAATTCCTCTGTCACCATTTCCTCATAGTGCGGTTAATCTTATCAACATGACTGGAATAAGACACTCCTGTAGAAGTGACTGGATTGTGCAAGTGTCAATCTCATCAACAGGTTTGAGCTCATAGCTGAAGGGCGTTTTAGGAGGAGCAGTTGAGTTAGAGGAAGTGGGTCATGGATGGTGTGACCTGTGACTATATCTGGTCCCTGGTCTCTTCCTCTGTCTTGCTTTTTTATCTACCATAAATTGAACTGCATTACTGCTCCAGGCCTTTTGGCTGCAATGTTTCTGACTTGGAGCCACCTGGCCAGAGACTAAATAAAACCTCTAAAACTGTGAACCAACCTTCTCCTGTAAGTTGCAGGTACCCAGTATTTTGTCCCAGAGACAGGAAAGCTGATCAGAACAGTAACCTAACAATATCTTTTATAAGACAGTAGGTCCTATATTTTCCTATCGCATATCTTATCAAGTAAAATGTATAATATTTTTAAAAACACATGTCACGATAATTTAGAAATTCTTACCATGTGGGAATCATCATGCATTTTCTTGCCAGTAACTCCAAGGCATAGTGGGTTGCGGACATTGCAGATTCTCCTAGTACTGAACCCACTGAGACTGCCAGCTCCAGCTCATTTCCACGAATTAGGTAGGCCATAGCAAGCTTGCTCAATAAGAAAATAATTTCTTCAGTTTCATACATATTGGGTAGAATTATCATTCCCCTCCAAGCTTATAAAGTAAATAAAAATTAACTTGTAGAACAGTTACTGCTACAAAATATTGATTATAATGTTCCTATATAGTACCTAAATAAGAGTAATTAAATTGTTCATGTTAAAAAGCAGATGATGGGACATACCGGGAATTTTATCAGGTCAGCATTTGAGACTTTAGAAATACTGCTTCTATTATAATTAGTAATACTCTGCAGTATTCTCATCATGTCATTCAGTATATCAGAAAAGAATATAAATTCTAAAAAGCTTTCTCAAGATTGCACAATGATGAATTATTTCTCAAATCCAATACATCTGAGGATAAATTCAAATTACTTAATGTTTTTCTTATTATATGTGTGGGTCAATTGGAATGTACCTTAAAAGTATAAGACTATGAATAATGTATTGAAGTATACTAAAAACAAGTCCTTTCTTTCATTTGTATTCATTATCATAATCAAAACAACTATACATGAGGGTGTATTCACATCTTCACTTTAGCATTGAGGACACCTGAGATTCTGAGAGACTAACTGACAAGATGGTATGTGACAGAAACAGGACTCCAGGCTAGTTCTTTTGGTTCCAAATTCAGCAATTTTTTCTTTTGTGACATGCTATTACCCCTTATTTATGAATATAATATTTCATCCATGATGAAATATTTAAAGTGAGGTTTTTATAAATACATAACTTGTGATAAAAATAAACACATGAGAGCACATAGTCTACAGTGTCTACATGCACTGATTCAGCATGTCATCACTCAGGCTCCAAAGCATGCAAAATTGTATCTTACATAGAAGTCACTTAATCCTTCCCTCTCAAACACCATGACACATCAAAGAGCTTTCATCACATACACCAACTTGAAATGTTGTACCTCAATATTATCGACAGCCAGATGGCAACACGCAGCTTGCACTGCTCGACCATCCTGAAAATACCATTCTGCCAGTTCTTTACTGACTTTGTGCAGAAGTCTAGCGGAAAGAAAGAAAGAAAGAAAGAAAAAAGATACCCTTTATTAACATAAGGATTCCATGGCAAATATAAACTAATATTGTTGATGAGTAACTAATGGGCCAAATAGCATTTAATTTTTATATCCTTGATTTAGGCTTTAATTTTGGGAAAAATGCCATGAAAGTTGTCTTTCCAAAATATAATCTGATAACCCTTCACAGTCTCATTTCTCAAAATTGTCGGAAAAGCCTGATTTTTAACACATACCACTCTACACACAGAATAACTGACAGCTCGGCTGCAGAGGCAGTTAACCTTAGAAGAATTACAAGTGGAAATGAAATTTTTCACAGTCTGGATGGTGTCCAAAATACGACTTTTGTATGGTGAATCTTTCATACCAGCAAAGATGCAGAAAAGAATACATTAGTCCCAGCACACTATCTGTATAACAGTACATGGACCTTCTTTACTTGATAAGTATCCTAATAGTTTAGTATCCCATTGTTTAGAGAATTTGAAATGCTGAGCAATTCTAATTTTTGCTTCTTTTCAAAATAACTATTTGTATTTCTTCATTAAAAGAAAAATAAATGTTGTTGTATCCACTAATGCTGACTTAAAGCATGGGATTATGAACTTTACTAGGATGTTACATATACTAACTTCAGAGTAAACATTAATAAGATGAAGAATACTTCATGTTTACCACCCAATCCTTCCCAAAAGGCTTCATCAGTTTTTAAGAACTTAGTGCTTTGGCTGCTGCCTCTTAACTGAAGTATGTTATTTTTCTGGAAGCTGTATAAAATGTGTGTGGGCTCTGTACACATGTATGATATTCTCCTGTTCTTCTAGGGATAGATGCAGTCATGAAGCTACACGATAGAGAGAAACAGCTGAAGATGAACAGCCAGTCCTTGGTATACAGAAAAAGGCCAACTCCATGGCTCTCCAAAGCTCCTAAAGGGAAATCCACCATTAAATTTATGGATCCAAAACAAAGAATAAATAACTCACTCATTAAAATCTTCCTTGTTGATATCATCAGAGTGTGAAGCTCCTTTAGATGTAGAAACATGTAAGGTTTGCGTATTTCCCTCACATGCAGCCTAGAATTTAATTAAACCTTTAATTAATCTTTAGCTAATTGTTGATAACTGACCAATTTCAGAATATTGTTCTGAACAAATCATAATTAAATAATGTTTGGAATTTACTAAGATTTGGAAATAAACTTAGTATTTGAGAAAAAGAGTCCAACATTTGTTATTCCATTGTGAGTACTGACATGAAGCTTCAAGTAAATGATTTTTAAGTTGTTCAAATGCCATGCTATATAAGCACTGTCAGCAGCATATAGAGCTCAGATATGAGTGAATGATTAAAGATCTAAATTAAGTTCTGTAAATGCAGATAAACTCAAATGCTGAGGAAAAAAGCTGGGGTGAGGGTCAGAAACCAAGCCATCTGATGTCTGTAAGTGCATTAAGGTTCCCCATCAGCACAATTTCCTCCCTTCTACCTGCCCACCCACCAGGGTATGTGTCTAGTATATTCAAGTGTTGGTACCTGTACGATGAGCAGAGCTTCTTTAAGTTGACCTCTTGACATAAAAAAAGTAACTAGTTTTTTCACATCACCAATGGCTATGCAGTATGGAATGACATCATCCTTATCTTCCTGGATTAACTGGTCAGCTCTCCTAATAAAAATAAGGAGTAACAAATAGTACAAACCACCTATACTGAAGTATCTTCAAAACAAATAAAAAGTATCCTACAAGAACATAAAAATAAAAAGATGCAGAATATTTTTAAGTGCCTATGCTAGGAAATTTAAAGAAAATTAGTTTTAGATACATGAGTAGAAAAACAGGACTATAATGTTGGCGCCTGGGAAAAATGCACATGTACCTGATTCCACACCTGTCTCTGTCCCTGCACCCATCATTTTCTGCTTGTCTACATGTCTTTCTTCCTGTTCACCCCCTGGGTATCACCTAGTTAATCCCATTCTTAAAATTTAAGCTTTGTTTTCTTTAAAAATAACATAGAATGTTAATGTATGCCATACTGAAACTAATTCAAGTTCAGTTTCTAATCTCTGAGAAGGTAAAAACATAACTTGTATGCTTGGTTACTGTTCACCGTTTCCAATTCACAGAGTGACTGGGGTATCCCCCAACAGCTTCATGATTTCCACATAATCTTGATTTCTTAGAAACAAGCTGCTTAAAAAGAATCTGTTTAGAAATAATATTGTGTCTTTCTGGAGAGACCACCTATCAGTCTCTCTGAATGATCTATGAATTATAAACTCAGGGTTTGTGGGGAGTCTATTTTATGACTATCCTGTAGATTAAGGAGCAGGAAAAAAGTCAGGTGTTGTCTGAGCAAAACAAAAGATGGATTTTAGGAAGTAGTTTCCTTTCTCAAATGAAAAGGGAAACAACAGATGGAGAGGAAGGAGAGAGAAATGATTAAAAATGTCATGCAGATGTGTTTTGTACATGTACTAACACCTCATAAGGAATTTAAAAATTATGTATTGTAAAAATATGCTTATTAAAAAGAAATAAATACACAAAAAAGCAAAAAAAAATAATTGGAAAAATTACCTGTACATCTATCTGCCTCGCTCCCTCTCTCCCCCTGCTCCACTTAACTCCTTCTAATCTTGCTTCAGTCTTTTCTCTATCACAACTCTTATTAAGGTCACAAAATCCTTTATGTTGTGCATATTTCTACCTAGGTTAACATACAGTGATTTCCTTTTGACATTACTAATGAAGTTACAAAGGAATCTCAAATTCAACATGCCCAAAGACAATTACTGATCTTACATCCCATTTGATTCAAATACTGTCCTAAGAGCACTGTTTGTAGCCAAATTTTTCTCAGATGGGAGGTAGAGCAGGAGATGGAGGGAGAGGAGAGGGAAAGGGAATGAAGGAATCAATATGTGTGTGTAATGTACCAACTCATAAGGAATGTAAATATTATGTACTGCAAACAGGTACTAGTAAAGACAAAATTTATGAAAGCAATGTAGTGGCATAGTAACATTGATATATGCTGGAAAACTGTATTAACACTCATACAGAATATCAAATAATCATTACTTTCATTCTCCACATTATTAACATGGAATGGCTCTAACTTGGTATTAAATGGTATTTAATCAAGTTTTGGCTGAGGTTGAAACAATGTCTTATGAAGTAAGTATTCACTACTAACTTGCCTTTAAGGATTCAGCGGGAACAGTTACAAACACAAGTGTGTTGTGAGGGTGTAGAAATTCATAAGTATGTAAGATCCTGGGAGTCTACAGTATGAAGGCTAGCACCAACCTGTTGTTTAACATACTGAGAGGAGAGTAGGTACAAGGTAACAGTTTGCTTCTTATGGAAAAGAGTAAATGGTATTTAAGATTTGACTGAGTTTTGTGTGTATAAGTAGCAATTTAATATTTTCATAAACCATATCCTATAAAAGAAAAACTCAGAGTTCTGTTCTTACTATCAGAACCAAGATAATTACATTAAATAGTACATTAGAGGCCTAGAACAATGATTGTCACTCAGTGGAAAGTAAATAAAAATGTGAGAAAAGAATATAGTAGCATAAAATAGGAAGTTTTAGGTTTTGAGTTGAAATGAGTTATGTAAATAACATATTGACATTCTAAACTGTGATACTTGTGAATATAAAAATATGGAAATAAACTTGAGTATGTAATTTATTATATGTAATATATGAAATTATGAATTATATGTAATTAATTAAATCAATGGGACATTATGCTGGATTAGGAGAGGGTAGGCTCTAAATTCATTACGATTGTATCCTTCAAGAAAAGGAAAGTTAACTACAGAGACATAAAGTGCGATATGAAGATGAGGCCAGGACGAGGGTGATGTGTCTATGAACCATGCCAAAATGTCAAAGCCCAGAAGCTAGTGGAAAAGCACAGAACCAATTTTCCCCCAGAGCCCAACAGGAATCAACTCTGCTAATAAAATGATGTTGGAATTTTTAGTCTGCAAAACTGTGAAATAATAAATTTCTATTGTTTCAAGCCACCCAATTTGTAATAATCTGCTATGGTAAATTTAGGAGACTAATACTCCTTCACAAAATTCTTGGTGGTTGCAGTAACCTTCTAAAACAAGGACACTGAATTAAATTTTCTTAGTGGTTGGGTAATTCTTTATAATTGGAAACTCACTCATAGCTAAGAAGAAAATATTGTAGTAATTAGTGTCTCCAGGGAAAATAGTTGCAATTATTTCCAGCAGAATATTCTACAATCTTGGATAGCCTTCAGAAAATTTTCTGCCTTATTTTCAATATCAATATATTAATCAATCAGCGTGTTTGTTGATATATCTATTCATCCACTGATATGGAGAAATTTACTTTCTGCTCTCCTCAGAAGATTTCAAGTCAATTATAAGAATACCAAAATGACTTGTAACCAATTCATTAATTGTATCAATAGAGGTAAAATTAATATTTAAGAAAATATAAGAAGAAGAAATCTCAAGAGCTACTACAATATTTATATATTGAATCTATTCTAAACATTGCCTTTAAACATCTCTTTAGACACAGACTGTCTGCCTTACCTCTGCATTAACTTCTTCCAATATTTCACAGAGACCCCTGGTGCAATTGATAGAGCTTTGTCCCACTGAAACAAAAGACAAAAAGAACAGAAACATCTATTTTGATTGTATGAGTAATTCATGACAGACTTTTAACAAATAAATTCATGTTTATAGAATTTTTAGAGTTCTTGGATTTCCTAGAACATTTTCATATTCAACTTATTGCATTCCATATAAATACTAATGTATTATAAAATATGTAAAACTTTATGATTCAGTAGGGAAAGTACAATTTCAAAACTAGAAAACAGAAGTGGAAAGAAGCAAGGACATACAAATAGAATAAGATGAAGGAAAAGAAGGCATTAGAAGGTAGAGTAACTCAAATATGTGGTTTGAAAATATTGCAGTTTGTCTTCCAACAGTAACAGAGTAATTGTTCTATAAGGATTTTTGTTCAAAATTATACTAAAATTTAGATTCTACTGTTACTTTTAGTGAGCAAGTAAACCATTGATTTTTATTTTCATTCTTTGCTTTCTCCTTTTCATAAATTTTGTTGTCATGCTTCCTTTATAATGAGGAATACTTATTTTAAAAATTAGACTGCTATTGAAAAAAAGTCATTATTCAATTAAGGCTGATGATGACTGTTATATGGCTTTTGCCAAATACAAGACTAAGATGGAGCCAAGAGAAAAATATTCTGAAATTGCAATAGGTGAATCAAAATGAAATTTAATTAAGGCTCTCCAAGATACTGGGTTCTACCACAATTAAGGATAGAAAACTGGTAATTAACTTCAACATTATGTTAAATAGATCATTTTTTGTTTGATGAACAGACTATTTATATTTTTCTACAGCAACATTTCCTTTGTACAGCTTAAACGAAATGAAATCATAATTATTTGAGTTGTCTGTTAACTCTTATTAACTAAATTGATAACCTTGTAATTGCTTAGTACACTGGAAGTTTTAAACACACAAAGCACAAGCATAAACCAATGGTAATGCAGAATCAAGATGATCATCTGGGCAACTTAGAAGGGGACTTTCAGAAAGTCTAAGGTACAATTACAAGAGTAAATGTTCTTGAATAACCTATAGTAAATGTAGCAAGGAAATTACATAAAAACACAAGAAAGTTCATTATAAAAATATTACTAAAATATTTCTACATAAGGTCTTTCTATTCATTTTTAGATCAGTTAAAACACTTTAAAATAAAAAAATATAATTTTGTTTGGTCTTTCTACTAAACAGCTTGGTTTTATTTAAATGGTGGCAGATAATATTAAAAAAAAAGAGAAATCAGTACCCCATAATTAAAAGACTCCAAAGTACCACTGTTGATTTCCCTTTAATTCTTACTTTGCATTGTCACTGAAGATACAGCTAACAGAAATCTTTTTTTACAAACCAGAAACAAAATGGAGCTCAAGTGACCAGATTTTAATTCTGAGAAACAAAATTCTAAAAAACACTGTAAGCCATAAATTTTCTCAAATAAAAAGGAAAAATAATGGTTCTTGTTTTTGTCATGCAGAAATAAGTATTCAATTGCTAGTCAGAAGAAAATGTTATGCAGTACGTTTAAAGTTACATATCTCAAGGAAAATATTTACTTCAATTCATGTCTCTTTTTGTCCTTTTCCAAATTATATATATAAAATTTCAAAATCTTTCTTCAATTTGTCAAGTATTGTTTAGCATTTTCTAACATTGTATTTGATAACTAGATTTTTTTTTTAAAGCACACAGTACAAACCCTTTTAAATTTTTATTTAGGATAAACATTTTGAAATACAAGTAACTCTATTGGTAGAGAACAGATAAACTATTAAGAGTTTCTTTCTTTGCCCAAATTATGGGTCAGAAAGGGAAATGAGTAATACCTTGCTCTTTCTGAAATCCACAAGATTTGTTTGCATTAAATGTAATGATGCAAAACTGGTATACAACTGCATAAAAGAGAGACAATAAATGGTTCAAAAACACTCTGTGCATAGAGAATCTGAAATGAAGGTTCCAGTTGGTTGCATTATAACTTTGAATTTTTATGGCAGGAATCATTCTGACATAGGTTAAAAATATAAACAATTAACCTTCTTTTCCAGGTCAACACAGCAGGTTTTTTATCAAAGAGTACTTGTTGAAATTGAGATGGCTTTAAGTGAATGAATGCAAATAATGAACAAAAGAACTTCCATTTGGGGGAATTATTGTTTAAAATGCAATTTACTTTTAACTTCGCAAATAAACACACTGTATTTTTCTGAAAAACAATAAAGGGATGCATCTCTACCTGCAAATTTAGCACTTCTGACCAAGTAAGACATCAACTTCTTAAAAACTGTTTCAAGCTCTGTACCTGTTTTTATTATTTCTCTTTTGAGCTTGAACAGGAACCAGAATGGATGATCAAGAAGATGACCTGCATAGCTGCATAAAGCAGGGGTGCTTCCCAGGGTTTGGCCCTGGGCTCAAGGCTATTGAGTGTTTTCACTAATCACCTGGCTGTCTGGTGACCATGAGCTTGTTTTTTGTTATGTTGGGGTTTTTTGTTTGTTTGTTTGTTTGTTTGTTTTTTGCGATCACCACGAGCCGAAGAGCTACAACAATTTCTCTTTCTTTTCCTCTCAGGAGAAGATGGTGAACTTGAATAAGATCTTTTTCATGGAGAAAAGAACTCCTGTGGGACTGGGAGCTGGTCTTAATTTTGATCCAGGATATGGTCTTGATTTCGATTCATGATGTCTCAGACATTCTCTGGACCTGGAAAAAGATCTTGACTGCAAACCAGAAGAACTTCTTGAAGGGGACCTGTACTTACACCTTGAACTTGATGAGTGTGATGAAGATGTAAAGATCAAACTTTGACTTCTTTTGTTAGACCTTATTGTTATTTTCTTCTTCATCTGTAGCAGGATTATATTTTGCGAGATCAGCATCATCTTCATCCTCATCTGGTTTATATTTAGAAATATCTTCATCCTCATCCTCTTTTCCTTCTGATTCTCTCATCAGCTTCCTTTAATATAGAGCCACGACCAACTGTCTTCCCTCTGTATTTTTTCTCTTTACATTCAAACTCATCATATTCTCCATCAGATTCTTCTCTTTTTATATAGTCAACATTTTCTCTTTCATTAAAACCACCACCATATTCTGTTCTTTCTTGTAATTTAGCGTACTTTGGCACATTACATGTTACACTCCTATCTTCTAGCCCAATTCACGTTACTGCAAGGTTTACACTGATGGTCATTAACTCTTCTGCCAGAACCTTTCCTATCTCAGTGTCCCCTGCTTTCACTGTCTTGACTTCTGTTATTTTCTCCCAACCATATTGATTCTTCTAACAAAGTTTACATTTCCACATTTCTTGTCAGGGCAAATCAGTCCCTGTAACTGACCTGAAATTCTTGGTTAATATGTTGGATGCTCCCACTGCTGCCCAGAGCTATGTCCAATGGATCATTTTTAAAACTGCATATTTCAAACCATTTTACCTAAATAGTACCTTAAATATGTTTAAAATAAACATATGTTTTGAGGGACAATTTGTCTTTATGGCAGTAGGGAAAAATGGAGGAAAAAGTTGAAATCTAAATTAACTTAACTTTTCATTCCTCAAGGACTTTCAATAAATCTATACTTTGTAAGTGAAAAGATGAAATGCTTGATTAACCCCATAGTAATTAAGCTTATTTAAATAGAAACTATTTATAAAGTGATAGTTATAAAAAATTATAAGGACACCTACATTTTTAGAAATGTTCAAACACAATTTCATGAATCATTAACTCCAGTGAATCTGTACAACAATAAAACTAGACACCTGAGAAAGGTACTAAACTAGTTTAAAATTATACACACCTTTCAAACTCAGAAAGGTAAAGAACCACACTATTCTATCAAAATTTATTTATTTATTTTCTTTTGTATTTTAATATATTAGCTTTCTAATAATATTCTAACTAAAAAGAAATTTTAGGTCAAGTATTTATTACTTCATAAGTAAAATTTATGCTGCCCTTAAATTCAGTACTTTATAATTAATAATGCTTTTTCGATAACATTTTAAAATGGCATATGGTAATGCAAATAAAAACCACTCTGAGATTCCATCTCACTCTAGAATGAATGGCCAGGATAAAGAAAATAACAACAACAAATGCTGGAGAGGCTGCGGGGGGTGGGGGTGGGGGGGTGGGGGGGGTGAGGAGGAACTCTCCTGCACCGTTGGTGGGAGTGCACACTGGTACAACCACTGTGGAGGTCAGTCTGCAGGTTCCGCAAAAAGCTGGGATTGGAAGTCCCATTTGACCCAGCTATTCCACTTCTGGGCATATTCCCAAAAGAACTGAAGACATCATACCACACGGATATATGTGCACCCATGTTTATAGCAGCACAATTTGTAATAGCCAGATTTTGGAAACAACCTAAATGCCCATCAACTGAGGAATGGATAAAAAGATGTGGTATTTTTATACAGTGTAGTACTACTTAGCTATAAAGAATGATCACATTGAGATATTTATAAATAAATGGACACAACTTGAGATCATAAGTGAAATAAATCAAACTCATATGAGTAAATACTGTATAGTCTCCCTAGTAAAAGAAATGGTAAAAGTACATAGGATACAAAATCCTCAATAAATACAGTGAAAGGATAAGAATCTGCTCAAAAGGAAAAAAAATAATATCTCAGGGAAAAGAAGGAAAAAGAAAAAATACCTAAAATTGTATAATCATGCTTAGGATAGCTAAGATGACTGTGCTACAAATTCCGTAAGTTCTTGGAACAAAACAGCTAACATCCATAGGACTGGAACAATTTTGCATGTTAGTTATGGTGATCTGAGGAACTCTTGAAGAACATTATATAAAATAACAACCCCAGTTATGCTCCTACCACCTTGTTTTGAAGGTCCATATAGTCACTGTTTTGGGCTCTTTACTATTGTTATTTATATGTCTTTTTTGTTTCATGCTTTTCTAATAATTTATTTTGTTTTGGTTTGTTTTTCCCTCTAATACAGAAAAGATAAGTATACATGTAGAGGCTTATACATGTGTAGAACTTCCCCTAAACAGTTTACAAGAATCAATTATATAATGCACGATGAAATTAACAGCTACTTTGAAGAAAACGAGACATTATGGTATCCATTGTGGATACCATATCATCATGCTATGAAATCCAGTAATGTTATTATTTTTGTTCAGAGTGGTTTTAGCCTGTTTTGTATTGTTTAATTTCAACATGCATAAAGGTATGGACAGCTAATTTGATTGAGAACAAGAGACATAATGGAAGCCATTGCTGATTTTCCTATTGCCTGGTTTTGAAGGCCTATAATGCCTTTATCATTCTCTTCTGATCAGTTTAATACTATTTTGTCTTGTATGAATTCCTTGTGTGTGAAGATATGGACAAGTATTTGGAAGAAAACAAAAGACATTACAGTAGTCATGGTAGATATCCTATTATCTTGTTTAAAAATCTGTGTCACTTACATTGTTTTCTTCTGATATACTTTGTTCTGTTTTGTTTTACCCTCCTTAAAATAATTTTTAAAAAATGGCATATAGTAATATATCAGGTCAAGCAGTAACTCATTATTTCAGTATATGGGAAAATAAATTATATTTAGTTTTGATATATTTTGATGTAACTAGTGCTTAGTTTTGCTTTACATTATTTACAACTATTCTTAATATCATGTTCTATAATAACAAAATTAATCAACCTGGATATTTTAAGAAATAACCAACTCTTAAATAAATATGTCCATGTCATTTTGTCCTTTGTTTTGGTAGGTGCAGAATTTTTGTTGAGCTAAAATATGTAAGCAGCAAGGTAAAAAGTCTTATCAATTTTCAGAAACAGGTATATATGCCTGGAATTAGCACTCAGGATCAAAAAACTGAAGTCCTTCCTTCCCTGTGTTCCATTCTAGCCACCGTCCCTCTACCAAAGAAGCCACTCTTCTGAATTTTAATAGAACAGATTCATCCTAATCTTTTTTGAAAACTCTATTTTGTTGATCCTCTGTAAAAAACCAGGATGCAGCTTATGAATGCCCTTTATCAGTGAAAATTCTCCTTTAGGTCTATGTAGAATGGGGTTCCAGTACATGCAAATTTAGTCACTAAGGCAGTGCTTCTTAAAATTAATCCTGCATGAGAATAATTAGAAGGATTTATAAAAACATAGAGCGTTAAGCTTCATTCCCAGTTTATAATTCTGTAGGTCCAGAATGGGGCATGCATGTTCAACGTGATGCTGTTAGCTTAGATAACTGGCATTGTTGATTACTATCCTAGGGTATACACCTAATCTCAGGTCGGCAAGGGATCAACTGGAAGAGAAAAAATTAAGCTTCGTGTTTTAAATACGCAGAATTAAGTATATTCCAAATACTTAGAATACTAGGTAGGCTCCTTAACTTTATTTTACTAACACATTACCTCTCCAAGTTCAACCATTAGTTCACAATATCTCTGAATGTGTCCTAATCTCAAGTATATTTCAGCAGCTTCTTTCAGTCTTTCTTCTTTTGTAGGTGCACCAATACCACCACCAAATTTAGACATCTTCACTGTTGTTAGTTCTTGGGCTTCAGACTAGTTAAAAAGAAAGCAAAATTTTAAAAAGTATGTTACTAAAAGCTGCACATTGTAAAAGCATATAGCACTGAGAATTCAATATCAAAATCAGTACTTACTGTCTGTAAAATACGACAGACATATTTTTAAATATAGCATTTTGGAGTGTACAAGGGGAGACTAGGAGAGAAGGTGCAGCCTAGTATCCTTAACTCTCTTCAAGGGTACGGATATATATATGCTCAGAGGCCAAAAGACAGTAAATAAGTGGCACACATCAAGTAAGATAGATTAAAAATAAACAAATAAATATATGAGTCTTCAATGAAAATTTAAAAATGTTTGGCTCATTTTGGCTCCTTCACTGTCAATAGATTTTTCAGATATAGGCATTAGATGTTCAGTTTGTGATTTAAGAAAGTACTTCATCATTTTTAAAATAATTGTTCCTCATGATCATCAAATTGCATTCTTGACACAGTCCCCTCCATGCTCCAACAGTTAACCATATCTTCCTAGTCTCAGAACAGATTTTATTAGCAATCATGGATATTGTGTTTTTGATAACGTAACTTTTAGTTTACCCTTTTTGTATCAAAATTCATTAACATCTGCATTATGATGAGTTCTAATAGATCACATCTCAGCATTTAGCCATTAGATTCTCTAAAATGAAAATCAGGATAGTCCATATTTCACAATCATCTGGTAGAAGGGTAAAGATAAAACATTTCAAGATGTTCCAAGTGATCTGTAAAGAATTCATGAGAGTTCAGCTCTAAAAACTATGGGTATCTTAATCTATTCTAAAATAATTCATGGTGTTATGGTAAGTTTTACAGAAGACTTACCTGAAAGTTAATTTATTTCAGTCTATCCATCTAACTATATCGAACTATCATAATTTTTCTACATTAAAAAAAAAAGGGGAAAAGTGCTTCAGTACATCATATTGCATGATCTACTTACTGTTCTAAATTTAATCAGGTGTTTCAAGTGCATTATTCCTTTGCAGTAGTTCTGAGGAAGCAAGCTATCATCTTGCCCTTTTATCACAGCAACCAAGTTCCACAAATTGTCACTACCACTGGGAGGCTAAACAGTTGATACAGAATAACAAAATGAATAAAAATCCTCATAGCATTTTTCATTTTCAAACATATTATAATGCACACTTAATCTAAATTGAAAAAACAATTACATAACATTTAAGTTGTGTTTTATATTTGCTTACTGTAAAGATTATGTCAATTAGGACAGTGAATACAAATATGTGACAGCTTAATGACAACAACTGTGACAATTCATTTTGGTGAAAGGGAACATGTTCACATGTAGTTTTTGTAAAACTTACTGATAAATATTCCGAGAACCATTTTAGCTTTTTTACTGGAGGATTACCAGCTAACTTGTCTATTTCTTGCTTGATATCTCTTGAGGCTTTACCACACAACAGAGGGGGAGCACCTTGTTGAACAGCATAATCTGATTAAGAGATATAATTCAGTGAATAAAAATTCCTTATGTTCTTTAAAAATAAAATCAAATGCACATATATGTTTAATACCAGTGTTCCCGATAATCTCTTCCCAAGGTCTGTCAGCCACAATATTGATTTGTAAAGGAGTGATTAGCGGTATTAAAGACCAGAGTCTCACTGTAGAATCACGGGAACAAGACGCCATAGTGAAGGGACGACGTGGGTGGCATGTTAAACCTGGTGGGGAAAAACACCTAATTTTAACTAAGGTAAGTATTAGAAAAATATTACTTAGTTGGGCACTTCAAAAGCAAAAGTGACATTCTGAAGAATGTGGATAACTGAAAAGTTCTTACAGTCACATTTCTACTTGCCTTTAATTAATACCTTGGCAGATAATGTAAGAATGTAATGAATTATCCACTACAGTATGAAAATATGACTATAAAATTGAGGAACTATTAGAAAGCCAATATCTTGAGTGAAAATGTTCAAATTACATTTTAGCTGATTAAGCAGCATGTATAACAATGGGATACACAGAATCTATGTGTTACTGTTAAGGATAAATGAAAGTTCTAGTTACAAGACAAAGAGCAATCTTTTAATTTAGAATGTAAAAAAAGATTTTACCATCAGTCCCACATTATCTCAGTTAAAATGCTATTGCAATAAAGCATACAGATCTAAATAACTAGATTTGGATTACTTTTCCTAAGCAGTCAGTTTTAAACTCTTAATCCACCCACTCACTCCTATCAAGATTCAGGAATGAAAACACATACAAATGCAAATGAGAGACAAAATGATATGCAAAAGATAACTAATCTTGTTTTCCATGCCTAACTCAATTATACTAGAAAACTTGGTATTATTTAAAAAAACAAAACATTATCTTTACTACCCAAAAATATGGACAGTGGTTTCATTACTCTACTGTTCATTTCTTTTCTATAATTCTGTCTGGACTGGTGGTAATAAAAGTGAGAAAATCCAACACGTGTACTTGTATATTTGTGCATGAGTGTAAAATGCACCATGTGAGGGTAAACACTGAAACATAGATATGCACCTGCTGAGAGAAAAAGACACTCTAGTACTAGTCATCTTTTGATAATTTATGGTGATTTCTCCAGTATCTTTTATATATTCTGATATTTCAATAAATTTTATTTTCTTTTATTTTATCATATTTTATTTTTTGAGACAAGAGTCTGGCTATGTAGTGCAGGCTGGCCTTGACCTCACTTTGTAGCCTAGGTTGGGCTTATACTCATAGCAATTATCCTGCCTCAGCCTCCCAGTGCTGAGATTACAGGCGTGCGCTACCACACCCAGCCTAAACATGTATGTTTAAAATGATAAAAATATTATTTTAGAATAAAATGTCTTAAGATTTCTTTAAAAATACTGTACAACCATCATTGTGATTATTCATGTCTATGACCTCAACATTTGAGAGACCGAAGCAGGAAGATCGCAAGTTTGAGTCTCACCTGGGAAATTTAGCAAGATTTCTCTCAAAAAATAAATACATACACACATATATGGCTGGGGATGTAGGTGACTGTAAAGGCTTCAGTCCTCAGCACCACAAATAAAAATACTGTATTGCTCAGAAATGAAAATCAGCACTAACATGTCAAAATAACAAGTACATGAAAAACACTTTACCATATACATCTGCACCATGATCACACACAGTATCCAAACAACTTCCTTCCCGAGTGTCCCATACTTTTATAGTATAGTCCCAGCTGCCAGATATGAGTAGATATGGAATCTCAGGGTTCCACATTAATCCCCTCACAGGTGCAGTGTGTCCAGTGAGAACATTTATGCAAGCATCTTGAGTATAATCCCAGATTCGTACAGAACTGAAAAGATATTTATGTTTGTAACGAAGATATCATTTATCCAAATTATTAACATATTTTAAAAGAGCACAATTATATTGTTTAGCATATTCAAAAATCATTTTGTGTTTCAAAATGTATGAATGTTTTCTTTAATATATCACATGGAATTGAAATTTAATTATGCTAGAGCTTTATTATACCAATATTTTCCCCCTGAATTTTACTGATCATTTGCTATTTGTAGTAAATATACTGAGTCAGAATTTATTCATACAAAAAAATTGCTTTTTTAAAATGAAATAACCCAGAACATATATAATCAAAGAAAATTATGATGATATAAAAAGTAATAATTTAGGAGCATACAAGTTATTTGTATATTGTGGAATTTTAAAATTCTGATGATGGATGTTATTTAATAATCATTTCAAGTTTATAGTTTCAATACAGTATATCAGTTTGATATGATGTTTAATAATCTGCAAGGAAAATAATTTATTATCATATGACCCACTAAAATAGCGATGTCTTTTTAAATGACATAATAACTTAGGCTTTGGAGTCATAATATATGGATATTGGACAAATATGAGAAAGCTTTCTATATGCCCCATTAAATATAAAAACTCCCTAGGCTTATCAGGTTGATATATAATATGAGGACACTGATAATTATTCGTTTTATTCATTTTATCTTGATTTAAAGTTGCTAGATAACGTTAGTGATCTTTATCTATATTGAGTGACTGCTAACAGAAAAAATAACCCGAATTTAGTAAACACTTTCAATTCTCACTACACAAATCAGTAAAATGATGACTGCATTTTTTCTGAAATATTCCTCACCAGTGACTGAATATTATACTTCATGTACAACAGAATTTAAATGTTGAGAATATAATAGTCTTATAAATAAAGCATATGCACTTTCACATGGTTACAAATATTAAAAGTGATAACTTACAAAATCTCATAATTCTTCCTCTAAAATTTTAATTTATGAAAAAAATTTCATGCTCTCCCGCCCAGGGCCCATACTACCACCGCTGCAGACTGGAGGGTGAGGGCCCAGCCCAGCAGAGGGGACTCAGGCCCGCCCACTGCCTCCTCTGGCCAAGGAGCACACCACAACTGCTGGCAGGAAGGAGGGAGCTGGGCCGAGCTGCTGAAACCTGCTCTAACCTCGCCTGTGACCTTCTTATGATCTGGAAATCACCAGCACTACTGCCACTGCCTGGAGGAAGGAGCAGTCCTGCTGAGGAGGTTTGAGGCCTACTTATACCATAAAGGAACTTTCGATAAGCCTGGGGAGCTTTGCCATCCAAGGAGCTGGATTGTTACAAAACATCCAATTCCTGGGAGATTATGAGATCCTTGCTCTACGGGGTTGGGGGCCCAATGGGCTTGCAGCCACACTATACTGGGCTTAACAGGATTTGGGATTGCCTGGACCACACCAGGTGGCCTTCTATCTCTCAGGGGAGCTTTGCTACCAGAAGGGGAACTGTGCAAATTGAGGAAGCTTTAGGTCTACCTGAGAGGAACCTGGCAAGCCTCTTTTAATTCAGGGGCTCCGCTGCCCAAGGAGGGAGCTACTACAAGAGGAGTCCCAAGAGCCCAGGACATAAGAGTCAATTTACAACACGACCAGGGGAAACTCTGGAACAACACTTGAAGCACAGTAATATAGGAAAATGACAAAACGAAAGACCAAAATGCAATCTCAAACATCCAACCCATCTCAAGAAAGCCTAGGAGCCATGTACATAGAAGAAAATATATGCCATATACCTGAAATACCTGAAACAATAGTAACAGAAATAAAGAAGCAGCTCTGGGAAGCTTTGAAGGAATTCAAACTAGAAATAATCTATCAGGTAAAAGAAGAAATAATAAAAGAAATGAAAGAGATGCTGAACATATCTAAAGAAGACACAGCTAAAAAATTGGAGGAACTAAACAAAAGGATAGAATCTCTGGATGAACAATATAAGAAACAAACAGAATATATAAAACAGATGCAAAGAGATATACAGGAAATCAAAAGCTCCATTGAAAGTTGTAAAAACCGCCTGAATGAATGCGAAGATAGAATTTCAGACCTCGAAGACAAGATTGCAGCCAGTGAACAGGAAAGGAAAGATCTTTTAAAAATAACAAGAAATCAAGAAATAACAATTCAACACCTGCAAGATGACACAAAGAAAAACAACATAAGGTTGATAGGGATAAATGAAAAAGAAGGAGACAATACAAAGGATGTCAAGAGGATATTTAGAGAAGTAATTGCTGAGAACTTCCCAAACATGAAATTGGAAACTGATATCAGGATCAATGAGACATAGAACTCCAAATAGCCATAACCAAAATAAAACTACACCCAGACATATAATAATCACCATTCCAGAAATCAAACAAAAAGAATAGAATATTAAAAGCTGTCAGAGAGAAAAGACAAATCACCTATAAAGGAAAACCTATCAGAATCACAGCAGATTTCTCAACACAAACAATAAAGGCAAGAAGAGTATGGAGTGAAGTATTTCAGACTATAAAGAAAAATGATTTCCAACCTAGACTGATATACCCTGCAAAACTATCCTTCAAATTTGATGGAGAAATAAGATACTTCTTATTTCTCCAAATAAGACAGCTGAAGAAATTCATGATCACCAAGCCAATCCTGTAAAGAATACTGAAAGACAGTCTAGATACACTTAAGAAAAAACCCTTAACAAAGCAGACAATTAAATAGAACAGAAAGATAAAGATGCAACAGTAGAAATATAACATGTCACCAATAAACCAATATACAACAGTTATAACCATTAACGTAAATGGTCTCAATGCACTAAGTAAAAGAAATAGACTGGCAGAATGGATCAAAAAACAAAATCCAACCATATGCTGTCTACAAGAAACCCATCTAACCCAAAAGGATACTCATAGACTGAAAGTCAAAGGATGGAAAACAATACTTCATGCAACAGGACCCCCCCCCAAAAAAAAAGCGGGGTAACTATTCTGTTTGCAGACAATGTGAACTTCAAACCAATAATGATCAGAAGAGACAAAGTAGGTCACTACGTACTGGTTATGGGAAAACTTCAAGAGGAAGAGATAACTATCTTAAATATATATGCACCAAATTCCAAAGAACCAGTTATATAAAACAAGTAATATCAGAAATGAAAAACCAAATTAGCAGTAATACAATTGTAACAGGAGATTTTAACACACCATTGACACCAATGGACAGATAAACAGGACAGAAAATCAGCAAAAAGATAAAAGAACTGACTCACACCTGTGAACAAATGGAACTGATAGACATATACAGAGTATTTCACCCAACAACAACAGAATACACATTTTTCTCAGCAGTACATGGGTCATTTTCGAAAATAGACCACATATTAACTCACAGAACATATTTAAAGAAATGCAAAAGAGTAGAAATCATCCCCTGCATGTTATCAGATCATAGCGCTATGAAATTAGTGATTAATGATAAAAAATACTGCAAAAACCCCATAAACACATGGAAACTGAATAACACACTCTTGAGTAATCAGTGGGTCACAGAGGAAATTAAAGAAGAAATTAAACAATACCTACAAACAAATGAAAACACAAATACCAGAATCTGTGGGATGCAATGAAAGCTGTCCTCAGAGGGAAACTTATTGCACTGAGTTCCCACATCAGGAAAACAGAACAAATACAAATAAATAACTTGATGCTACACCTCAAACATCTAGAAAAAGAAGAGCAAAAGAAGAGAGAAAATAATAAAAAATAGAGCAGAAATCAATGCAATAGAGACTAAGAAAACAATACAAAGAACCAATGAATCAAAGAGTTGGTTCTTTGAAAGAATAAATAAAATTGATAAGCCTCTAGCCAACCTTATTTTAAAAAAGGGAAGAAAAAGCTCAAATTCATGCAATAAGGAATGAAAAAGGTGAAATCACTACAGACCCAATAGAAATACAGAAGATCATCAACACCTATATCAAAAACCTCTACTCTCAAAGGTTTGATAACATAGAACAAATAGATTTCTAGAAGCATATGAAGTACCAAAGTTAGGTCAAGAAGAAGTAAAACTGCTGAATAACCCAATTTCTATTAATGAAATAAAAAATGTAATTAAGTCATTACCTACAAAGAAGAGCCCAGGCCCAGATGGATTCACTGCAGAATTCTACAAGAAATACAAAGAGGACCTAATGCCGACACTCCTCAAACTCTTCAATGAAATTGAAAGGGAAGCAATCTTTCCAAGTCATTCCTGGAAGCAAATATTACTCTAGTACCAAAACTTGAGAAAGACCCAACTGAAAAAGAGAACTACAGAACAATCTCCCTAATGAACACAGATGCAAAGATCCTCAATAAAATATTGGCAAATAGGATGCAGCAAGTCATCAAGAAGATTATACACCATGACCAAGTGGGATTCATTCCAGGTATGCAGGGATGGTTCAATATATGTAAATCAATAAATGTAATCCACCATATCAATAGAGTCAAAAGTAAGAATCACATGATCATTTCTAGAGATGCAGAAAAAGCTTTTGATAAGGTACAACATTCATTTATGATAAGAACCTTACAGAAAGTTGGAATAAATGGTCTTTACCTCAACATAATAAAGGCCATCTATGACAAACCAACAGCCAGTATCATACTAAATGGCCAAAAATTGAAGGCCTTTACTTTAAAATCAGGCACAAGACAAGGATGTCCCCTGTCACTGCTCCTATTTAATATACTACTGGAAATACTAGCCAGAGCAATTAGACATGAAAGAAAAATAAAAGCCGTAAAGATAGGAAAAGAAGTTAAATTGTCACTATTTGCAGATGATATGATACTCTACATAGAAGACCCCCAAAACTCCATTGAAAGACTCCTAGATATAATAAATAAATTCAGCAATGTGGCTGGATACAAAATCAATACTCAAAAATCTATAGCATTCTTATATACTAACAACAAAATCACAGAGAGAGAATTAAGAGAAGCCACACCCTTCACACTAGCAACCAAGAAAATGAAATATTTAGGAATTACTCTCACAAAAGAAGTGAAAGACCTATACAGGGAAAATTATAATACATTGAAAAATGAAATTGAAGATGATCTCAGAAAATGGAAAGACATCACTTGCTCATGGATAGGAAGAATAAATATTGTGAAAATGGCCATTCTCCTAAAACTGTTATACAGATTCAATGCAATCCCGATAAAAATACCATCAACATACCTCATAGATCTCGAGAAATCAATCCTAAACTTCATTTGGAGTGAGAAGAGACCTAGAATAGCAAGGACAGTTCTAAGCAGCAAAGACAAGGCAGGAGGAATCACAATCCCTGACTTGAAGTTATACTACAAAGCAGCTGTAGTGAAATCAACATGGTACTGGAATCAAAACAGAGCCAAAGACCAATGGAATAGATTAGAAGATACAACCACAACTACAAACACACTCAACCACCTTATCTTTGATAAAGGGGCCAAACAGGTTCACTGGAAGAATGACAGTCTCTTTAATAAATGGTGTTGGAAAAACTGGCTCTCCATATGCCCAAAACTAAAACTAGGCTCATGCCTGTCACCATATACTAAAATAAAATCAAAATGGGTCAAAGATCTAAATATTAAAACAGAAACACTAAATCTATTGGAAGACAAATTGGGTAAAACCTTGAAGACATAGGGGTAGGTAGAGAATTCATGAACAAGACTCAAACCACAGGGGAAATACTTCCCAGAGTCAATAACTGGGATCACATCTTATTAAAAAGTTTCTGCACATCGAAAGAAATCTCTAACATAGTGAAAAGAAAACCCACAAACTGGGAAAAAATCCTAGTGAACTGTCCCCTCAAACAAAGGACTTCTGTCTAAAACATACAAAGAATTAAAAAAAAATCAGATCCCCAAAATTCAAAGACCCCATTCAAAAATGGGCATCAGAGATGAATAAACAATTTTCAGATGAAGAAATACAAATGGCAAATAAATATATGAAAAAATGTTCAGCATCACTAGTCATTAGAGAAATGCAAATTAAAACCACACTGAGATTTCATCTCACTCCTGAAAGAATGGCCAAGATCAAGAAACCACCACCAACAAATGCTGGAGAGGCTGCGGGGGGTGGGGAGGAACTCTCCTGCACTGTTGGTGGGAATGTGGACTGCTGCAACCATTGTGGAGGTCAGTCTGGAGATTTCTCAGAAAGCTGGGACTGGAAGCACCATTTGACCCAGCTATTCCACTCCTAGGCATATTCCCAGAAAAACTGAAAGCATCATAACACAGTGATATATGTGCACCCATGTTTATAGTAGCACAATTTGTAATAGCCAGATCTTGGAAACAACCTAAGTGTCCATCAACTGAGGAATGGATAACAAAGTTGTGATATTTTTATACAATGGAGTACTACTCAGCTATAAAGAATGATCACATTGAGATATTTATAAGTAAATGGATGCAGCTCAAGACCATACTCGTAAGTGAAATAAATCAAACTCTCCTGTATAAATACCTAATAGTTTCCCTAGTGTAAGAAATGATAAGAATACATGAAAGTACATGGTAAACATGATTCCCAGTCACACTGGTTTGAAGCCATATAATGTTTTCACTCATTAATTGGAATGGTTTTAATTTGGGTGGTTTTATTTTATTGTCTGTGATACTACAAATAACTATTTTGAAGAAAATAAGAGTGTAATAGCTAGCGCTGATTTAATATCATCCTGTCTTGAAGCCCCATCAAGTTGTTGTTCATTTGTTTCCATTGGTTCTAACATGTGGTATCTTATTATATCTTAATGTATGCGATAGTATAAGCAAGTTTTTTATAGACAAAGAGATAATATAGAAATTGATGTTTGGTTTCTGCTAGCTGGTTCTAAATACCCTGCAATAATTTCATTCTCTTGAACGGTTTCACACTGTCTTGATAAATTTGATGCTATAGTATACGAAGTTTGACTCAAATATTTCAAGGAAAGAGTCACTATGGTAACTACTATTAATGTCAAGCTATCTGGGGGTGAAACACAATGATGGTTAAATTTTTCGGTTCTGACTGGTGTTGTTCTATTGATATTTTCTTTTTTTATCTCAGTCTCCCCCCTTTTTCTTTCCTTTTTTTAAAAATTAATTTATTTCTTAGTATCTTTTAACTAAGGGAAAACTAAATTAAAAATAGTGCAATAGATTATAGTATTTTGTTTCCCTATTAACCTGATTTGAACCCCTGTAGTGTTCTCCACATCTTGTTCTGACTGATTTTATTATATTCTGTTTCATTTAATAGTATTAAGTTTGAGGGTATAGGCAACCATTTGGAAGGCAACCAGATATTCTATGATGCCCGTTATTATTTGACTATTTTCTTCTTTGGAATCCTGTAAGCTCTCCAATGTGGTTTTATTGGTCTTATGTACAATTTTGTTCAATTCTTTTATACTACTGATATAGGCTACTCTTTTTAGGATAACAAGAGGCATAACGGTAACCACTGTTGATCACCTAGTAATCCCTCCCCCCTTTTTTTTTCATTTTATGCTATGTCCATCTTCCTGATCTAACTGATTCTGTTTTGATTTGTCACATTAGGTTTTTCTTTGGTCCGTCTTGTTTTGTTTTTTGGCCTTTTTAAATTTTTTTTTTGTTTTGTTTTCCTCTTCAAAGAAAAAGTTAAAAAAAAACTGTGGAAGTAATGGAAACTAAAATGTGTGATTGTTAGCATAAAAAAGAGAGGAAGGAAAGTGATCTAAAGGATATACCTGCAAATTTATTGAAATGTGTAGGATAGAGAACCACATTGCTGAGTTTTTCTTGGATCATTGAACAGAACTGACTGCAATCTCACTGTATTAATCTCCACTTTGTATGCTTTAATTTTGTAATCTGGACAGATGTTTGTAAGATGACAATGTGTGATCTATTAACTGGTGAACTCTTACTGTATGTTTTTTCTCTTGAAATTCTGTATTACTTCTAGCCTTTTACTGTCTTGCTTCATTTAGTTTTGTTTTTCTCTTTAAATAAAAAAAATAAAGAAAATTTTCATAATGAAAACACTTTATTCAACATAGTAAACCTATGGTTACTATGTACTACAACATATAAATGTACAAAGTAAGATTTTCTTACCTAATTTTCCCCATCTTCAAATAGTGATTAAATAATTACATTATGTAAATACATATTTTTGAATATAAAATATAAATGAGATTTCAAAAACTCTCACAAATTAAGGGTAAACAGCTCTAATTTCTAAAATGCCCTCTCTTCATGCCAAAACTCATGATCAGCTTTTGTTCCATTCTTGGTGAAACATCATGAAAACATGAAAACCAAACTTTTCTCTACTTACAGAGATTTATATGCTTTAGGACTCCCTTTCTCCTCAATTCCTTTAAATTCTTTTTGTTTGTTTGTTTCTGTTAATTGTCTTGCTAATAAGCTAGAAATAAGCAACCATTATAATGAAAACAATAAAATAAAAATCATGAACATAATGATACATGACAGGGTCTAAAATTTAGTCTGGATTGAATTTACTTGAAGCTATTTATTTGATCTTATAAATATGTGTATTTCTAGGAAAATACAAGTTTATAATTTTAAGGACTGGAAAATAAGAATTCAGAAATACATACCCATCATCAGAACCACTGCAAAGAATTCCTTCCCTCAGAGGAGACCATTTAACATGAAAGACTCTTGCTGTGTGTCCACTGAATACTTTCAGTGGTTGATCAGAGCTGGTGGCCACATAATAGACACGAACGTTTTTGTCTTCACAACCAGTGGCTATCATGTCTCTGAAATATCAATTAAAATATGGCCAATTTAATACTATTTACTACTAATCATGTACAACAGTTTTAATTTCTAAAAATAAGATTTTCTGTTTCCTTAAGAAAATTAGATTAAAAACTTACATATGTGATGATCAAAATATATAGTGAATCTTTACATTAAAAATCATTACAGTAAAAGACATATTGCCATTAAGCCTCTTCAAAATATTTCTCCTTGGGGCTGGGGATTTAGCTCAGTGGCATAAGTGCCTGCCTTGTAAGCAAGCAGTCGTGAGTTCGATCCCTGGGACCGATAAAAAGGAAAAAGACAAAAAAAAAAAATTTTCTCCTCACTTTGAACATACTTATCTCATTATCATGCCACTTTCTGAAATAGTCCCAGAAATCTTCTTTCCTATCTTTATGAGTTCTGACAAAAATATGACATATGTTGATGCCTAATTGTATCCAACAGAATTACAGGTTGGCAAAATATTGAGTTGTGTCTTCATTTACCTTATTAACCAGATATGGCACTGTGTGCCTTCTGGCTCTTCTCTCAAATCAAAATGACTGTGAAAGGTAGATGATTTGAATGGCTTTAGAACATCAAGGCAGCCATGATTTAAAAAAACTTAAGATACTCACAAAAAAGAATTCATAGAACTGCTTCAGAAAGTGACAAGAAGAATGGAATAAGTGTTTTTGCAATGAGGGGGGGTATTTATGGGTATGGATGACAATGTGTATTTTAGGGTAAATTTTCAATATAAAGATTCACTGTACATTTTGACCACACTTTTTCTTTATAACAAATATGTATAATTGTGCTAATTCACATTTGCAGAAACTGTTCCAGTATGGAAAGAGGTTCTTTTTTAGTTTTCCTTTTAAATTAGTTGAATTTGTATTTTGTTTCATTTTAGGATACTCTCTACAAGATTTTTAAGCATGTCCAAATTCATAACTTCTTGAATATTTTTCAAACTATTTTGTCTTAAGATGGGTACCACAGATAAGTGTCATGATTTGTTTACTTGGTGGTAGGCAGATTATTATTATATGCTCTGGATATTTTTCACACCTTTGTGGCATGGGTATGAACAGCAATGTTGACCATCCACCCCCCTCTCCTCTGCAGGATGCTGGAAAAGCTCTCTACGGATCAAGGATGTCTTATCAGACAATGAAACACTATTCAGTTTTCCATTCTTCTTTTGTACCTTCTCTTCCCTGAGACACTTTAATTGTTAGATGCAATTAAGTATTTCTAGAAATATAATATGATTCTTTAATACTTTTTCATCACTCAAGGGAGAGTATAGTAGGTAATTACTTGTACTCTAGTGGTCACACGTGGAATAGTGATAGGAAAGCAATAAGGAATGTCAGGCAAACACGTAAGAATTGTGTGTCTGCCAGAATACTTTCTACTTGAGGTTCACCCATTTTAATCAGCAGATAAACAATTCCCTCATCTTAACGAGAAGAGGGAAAATTATACACTTCGGAAGTCAGGTTATGATCAAAACTCTTCCAAATCTTCAATTTATTGGTTTTATCATATGTGTTAAAATGTTCAGACTTATCTACATCCACAGGCAAAAATATGTCATTCTGCAAACTTTTGTGCCCAGATTTTACCTTCCTAAAGTCCACTGCTAAACAAGCCAGTTTCTGTACTGTGGAAAATGTACTTTTCCAGCATACATGATATAGCTTATGACTAGGTGTATTCCAAAAGCTTCATGCACTCAGTCTGGGCTTTGGGAAGGTGACTGGATTATGGGGGCACTCTAGCTGACCTGCTGTTAGCAGGTTATCTGTTTGGAAGAGGTACTTACTGAGGGTGTGACCTAGGTGGGTAAACCTCCCTGCCTGACTCTGCCCTTTGTGGGTTCCATAAAGTTCTTTGCCAGACCCTCAGCATATTGTCCTGCCTTGGAGAAGCAGACTAGGGACTGAAATAGGAGCCAAAATAAACCTCTCCTTCTTTAATTTGTGGATGTCAGGTATTTCACTCCAGCAATGAGGAAGTGACTGAGATAACGCAGATATGTATACATATGTATAAATGTTTTGTATATATAGATACAGATAAATATAAAATATTAGAAATATTGTGAAATGAAAAATAATACATATAAAGACTTCCAAAGTATTCACTCAAGAAATGTCACAAATAAATTTTGATAAATTTAAGACATTTTACATACCTAATAATATGCAAAGTGTAAAATCAATACAATTATTGTAATTAAAATGAAATTTATAAAGTATGCTTGGTAGTAAGCATAAAAATTCTCCTGTCATACTAGTATATTTTAAATGCTTTCTTAACCAACTAAACCTATTGCATTAACATTTAATTTGTATTTCAACTGTCAAAATGCATATTAACTCTACAAACAGAGGAGTGTAAAATTGCTTTATTACTCATGTACAAGGTAATTCTACTTATCTGTATATTAACAGGTATTTATTAAATATCTATCTTGTTCAAAGGACAGTGAAGCTTAGTAACAGTGTTTTGCTAAGACTATTATGTTAAGCATAAGTAACATAGGGATCTCACGGGGCTTACACTGAGACAACTAACATTCAATCAGTTATACAATTCAAATTTTAATTTTATTATTATAAGTGCTCCAAAGGCACATTATAGAAGAATTTTTCTTAATATGTAGAAGGAGATAAAAAGTCTTGAACTAAGAGCTGAAAGATACGTAGCAATTATCTAAATAAGGTATGTAGTTTGGGGTCAGGAGTAGAATTTCAGATAAGCAAGGGAGCTCCAGATGAAATCTTGAGGAGAAAGTCAGCTGGGTATTTCAAGAAACTTAGAGCTAAAATGACTGGAACAAGAATTGGGATGAGATAATCAACATAAACAGAAATCAGATTAAAAAGTGGAACAAGAATTGGGATGAGATAATCAACATAAACAGAAATCAGATTGCACAGGGAAATCCTTGTAAAGCCTGACAAAGTCTGCATTTTATCCTGTTAACAATGGGAAACTCTTGGATTTTTAACAGTGGAATGGTATGCTCAGATCTATGCTTTAAATGTTCACACTGGCTGCAAATTAGAGAAAGTAGGATGGGGAGAGAGAAAGTAATAAAGAATATAAATCCAGAAATTGATTAAGAGGTTTTTTGAGGAAAATCAAAATCAATTTAGTGGCCGGGGGATGTTTGGAAAAAAGAATACTTAGATGGAGAATAAGGCAGGCATAGGTGGCTGAAAGGGATTGGAAATTTGAAGATAGCAAAAGAAAAGGCCAAGAATTCTGGCTTTGAGTTTTCTTTAGGAATTATCAGCCCCTGGGCTACCCATCAGCTCATTTTGTGCATAATTTAACAATGATAAAAATCCTTCATTTTATATCATATGTGATTTTATTGAGAACTCAAGTATAATACAGTTCTAATATTTACCTATACATTTCCCACATGTAGTAAAGTCTTAATTCATGTTTTTGACAATATCTACCAAAAGTCTGAATTTTAAGATATTATTTAAATAGTATAAAACACAAATTTGAAATACAAAATTCTTAGATTTGTAGTGAGCTAAAGGTCCACTTTTAGTGGGATTTCACTTGGATTTAATCTTAAAATGAAACTGATTTTTTTTTACAGTGCTTTTCAGATTTTCAGTAAGGTTGACCTTTTACAATTAACCACTTAAATTCTCCAACTTGGGAAATTATCCATTTCGGAGGCATTAACCTGAGGTGGAGGATGATGTGAAGTAAAGGTAGAATAATTCCATTCCATAGGCACCTAAAAGGAATTAGAGGAAGGACTACATTTCTATTGTAGAAACTCATACATGAGATGGATTTATTTCTGTTTCTCACTAATAGTCTTTGGTAATTCTTACCAAAGTATCAGAAAATTGTTCTAAGAGTAAGAAAGCAGCACTAATAGTCTTTGGTAATTCTTACCAAAGTATCAGAAAATTGTTCTAAGAGTAAGAAAGCAGTATTTCTCCACCAAATAACCCGACTTAATAATAGTTACCATAGTGTATTTTTCCTTGAAATATTTGAATAAAACTTCATATACTATAGCTTCAAATATTTCCATATCAAGAAGCCCAGAATAAAGCCTTTCCAATTAATAAGTGAAAACTTTATAAGGCTTCAAGGCCACATAATGGGGAATCATGATTACCACATACTTTTATATATTTGAATCATTACTTACATTAGGGAAACTATTTGGTATTCACACATGCGAGATTGATTTATTTCACTTATGAGTATGGTCTAGGTTGCTGAAACAGTCATGCTCTGACCTGAATTGTTATATTGTTATGTCCTCTTTGATCTCAATCTCTCCCTTATTCATTAAAAAAATTATTTAGTTATTTTTTATGGTTTTTTAATTAAGGGGAAAAATTTTAAAAATTAGTAGGATATATAATAGTAACTTTTTTTGATTTCCTATTAACTTGTTTTGAAGTCCTGTAATACTCCCACTATCTTGTTTTGACTGATTAGACTCTGTTCCATTCTGTATGATAGTATCAAGTTTGAGGGCATAGGCAACTACTTTGAAGGCAATAAGATTCACTAAGATGCCCATTTGGTTTGACTATAATCTCCTTTGGAAGTCCTGTAATGTTTACAATGTTTAAGTTTTATTGGTCTTGTTCTCTACTGTTTTGTTCAACTTTATAATACCTAATGAGATAGACAATTCTTTTTAAGGAAACAAGAGACATTATGGTAACCACTGTTGATAACCTTGTACTCTGTTCTTACATCAACGTGCTATGTCTATCCTTGGTTTTGACTGACAGCTTTGTTTTGCCATATTTGACTTTATTCTCCCCTCCAAAAAAAAGTAATAAGAACTAAAGAGTAATAAAACCCAAAATGTGTAAATTTTGTTGTAAAAAAGAGAAGGAAAAAAGTGTGTTTAGGGGTGTAAATAGCTGACCATATTAATGTTTTTGGTTGGATCATTGAACACAACTGGTTGCAGTCTCACTTTTTGAATGTCCACTTTGTATGCTTTGATACTGTGACTTGGGCAACTATCTCTAAGATGATAATATGTAATCTATTAACTGGTGATTTCTTACTTTTTTTTTTTGTAGTTCTGTATTACTTGTACCCTTACACTGCTTTGTTTTGGTTTTTTTTCTCTTTTTCCTTTTAAATAAAATTTTAAAAAGTAAATAAAAATACAATTACTTTTCTTCCTTTCAAAAAAAAAAAGAAGAAAACAGTATTTCTAAATCCCATAAGGACTTTATGGAGCCAGGGGTGGTGGCGCTCGCTTGTAATCCCAGAACCCCTGGAGGCTAATGCAGGACGATCTCTAATTCAAACTCATTCTGGGCAACTTGGAAGCTTAGGCAGACTTCATCTCAAAATAAAAGTTTAATAAAGGTGAGGAGGGTTGGTGATTTAGGTCAGCAAAAAGGCCCTGGGTTCAATTCCCAAATATCACCAACCAAACCAAATCAAATCGAAGAATTTCATGGAATAAAAATAGCTCAAATAATTGACCTTTACAAAGCTCTTCCTTTCCCAGTAGGTAAAGGGAATATTATCCAAAGAAATTAGTGAGTATAATACACATACTATGGGACTAGTCCTAAATTTTATGATTATTTAAAATCTCTAAAGAGAAAGGCACTTATTTCAAGAACTAAAATGACTTACTTGTTGTTTTGGCTCCAATCACAACCAAATACTCCAGCTGGGTGTTTGTATTTGTGGAGTACTCTACCATCAATTGTTTGAATAATACTGAAATTAATTATAATATATTAATAGAAAATAACATACTAAACAATTATTCAAGGACAAAAATCAGACTTATAAGTATTCTAGCATAGAAGCCTTGCTTGTAAAACATAAGAAAAATTTTGAAATACTGCCAAATTTAAATAATAATTATGATGATCCACTTATATCAAAGGTAATATGTTTTGCATAGAAAGTGTTATGTAACTTTTTAGTTGAAAATAAAAATATATTAAAAATAATGACAGGTAATAGATGCATTAGATTTTCAGCCTTAAAAATAAGTAGCTTAAGATGCATTTATTCATTTCTAAGTTAAGATGTATTTATCCATTTCTAATCGTATTATCAAATGAAGAACAAAACCTGTAGCACTTTCATGGCATATTTTCAGAAACATAACTCAAAATTCAGAAAATACTCCCAACTCCTATCTCCAATAAAAGAACTTGTATAATTTAACTGCAAATATGAAAATTCTGGTATTGTTTATTACCACAATGCAAAGAGTACTGATTTTATTAGGGGGAAAAACTTTTATATAAATTAATGTCTCACAGGTTCAAAAGCCTTTAAAGATAAAAGATACTCTTAAACATAATTAGGCCCGTCAAAACTTTTGAGGATCTTATGGGGGGGGGGTGACAAAGCGTTGCAAATGTCTACTCACAGAATAATGTATTTATCAAATATCCTATAAATACATGGTAAAGCCAATTGTGTAGTACTTCATCAGAAATTCACAGGACTGTCTTTTGTAGTTTGAGGTCTAATAACACGTAAATAGTATCTCTTAAGGAAAATATTTCTGAGAATTTTAAAACTTTCTACTACAACATCTTTGGTTTCCATGTATACTATTTTTTCTACTGAAATTAAAAAGTGAGGATAGTTTAAGAAAAAAAAAGCAATATTGCAAAATCTAACAGAAGACAAACTTCCATATCTCAACAACTACGAGAATCTACCTGTATCCACCAAAGGAATTTGGGCACAGACAAATGATAACATCACTAATTTTAAAAGTTTTAGAAACAAACACAGTTCTTTTCTTTTCCCTGGGACTTAACACAATTAAGAAATCACATAATTCTGCAACACAGAGGCAATGAAATTAGGTCCTACACAAAGGCATTTCCCACTTGCATTACCATATTTTTATTTCAAAAACATTTTATCCTCATATAAATATCAGAATATACAAAGTTGCAAACAAGTTTCTAGAGCACTTGATACCTCTCAAAAGACCTATGAAACTGAAATACTACCACCCAATATGAAAAGTCCTTCAAGTTTCTTTGACATAGTTCATATTTTTACTTACAACTCATGCCATGTTTTCATTTTCAAGACCATAAATGGTGAATTTTGGATTTTTTAAACACCATTGTGGTATTTATTATTTTATAGAAATATAGAGTTTGTTTATATGAGATTATAAGTAGTATTTATGGTAGGATAGCTGTACAAATAAAATCTCATCAATACATAATTGGGATAGTCAAACATACCCTGTATCAACAGGGTAATTTCCTATTATCATGCACACTACTTACCAGGAACCATCACCACTGCAGGTTGCTATTCTTTTGGAATCTTTATGACTCCAGGCAATGCAGAATATTCCATTTTTTCCATGCTTCAAAAAATGCAAAATACCTATCAATAAGAAATAATTCACCCTTTTTTCTCTTATCTATTTAATTCTAAGTATTACTTTTCTAATAGGAAATTATTTTATCTGATACTAACAGACATTATAGTCAAGAGCAGAACTTGTGTGTGTGTGTGTGTGTGTAGTTTAAGAATGTGTAGTCATTCTTAAAAAACAAGTATATTATTTTAGATATAAAAGTGGGTGGTTCTATTTCTTTTTGTTAGACACAAGGCAAGAGTTAAATATGCTACTTTAAACATCATAGATTTAAGTTTCCTTTAACTCCATTTTCTTTGAATGAATCTAAAAATGATGATAATTAACAGGTTTCACATCCAGGCTATCACAACTATAATACAATACACATGACATCAACTGTTATTACTTATAGCCTCTTAAAGTTTCAAAGGTCTATTTTTATTATAAAAATTAGAAAAGATTTAAGGTTATTCCTATAATAAATCACTTTATATTTAAATATTCTTTTGTACTCAACAACTGAATAAAGTCAATGAGTGTAGTTATGATTGATGAGAAATTTTTAAACACAAGAATAAATTATACATGAGTATCATTCATCAACTGTGTGACAGATGGTTCAATCTAATTAACTCATTTCTAAGTTTTAGTGAAAAATACATCTATTTTACAGTGTACTTAAGTTGTGGCTGCTGCTAAGGAGAAAATTAAAGTGACTTTGTCCTGAATTTTGAGGTTACTTACACATACACAGATTCAGCTTCCTAGGGTAATCTTACTTGTTATTTTTACCGCTGACTGCCAGGGGGTGTTAGATTTATATAAGTAGATACAAAAATAAAACTAGTCCCTATGTTTATTCAGTATAAGGAGTGGATATCTTTTACAAGCTTCATTTTTCCTTGCCATGAAAAGTGTACTTATGCATCTCTAATGTCTTTCATTTCCTTGTAATGGGCACATCTAGGATAGTTAAAGGTGATCTTGTTAAGTTTTCTTTCACTGAAAACTGAGAAGCAAGTTCTAAATGAGTTTTAAGTGGAGATGTGTCTAGGAAAGATTTGAATGAACCTAAGAAATGTTCTCTATAATAATAGATTGTGATGCTAGAATCGGGTTAGAACTACTGTTTCAATGCAAATGAAAAGATATTTTAGGTCACAAGATGCCCAAAAACTGCCATAGGAAGAAATCAACAGATTTGTTAGGTAAGGATCAAATTTTTGAATCTTGATCAAAAGTTGTATTTTCATGCTCATATATTTGTTAAGCTTCAACAGTAATTATTGACAATTAATAAACTTCCAAGATGACAGTCTTAGATCCTACTCATGTTGCTCTTTATTCATACAAAACACACTGTAATTAGATCATCTATATTTTTCAAATGTTAATGGAAGTTAGTACAATGTGATGTAATTTAAGCCTAAAGATACATATTTTGCCTCAGTACATACAGGAAGAGGGTAAGTATTAGGCCTTGTCCTACAATGACACAGGGGTTCCCTAACCTGTACTATGGCCTGTGAGAAACCCGGCCTCAAAGTAGGAGGTGAACACATGACTGCTCCCTATCATCTGCACTGCTGGAGTTACATGTCCTGTCAGACCAGTCGCTGAATAGATTCTAACAGGAGGAAGAATCCTGTCATGAACTGTGCATGTAAGGATGTAAGCTAAGTGCTCTTTGGATCCTCCTGAACCCATTCACCCACCTGGCACCCCTATCCCATTCATGAAAGAATTGTACGCAAAAACAGTTCCTGCCATCAAAAAAGGCTGGAGATTGTTGCAAGAATACTTACAGAACTGAAAGGAAGTCTAAGAAATTTTAAGTGCAACTTAATCATTTTAGTTGAAATGAGTTCAGGGCAATAAAATGATTATCTCCATGTTAAGAGATACTACTCACAGAACTAGGTCAATATTTCAGACTTCTAAGTTTAGTGTTCTCCCCATTTAATATTTGCTTAGATTTTTGGGTAAGATGAGCTAAAATTCTTTTCTGTTTCTTTGTTTTTTATCTTTTTCCTTTTTATTGATACCGGGGATCGAACTCACAACTGCCTGCTTGCAAGGCAGGCGCTTATGCTGCTGAGCTAAATCCCCAGCCCCTTATTTCTTATGCACCTGTAGATGAAGTTTAGACTGAACTACAGTTCTCATACTAGATTTTTGTATGTGACTATAAACTCAGAGACTTTACTAATTGAAAGAATATGCATACTACCAAGCTATTAACTGTTAAACTGAGGGAAAAACCTGTACAAAATGTGAAATAGCATATCATGGTATTCATTAACAATAAACACATCTTACCTCGTTAAATCGCTGTATCATTTTGCCCTTTTGAATATCCCAAATAAAAGCTCCATTTTGGGAAGTTGCCCCAGCAATACAATTTAAACCACCTTAGGAAACAATATATTAGACAAATATTAAGTATTTGACATAAAACTAGTTTTTGAAAATGTGAGACAAGATTTGCATTGTTGTTTCTTAAAAGTTTTGTGATATAAATGATCAAGTATATAATTATAAAAATGTCAACCACAAATACAATGACTCCATTATATATCTTCAACAGTTATCATTATATATCTTCAACATTATATATCTTCAACAGAATATGACAAATCTCATCTCTAGCATCTGATGGATGGCTTTGTAACACGATATTATTTTATCAATAAATATGTTAGTATGGACATCTATAAGGAATTTTTTTATCTGGATCAAACTATCATAATCACCAGCACAAAAATTATCAATAGTTTGTCATTATTACCATATATGAAAATGCTACTGAATATGTACATTGTCCTGATATTCTAGTAATACTCTTAGGAATAGAAAAGTAATTTTAAATATTTTAAATAATTTAGGGAAAGAGGCACTATGGTGACTACTATTATGTTAGATTATCTGGTGGTGAAACACAATGATGCTTGAATTGCTCAGTTCTGCCCTGCATTGTTCTATTACAATATCCTCTCTTATCTCAATCTTCCCCCTATTTTTAAATTAATCTGTTTTCTCTCATTTTTTTTAATTAAGGGAAAAGTGAAGAATAACAGGACACATTACAGTAACTTTTTGTTGTCCTATTAACCTGACTTGAACCCCTGTATTGCTCTCCCCATCTTGTTCTGTCTGATTATTATATATTCTATTTTGTTTGATAGTATCAAATTTGAGGGTATAGGTAATCACTTTGAAGGCAATAAGATATACTATGATTCCCAATATGGATTGACTACCATCCTTTTTTTTTTTTAAGTCCTTAAGGTCCTCAGTGTAGATTTTATTGGTTTTGTTCCGTATTGTTTTGATCAATTCTGTTATACCTGATGATATAGACAACTCAATTTGAAAATAGCAAGAGGCACAATGGTAACCACTTTTGATCACCTGGTGTTCTATTTTTGTGCTATGTGCTATGCCCACCCTTCTGTTCTAACTGACTCTGTTTTGCTTAGTCACATTTGTTTTTATTCTCTTCAAAAAAGTAATAAGAATGGTGAGAGTAATAAAACCCTAAAAGTCTAACTGTTACTGTAAAAAAAAGAGAGGAAAGTAAGGTGGACTAAGGGATATAACCGCAGGTATGTTCGAGAGTGTAGGACGGAAAACCATATAACTGAGCTTTTATTGGATCATTGAACGGAACTGTCTCCAATTCCACTGTATGAATGTTCACTTTCTATAATTTGGTGATATGGACAACTGTTTCTGGGAAGATAATGTGTAGCCTGTTAACTGGTGATTTCGTACTGTATATATTTTTTTCTAGAAATACTGTATTATTTGTACCCTTTTACTGCATTGTTTTTTATGTCCTTTCTTTTTTTCTCTCTCTTTAAATAAAAAAAAAGGAAAAGTAATTTTGTAGGTAAATCAACATGGAGACAACAATTTAACTGTCAAAAAATAAACATTTCTCATAAGTTTTAAGATAACAAATATGTCCGTGATACTGACAAAGTAGTTTTTAAAAGATGATGAAAAGAAGAGGATTCTTCCATTTGAAGAAAGCAGCCACTTTCATCTACCAGTTGGGAGTAAGAATATCCAGGAATTAATTTGTGCTAAATGATTATAAACATGAAAAAATGTTTATCATATTGATAGCATTTTTATTCTGATGCATTTTTGGGGGTTCTTCAATTATTTCCAAATTTATTTGAATTTTTTCCTGTGGTATATATTCCAAAATATAGAGCAACTATCTATATCCTACTGTATTTCCATCCCTGTTAACTTTTATTAAAATTTTAAATTTCATCCACATTTACCTAAAATTCACAACCCATCAGTAATCATGTAGCCAAGAAACATAATTTCCATTGCTAAAATTTTTACTTCTTAATGCAAATCATCAATGTCTAGTAAAAAAATATGTTTTGTAAGATTAAGCCCTCTGTTAAGAAACCATGGTTTTTGTATTCACAATTTTCATTTAAGTTTTAGACTTCAGACATACAGTTTTGCATCATAAAGTTTTCAACTAACAATAGTGCTATATTCTTCTATGGTTTAGTACAATGTTGGTACTAATTTGCCTCTTGGAACAAGACGAATTGCTTCTTACCTGGTGCCCAAGAAAGGGAATAAATTATTCCTTCATTCCCCGGAGAAGTATACACAGCTGTTAATGTGTTTATATCCCAGACTTTTATAGTGCCATCAAAAGAAGCTGTTGCTAAAAGATTCGGATCATCAGGTTTGAATTTGCAGTCAAAGATAGTTTCCACATGTCCCTAGGAATACAGCATAAAAACATCACAGCTGATGAGGAAAACCTATATTATTAGTAAAAAACAATAATGTATAATCATATTGATATATATGTTCTCCAGATATTAATACAAAAATTATATATAGTCAAGGGGAAAATACATAAAATTGGCATCAGTGCAATGATGGCTTGTTCTTTTTTATGTTATTGCACTATAGGTTGCATAACCCTTATCTGAAATGACAGAAATCTGAAGTGTATAGATTTCAGGTTTTGTCAGATTTTGGAATATTGCCATAGATACAATGAGAAATCTTGTGGATGGGACCCCAGTCAATATCTGAAATTCATGTATCTGTCATATGTATCATATATACAGAGCCCAAAGGTAACCTACAGTACTGTTAGTGTGTCTGCCTTTTGACTGCAATCAACTATGAGGTCAGGTGTAGAATTTTCCACCTGTGGCACTGTGTGAGCATTCAAAAAGTTTAAAATTTTGGTAGATTTCAGATTCTGGTTTTAAAATCAAGAATAAACATGTATTTTGTATAGATCTGGTTTTTACTCAATTACAGTTCTTCAAATCAGCAATGAAATTCAAAAACACTGAAATTTTTCAATTTCAATTCAGATCAAAAGATTCTTTTCATCATTTTAATGCACAGGTTAACAAAGACATTTACAGATCAATTAAGTCTTAATAGTCACTATACTTTTTTATGTTAGTATAATAGACAATCAAGATGAAACTGAAATTAGCAGTTTACAAGTGAAAAGGTCTTTTTTTAGAGTAATGATTCTCCAAAAATATCTCATAATATTGACAGACACAGGAAGAAACAGGCATGGCCTTGATTTTTAATTAGCCTTATTCTAAACTTTTCTAGCAAGAATATTCTTTGAATCTTGGAATACTTTTTTCTGTTATAGAGTGATTTGGATTCTAAATACCCAGAAGACTATCAAGTGCTTTATGCAGACATATGTAAACATATACCTTATACAGTGGCACCTAATCACTACTTTCCTATAGGAATTTCTGTTAAAATCTGATTTAAATAACTAGTGTTACATTTTTGTCTTCTTCCAAATAATGTGGAATGTAAACTGAAACTTCTACTGCAAGCACCACAAATGATAACACGGTAGGCTCTAAGGAAAGAATTAAAATACAAAGAAGCTTTCTATTACTCAACAAATATAGTAATGGAAAAAAATCTTTTAACTTCTACGATTATACATTAACACCAGAAATCATAAACCCTTAGGAAAATTTAAAAGTGTTGTAAATTCTTCCCATTAGGTGAAGGCAGAGGAAAGAAAAAATTTTAAGGGCTAGCAAGAGTGGGGAAAGAGGGAGATGTTATAACCATTGGTCACCAGATTAGAATTGTTCTGGGTAGTCATTTCCAAGATTCAAAACAAACTTAAGGCAGCAGTTGTCTATATATACACTTTTAGATGTTTTTTCCACTGCTCTGTCTTCATTTTAGTTTTATAAATCTGAAAATTCACACAGCAAGAAACAAACTGTAATATTCTTCCTTCCATATTCTTTTCTTACCAAGAGAAAGGCAGAGATTAAAATGTTTCATCATTTTTCTCTTAATTTTGGACAATCAAATATTCATATGAAAATAATTTTAGAATATACATTAATAAGATTTTCCCTACTGAAGTTAATTTAGAATCTTTGGAGACATTATATCTGTATCTACATCTATATCTTTAGTCTTATATATAGCCATATCTACATGCATTCACCACAGTCTTTTTTTTTTTGGGGGGGGGCTACTGACGATCGAACTCCCAACCTTGCACTTGCCAGGTAGATGCTTGCGCTGCTGTGCTAAACCCCCAACCTGTATTCATGCATTCAATAGAACAAAGTCTTGTTATGTGCTAGACACTATATGAGGTAGTGAAGATACAATACAGAACAAAATTAGAAAAAATATGAAACTGTAAAGAAGTACTCTACCTCATGTAGACACTTAACAATCATAGGAATAGAATTTGCAGAATTATGGAATTATTATAATGAAACAGTAATAGAAATAAATCCTAGAAACCATCTAGTCAGACCTTATTTAATTCACAAAGGAAATGACAATAAAGCTTAAAATAACTGACACAGATTGACTTGCTTTTCCTTCCTTCTGAAAAATTCTATTTCTCATTTTGCCTCTAATAATACACAATTATGTAGTTTTTCTTTTTCCTTGCAGTTCTGGGGATTGAACTAAGAACCTCACATATGCTAAACATAAACTTTACCATGGAGCTACCTTCTCAGACCCTGCTATGTATTTTTCCACCCCACAAAACACAAACAAAGAATATATTTGTATTTTTTAAGCTTATTTTTAAATATTTAATAGTCTTGTATTATTCTATACATTTCTAAATAATGTTTAAACCAACTAAGGAAAAGTCTTGATATACCATTCACTTACAAAGATAATTTCAATGACAAAAATAGGTAAAAGTAACAGGTAATAATAGGTAATAGGTAAAAGTAAGCACCAAGGTTTTATGTACAGTAAGTGTTTTAACAGAAGAAATAATCACAGACATACCAAGTCCCTAAGAAAGTCCCACTTCCGGGCTCCCATATCATAGAGTCCCACGCCACCGTCTAAGAAACAGCACACAACTCGGCCTGGAGGAAGAGAAAATGCTTGATTCGATGTCAAACTCGGGGGTGGGACTGCTTCACTTGTTGAGGATGTATAATGATTTTTGGTTAGAGACTGGACTGAAACTAAAAAAAGAATGGGGAGAAGAGCAAATATTTATGTCAATAGATTCCTCTGGAATAAAACCATAATTTCTACTACCGAAGCCCTTTTCCACATTGCCAAAAAAATGTGGAAATATTAGCACAAACTAGATTTTACTTTGAAGAAGTGTATAGAAGTGCAGATGGAACAAACTGGATTAAAATTAGGGTGTGAAGGATCACAATATGTTGTGAATGCTTGATTTCTAATCTCCCCATAAATTAAAGCATTATTATTTTTGAATATAATCTTCCTTCAAAATACTGATGTAATCATATATTCTTCACTTCCATACACACACATGATGTTTCCTAATAAATCAAGTAAGTCTCTGCCAATAATTTCTGAGTCAACAAAAAGTTATTTTTAAGATTATTTACAATTCACTTTAACACTCAAATTAAAAATCATAACACTGATTTAAATTTGCATCTCATTTTTTCTTTATTCATCCTATTTTTTCTTATTGTTCAGAGTTCTATTTCTATTTTTGATTATATAAACACCCCTCTGTTGTGTTATATTTGTATGTTTTTATTCCATATACTGTGTTCTTTCAGTTAGCTTTTCCTCTCAGTGAAAATACTTTTTAAAAAGGTAACACAAAGTAACAATGTCACTGTAAATAATTAGAACAATCTAATGTTAACCACATACTGAATTATGAATTATTATACATCAATATTTTCTTTTTGATTAAAATGCCTAAAATCTTATTCCATTTTTTATGGAAACCACTCATTTCTATGACCTGAAAGTGACAGGAAATCCAAACTAGAATGAACAACTAGTATTGAAAGAGGAACTTGGTAACTGTTAGTGGGCTTACTAAAATTTCACTGATAGACTGGTTAAAAGTTAGTATGACCCATGACTGATTTTTCTAATATTTTAATTAGTTTACTTAGAGTAGCCTTAATCTTTAAGAATTCAATGAGTTGCTTATCTTTTTAAAATTACATTTTTATAATTGTCCTTCCATCCTGTTGCCTTAAAAACCTGTGGAAAAAACTTAGAAATCTAGTAACAGGTCATCCAGAATGAACTATTCAAGCACAAACACGTTGGTATTTTGCAGTTTTTACATTTTTCTGTTTTTATCCACTAGTTATGGACTACTTTTGTAATAGAAAAATGGTGAAAGAAAGCAGTCTATAGTATCTCTGTCATTCTATAATATGGAAATTCACAGCCAAGAAACAAAGAAACTAAAAGAAACAGAAAAAGTGCAAGATGTGCAAACAATATGTCAGTCTCAAACATATTATTTCATCTGTCTTAATATTTCTACGTCCCCAAGTTTCCAGTCTTTGGAAGTACTAGGTCACCAAAGAAAAACTTCAACTTGTGGAAAGTCTGCAGTTTCAAATATGGAGATTTTACACTATTTGTCATTGCCCACTAAAGAAGATACCAAGGTAATATTAGTTTGAAATGTTATGGCTAGTTGTATAGTGTATTATAAAGATAAACAGGCTTTAGAAAAGAGAAATCAGTAGGGGATTCAATCATTAAATTCTCTTGCCTGTATTTTTTATGGACCCACAAAATGGAAACCCTCAGATATATAGAACAATCATAGCAGATATAATAGGAATTTAATTTGAATTATATTAACTATGTTAAAGTTTTCAAGTTTAAACTTGCTTCAAAATTCTAGATTCTAAATTTATAACATCAGTGTTTTAGTTATTTTACTTATAAATACAATGAATGACAATGAGAACAAAATATACAAAAACGAAGAAGGATGTAGAATACCAATGATTTTAACTAGTAATGCAATGATAACTGGTATCCAAGCAAAGAACATATCTTCTAGATTTTACAACTTTAATATTTGGGTTATTTTTATTTTGTTATAAACTGTACAGATTATAAATCAAATATATTTAAAATTCATTTAGATCAATTTTGTTTAATTTTATCACATTTGATATTTCTAAAATTTTAAACAATACTGTTTCATCTTCTTCACGGATATAATTTGAGATTATCTGAAAATTTTATTGAATAGTATTTTACAAGTGAAAATTGATTCCAAATATTTTCAATTTAGTAATACAAATTATTACTCTAACTTCGATAGTTTCTTTATATATACTGTTGTGATTATTTTTACAAATTGCATTTAGGTAACATGTTGTTTGATACATTTGTATTATTACACACATCATTTAATTTGACACAAAATATGATCTTTAAGGATACTAACATTTTAATATTTTTTACTTACATTTTTTCTTAGGAGGAGAACCGATTACATGCAAGCAATGAAATCCCGTTTTCTTTAATTTAAAATTATCAATAGGCGTAGTTCTTGAAACATTCCAAATGCGCAAGATACCTACTTGAGAATCTAGTCAGATCACAAGAAAAATCAAATGTTAATATTTTTGAAATTAAAAGGTGCATGGGGCCAGGGATTTAGTTCAGCAGCATAAGTGCCTGCCTGGCAAGTGCAAGGTCATTAGTTCGATCCCCAGTACAAAAAAGAAAAAAAAAAAAAAACATTAAAACGTGCAGACATAAAGATAACTCAACTTCAACTTGCTAGATTTTTAGCACTAATTATTGAAGTGCTTTGAATAATAATATAGCATCAAAGAAACTATTGAGATATTATTTAATTTTTACTTCCCTTACAAACCCTTTCATATGGTAAAACTGTCTGCCACGGCAGTTTCTCTCCATTAAGATCAGCATAGCAATTTTATCACAGAACCACTCCATTGACAAACACTTGTTCTAGGAAACTGTCAGTCAAAGAAAACTATTTTGTTCCACCATTAAATAACCTTTCCTCTTTAGAAATTTTTGTAAACTGCTTCTTTGCCCACCATCAGACAAATAAGTATTATTAAATATAATAGAGGACCAATTAGAAAGTCCCTTTCTTTCCAAAATTTCCACCTTAATATAGCTGCTTTGGATTAAAGTCTGGAGGTTCTTCAAGTAATCAAATATAAAATTATCAAAAGACATAACAACTCCATTCCTGCGTATCAACTCAATAGAATTGTGTATGTATCAATAGAAAAAATTGTACATAAATGTTCACAATGCTATTATTGAAAACAACATAATACTAACTGGAAACAATAAAATTATTTATGAATTATAAATAAGGACTAACAAAACCTGAAAGTACAACATTACTCAGTCCTAGAAAGAAATAGGATACTTACACACACCACAATATACATGAACCTTGAAAATTTTAGGTTAAGTAAAAGAAACAAGACACAAAAGGACACATAAGGGATGTTTTCATTTATATGACTTTTCAAAGTAAGCAAATCATTAAAAGTAGAAAATAGTTTAACCGTCATGCATGAACATTGGTGTGCCTGGGGCTGGAGAAGTCTAATGGAACATAGTTTGTTGGGTACACAGTCTGTTGAGGAATCATGATATTCCTGGAATTAGACAGTGGTGATGGCTGCACAACTTAGTGAATATACTAGAAACCACTGAACTATACCCCTTTAAATGAGGAATTCTATGGTAATATAAAGCACAGGTCCCCAATTAAGAAACATAAAAGAACCCACTTATTTCCAAGCATCAATTAAGTAGCAATGAAATAAAAAATGTCTTTAAAACTGTGAAGATAAACAATTTTCACTATTTTACATTAAGCAAATATAAGAAGTAGCTGACAATCTCTGCAGAGCTTTCGCTGAACCTAAGGAAACTGTAAATGTAAACAGTCACCTAAATATTAGTTACTATTCCTAAATTCCCCCATCTTCCCACCCTCCATTATTTCTTACCTTTGCTCCTCTCTCATGATTAGTACACCTTTCAACCCATGGCAATAGATTCTTTTTTTTTTTTTTTCTTTTTTTTTTTGTATTTTTTTTTACCGGTACCAGGGATCGAACTCACGACCACATGCTTGCAAGGCAGGTGCTTATGCCGCTGAGCTAAATCCCCAGCCCCGGCAATAGATTCTTTCACCTTCAACCTAGGGCAAAAATATTTGGATCTACCTGGGCATATCTGGTCATGGGTTGTCGAAATTATTAGTGAAGCTAACAGAGCTCTTTTCTGCTCAATATCATCACTATCGCCTGGCCATACCTTAAACTGACATGTCTTTGCTTTTGTTCACAAACACTGACACACATCTGTGCACTTATACATACAATGTTTTTCTAAACACACTGCACCTTAATTTCATTATTTGTAATTATGTGAATGACAAACCATATAAATTAAATGCACACATGTACTGTCATAAATCATATATGAAATATTAATGTCTTGTACAAAACCAATAAAATATTATAATTCTTCTAATTCCATTAAAGAGCAGACATACATTTAAAACACTGGGAATAATGCTTTACCTCCTGTTATAAACATGCCAGGAGCACTGGGAACCCAGGCCAAGCACTGTACAGAAGCTGCTGCAGTTGGAAAATTAAATGTTGTTATGCAGTAAAGTGACTCAGAATCCACTAGACGAATTCCATGATGTAAATTAGCCACAAGTAGATAATCAGTAGAGAGTGGGTCCCATTCTAGGGCTGTAACTGGGTCTTCTTCATCTGTCCCTTCAAGAGATTCAGGCCGCAGAACATGTTTCTGATTTTTGTTACCTAGTAAAATATGAGTAAATATATTTCAAACAAGTCACAGAAATAGATAATTTAGATCATATAATTTTTCCTTGTATACCATCAATCTCAGAGAGACCTCAGAATACAAATTTGATATTCCACATGAATATATATATATACACACACACACACAAATACAGGGGAATTCATTTGTTTTAATGATCAGATTTAATTGCTTTGCTTTGGCATTCCTAGCTTCTGTTTATTACTGGAAAGTTGAAAGAGAAAGAAGCAGATAAATAACACACTTGGTCTTGTTGATAATAAATTTCACAGACTCATGACAACACAGGAAGAAGGAATATAAGCAATGATTAAATGCACAAAATATACAACTGGCTACCTGGGTCTAAATCTTAGTTCTACCACTTAGTTGTATTAGCTTCATGATCTTGTACAAGATACATAATCTCTGTGTGTTTCCAATTTTATAATTGCAAATATCATAGACAATATTTTAAAAAATGAAATAGTTTATTAAAGTGCTTAGAACAGTGGGATGGGCTATAAATAGCATATTGTTATTTACTGTAGTTCCTTTTTCATCATTCATTTAAGTTAATAACTCAGACCTCCTAGTTGTTTTTGGAAATTATATACACGTGTGGCTACATGGGACAATATGCTCTTGATAGATAAACTATAAGATGACTACGGAGTCAGTCTCATCATTCTCAGGAGAGAGACACTGTTGAAACAATTAAGCTGAGAGACTGTACCTTAACTACAAGTACCAATTAGTCATCTTATAAACGTTAAAGAAAGTGCTTATAAATGTTGAAGAACACACACATATAATTGAAAGATATTGTAGCTCTTGACATACCCCTGTAATCATATAGTCTTCTTCAACACGTCAGATCTTAAATGCAGAGGAAAAACAAATTTTTCTTGGATATAAATTTGTAAAGTGAATTGAAAATTGGTATTTCTGGCTTGCAGTTACATTTCCCAAGACATTTTATTCTTTAAGTTCAATGTTAATCTTAAAAAGTCACAATTTATTTAGAATTCTTGCGTACATAATTATAGAAGAAAATATAACATTATTTAAACTTGACTTTATAAAAACTTTGCATATAACTATCAAGAAAAGTTTGCCCAGTGATTCTATTCTTAGGAATCAGTATCATAACAAATAGCAATTTAGTAGATGCTTTAGATATAGAAAATCACTAGACAGTTGAGAGCGCTTTTAAAAAATGACCCACCCAAGATTTGCTAGTTTTTAAAGTACATTTTAGGTATTCGCTTGTGCCAGTTAATATTTATGATTTACTAAAAATATTTCAAAATGTAAAAGCAAAATCCACAATAACACAAAACAAAGAAAATTTGCAAAAATAATGCTATAATATTTGAATCATGTTGTTTTGACATCCTCCATTATAGTTAAAATCTTTATAAACATACTACAATTCACCATGTAATTTAGTATCTAGTACTCTGATATTTTTATTAAAATGTCATAAAAAATAATCTGCAAAATTGTACAGCCTGTTATCAGAATAGCAGATGATAACATTTTATTTCTATTTATTATGTGTTTATATCTATTATCAATGATATATACAAAAGCAGGCAGACATTCTGTCAAAGATATAAGCAAGTATTATGAATAGATCAATCAGAAGATAACACTGACAACTTCTATATGAGAAACAACCTAGATTAGTGAAAAATTGAAGTTGAAATAACCAAGAGCAATAAATAATAATGCAAGTTAAGTATTTGATTAAGTATTTGATTTTGAAATTAGGCAGATAAATCAAAGAGGAAAAATATCATAAAAGATTACATAATTCACAACATCCACAGGATAAACACACTGTGCTCATGAGAAATCCAACTTTTTCTGGAACTGATGTCAGAAACTCATGTCTTCTGCATGATTTTAAAAGACATAGTACTATATAGAAATAATGCCAGTAACAACATTTATAAGATTTTAAAAATGTAAATTTGCTTACTGTGTACGTGTGGGATACTAAACAACTGACCAAAGTCAAGTTAATTTCAACTTGACATAATTTCTATAATGAGCGTTCTAATTAGAAATTTCTATGATAAATTTAGTCTAGGAATGCAGTTCCCAAGTGTTAAAGCCATTTGCCTTTCTTTCTTTCTTTCTTTCTTTCTTTCTTTCTTTCTTTCTTTCTTTCTTTCTTTCTTTCCTTTCTTTCTTTTCCTTCCTTCTTTTTTTCTTTTCTTTTCTTTCTTTCTTTTTTTTTTTTTTTTGAGACAGGATCTTGCTATGTAGTTCAGGCCATGAACTCCCTATGTATCTCAGGCTATCCTTGAACTTGCAGTGATCCTCCTGCTTCAGCTTCCCAAGTGCTGAAATTATAGGCATACACCACCATGCCTGGCTACATTTTTTGTTTCTGCGTTTGTTTTTGTTTTTCTCCTGGAGTCCTCTTATGAGAGTTTTCTGTGAAATTCAGAATTACATGGTGTTTTTTAGGCTGACTAGGAGCGAGGCTTAAAGTCCAACTAACTCACCTATTAAACTCTCCTACTTTCAACACACAAGTAAACAAACACACGAAGCCTAATTCAGAAATCATGCATTAAAAATGACAGCGGAATTACATGAGGGCAGTACTCCAGGACTACTTTTAACTCCCAAAAAGACAAAGTCTAGGAAATGAAGAATTTGAAGTCATAGTTTTCTGCAAGCACCTGGAAGACAGAGATTCTATGCTGCAAGATAGGGCTAGGGCCACCCTTTGTGCCAAAAATGTTTTGAAGAACATGATACTGACAACCTCTCATAAACATGAGAAGCCTATCAACGTTAATTCTAACAGTTGCAAAGTTTCAAACTCACAATCTGGAACAGTGTCACAGTTATAAGGTAAGGTTTCTGTCAGGATCAATCAGCTCATGCCTAAGCATAAGGAAAATACTTAATAAGATTGTATACTTTGGCCAGGGATATAGCTCAGTGGCACAGAGCCTATTTGGCAAGTAAAAGGTACTGAATTTAATTCCTGGTACCAAAAAAAAAAAAAAACATTGTATATTTCATCCTGTTTGTGTATATTAAATACTATATAAATTCTATGAAGTAAAGAAAGATGTCTGTGCTGTCTTTTTATAATGTGAACTGTAACTCCCTGACAAAAGATGATGAAGTCTTTGCAGGTGGTGTAGTTAAGGTGAGGTCTTTAGAGTAGTCCCTAACCTAATATGATTATGACCCAACCCAATATGATTATGTTCTAATTCAACATGATTATATCATTATGTGGATGCAAACACATGAACACTTATGTGTTATGTTGCCAATAGGCAAGAAACTACAAGAAGCTACACAAAGCACTTTACTGCCTTCAAAGAAAGCATGGTGCCATATTTCACATACGTTGTCTCAAGGACTATAAGGCAATAATTTTTGGTTGTTCTAAGCCATCCAGTGAGTACTTTGTTACATCAGCCTAAGTAAACTAAATGCATGAGTGCATCAAGAAAACAACACTGATGGATCAGGTACATATACACAAATTACTTTAACAAGTAGATGATTGGATTATTGGAAAATAATGGGCTCTTCTACAAGTCACATAGCTCAAAATTCTCAATCCAGATATAAACCTAAGTTAGAGAAAAGAAAAGGATATTATTATTCTTCCTGATTCTTTCTATGCCAAAATTGAAAGGGTTTTGGCCCAGGCCGGGTACTGTAGCTGGTAGAGCCAGGAAGCTCCTATCTCCCCCACCCTTAGGAATTACTTCTGGCACCAAACTAAGACCAATGGGCTACCTGTGCATCCCTAAAGCCCCCCTTAGGTTCTATCCCAAGCCGAGCCTACTTATGTGCCTCACTCCACGTGTTCCACAGAGAGATCGCCGGCCCCGGGGTGGAGATGCCATGCCCCAGGGGGTCGGGGGTGTCTCTCCCGCATTCCCAAAATAAAGGTTATTTATATTTTATACTTCTTATCTTTTAAGCTGCCGCCGGTCCTCCTCCCCCCACAGTTCTATCATATGGTTCCCTGACCGGGAACAGCAGGCGAGAGACTCCTGGGGCTGGTTCCCAGTTTTGAGTTCCCTGCTGTTCAGGACCGACCGAACTGCATCCTGCATTAATTCTTCACTTCTACACTCAGGAACTGTAAGCTTGGCTGCTGGTTCGCAAACAACATCCACCAATTTACCACAGGTGAGCAACTCCCTGGAGACAGCCACTGGGCCAGGCTCAGGTGGATTTTCTCCTCGCTTTGTGTGGGTTCGTGATGCTTTCACGTCTTTTAGACAGCCCGAATCAAGGCCTTTCTGGGCAAGCCGGTGTCCACTCTGGACCGCCCACACTGAGAGGCCCTCACATTTTTCCAGAGCTTTTTAAGTTCTCACGGGCAGACAGCCTAAACTAGGGGCTTTCTGGGCAAGCCTGTGTCCATTCTTGGACCGCCCACACTGAAAGACCCTCACGTTTAAAGCATTTTACATTCTCACGGCAGAGCAGTTACTCGGCCCACGAAAAGTCCACTCATAATATTTGTGACGGCCAATTATTAAGAGTTTGGAGCCATATAGCCAACTCCTTGGTCTGGGGTGCAGTGTGAGGACTCCAATCCTGACAGACCACGGTCAGCTGTCTCATCTGATTGTAGCCCCATGGGCTAGACCCCACACCAGCTTTTATCTGGGGACTACTTCCTGCCCCCCCCCCCCGAAACCATACTTATCTATGGCTTATCACACTGCGGACAAGCTTACAAAACTCTCTATCTTTGTTTTGGGAATGTGCCCCTTTCCCACCAATGTCCTTGTCCCTTTGTCTCCTCCAGGATCCCTCCCCCTCCCCGCACTTAAAGAGATAACAGCATCTTCTCTTGCAGCCTTTTGGAGTTTTCTCAGTGCCTCCTTTCCTCCCGGCTAACCCTCTCCCACACTGCACTGCCAGCATCCCTTTGTTTCCATGCGTGCCAACCCATCCCCTGCTGCCGAGATTAAAAATAAGATCAAACAATGTTGAGATATACATAAGATTTTAAACAGCTTTTTGGCTCTCACACTCCAATTCTGTGTAGTATCTCGACTCTCATGTGGCGCTTCAGGTCCACGTGGGGTTGGCATTTCTGTGCGCCCCACAAACAGTTTCAGTTCCATGTGACAACTCAGCTCCACATCCAACCCATTCCCCGCCTCGCCAGCCCATTCATGCCAGCCCATTGGTGCCGCCCCATTCCGCTGTTGACTGTTTTTTTCAAACAGCTTTTGGCTGTCACGCGCAGCAGCCCCCAGCTCCACACAGCATGTTTCAGCTCTCACGAGGCCAGGTCCTGTGCCCTGGTCTGCACCACGGGTTCAGCTTTTGGCGCCATGCCCTGGGATGCGTGCCCTGTGAGCGGCTCCTATGGGTGACCGTTCCCCAGCTGCTGGCTGCACGCCTCTAGGAGCAGAGCCACACTTGGCTAAAAGCTGTGATGTGTCTCCTAGCCCCACTGCTGCCACTGCCGCTGCCATGGCCACTACTGCCAACCCCGCCTCCGCTGCCACCGCTGCTGCCATCCCGCCCCCCACCCCACCCTTTGTGCCATAAGCTGCTGGCTCCATCACCAACAGCGGGCCGGCCCCTGCGCTGCAGGCTCAACGCAGCGGCCACCGTGAGTCCGCCCACCGTCTTGGCCAGCACCACCCCCCCTCCTGCCATCGCAGCTAAATTGCGTGTTTCCCTGCATCATCCCAGTGCCATCGTCGCCACCTTACACATTTCAGGGTACGATCTCGGCCCGCCCCTGCGCGCTGTGTCCCAGGGCTCACCCCACCCACTCTGTGTGTTCCATCTCAGCCTGCCCCTGCAGGCGGCACTCACCCCGCCCACTCTTCATGTTCCACCTACATGCTGCATGTCAGATAATCTCAGCCCCTCCCCCAAGCATGACTATGCTTTCTCTACAGGTGCGCTCTGTCTGTCTCAGGGTTCCAAACTGCCTCTGACTCTGTGCCTTTTCTAGACAGGCTCCTCCCAAACACAAGCACTGCTTTAAAAACAGACACGTACAACACCTTGGCGGTTCCGCTCAGACATGCTTTTTTTTACAATTCAGCTCCACTCAGAGACAATTCGGCTCTGCTCAGAGACAAAGCGGCTGTGCTCAGAGATACTATTTTTTTTATTACAATTTTCAAACCATTTATTCAAGGTTAGTGGCCACCTGGTAATTTTACCAGCCTTGCTTATCAATTAAAGTCTACACTAATCTCCTGTTTTAAACCACTAAAATTAAGAGATATTTATCAATTCTTTTTTGCTGTGGACCACCAGTAATGTTCTAAATTTATTACCTCTACTATACTGTGTTGTCACCAATCTCCTGTTTAACAAATAAGGTTATAAATTCCTTTTAGCTGGAAACCACTAGCTCTGTTCCAAGACAAGGGTTTTGTTAAAAATTCTAATGCTGTCCACCACCAGTAATGTTCTCTGTTAAATTTATTGCCTCTGCTGTACTGTGTTGTCGACGATCTCCTGTTTAACAACTAAGGTTATAATAACTTGAAAGTATATACTAAATTATAATAACTTATGGGTATATTTGTCTTAGTTAAGACTTGGGGGTATTTAAAAGTTACATAAGGCTCAAAAAGATATAATTTTTAAAAGCTTGAGAGGCTGATAACTTGAGACTATATACTAAGTTAATATATTTATTCATAAGATTGGTAAACCTCTACTGCAAATCTTTCCATTAAAGCCTTTTTTGTTAATTCCACGTGGCACCCTATAAAAAGTGGTATAGCATCCAGATAAAGCCTGCTCTCTAATCTAAAATGCCAATATTAAGCTCCTACATACTTACTTAATTCTACAGATACCTTTTACTGTAGTCCAGATCTCAAGCAACAAGGCAAAACTTGACCTTCAAGCTCCACAGAGATCTTAATATGGTTTTTCATATTTTAACACTTATAACACTTGCAGTTCTGAGACAGGCAACCTATACAAGATGGAGCTACCTGCCCCCCCCCCCGACCATGCTCAAAAGTAGCAGAAGACATTGGGCAACAAAATGCCCCATCCTGGCATTCTTTGAGACCTTACTCCAAGGCTGCTGGGCTGTCCTGGCCACCAGAGAGTGGGTGGGCCATCCTAACTTCTAGCCCTAATAGGACACTGCCAGATTCATCGCCATAAAAATTGCTGCCGAAGACTGAGAGGGCCTAAGGGCCAACAACAACCCGCTTTGTGGGTGTCCGTCTCAGAGTCCAAGTCACATTAAAACTCTCAAGGTAAGACATTCTCTATACTTGTGGACATAGAGGCCATATATACAGAGTTCTTACTAAGTTTTCAGGCTACTATAATAAAGCCTCAATGTCTGACAGAGTATTGATGGTCAACCTAGGCCAGTTACAAACAGGGCCTATTTTGTACAGGTCCCACTCCTAAATCTTCTGTTACACGAAATCATTCCAAAGACTAAGTTGCTAGACTGCCATTCTGGTTTCACATCACTCAGGCCCTAGATCTGACCATCCTTTTCGTGCTCATCTCTGCCTTACCAAGGCCTCATGGCCATGACTCACAGGTTGTCATGTTTTGTTATCCACTTTGGTTCCTAATTTCTTACATTCTATTAATGATCATTTCTATAGCAGGACTCTCTAACAGGATTGCCTACAGACTCCAACGTCATACATACCAGAGACAAGCCTTACCGACCTACCTTTTAACTTTTATGCTTTCAGATGGGGGAGTAAGCACCTCTCATAACTTTACTCCTCCTAATCCCATGTTTAATTTTCAGAATTCTGCCTTACCATGGAAATGATCCTACCTCAACATCGTCCTGATAAAATGACATGTCTAAATCAAAGACACCTTTCCTTCTACCTCACCTGGGTCCTTAAATATGACAGTGCCATGTCTCCTCATAACATCTTATCTCTTTGTTTTTTTCAGTCTAACATATGTACATTCACCAGTGAAGTTGTCCTGGCTAAAACACCTGGCACCAGCTTCTACCTGGGCATCAACCGTCATCCCGTTAACTCCCCTAGACCCCAGTACAGTGCCCTCAGCCAGCAGGAAGTAGTTAAAGAGAGAAATCTTCGCCCCTTTTCATAATAATCATAAGATGTGATATGAAAGGGTTTTGGCCCAGGCTGGATACTGTAGCCAGTAGAGCCAGGAAGCTCCTATCTCTCCTACCCTTAGGAATTACCTCTGGCACCAAACTAAGACCAATGGGCTCCCTGTGCATCCCTAATGCCCCCCTTAGGTTCTACCCCAAGCTGAGGCTACTTATGTGCCCCACTCCACATGTTCCATGGAGAGTTCGCCGGCCCTGGGGTGGAGATGCCACACTCCAGGAGGTCGGGGGTGTCTCTCTCCGCATTCCCAAAATAAAGGTTATTTATATTTTATACTTCTTATCTTTTAAGCCACCGCTGGTCCTCCTCCTCCCCCTACAGTTCTATCAAAAATAATTGCAAAATGTCTCAAAGTCTGTTGTCTTAGCTATGTAAGACAATGTTTCAATGTCTTATGGCTTCATACCTTCAAAAATGTCTATCAATAAAGCAAGAAAAAAAAGATTTAGTCAATGAAAACAGACGTCTACAATGACAAATCATAAAATATAAAAAAAAATCAAGAACGTTATTTAGAATGCACTAAAAGGAAATTTCTCATAATCTTCTTCAAATCTTAAATACCACACACATTCCCTGAAAAAGAAAAAGAAGAATTACCATTCTGGTAGAAACTTTGGGTATAGAACAGCCTGTGGTAAGTAGAAGACTAGGTAAGTAGAAATTTGCTTAAATAACCAAGAGAGCAGAGAGGTAAGAGGAACCACAGATCACATAGCCATTTTCAGTTAAATTCTGAAATTAGACCCAAAATGAAGAGTACAGGAGAGAAAATCAAGTAATTGTCATCTAATCAAAACATGGAAATCCCATGACTACATTACTTAATTATAAAGCTTTAATGACCAACTCTAAAACACAGTGTAACATAAAGAATGTAACAAAGGGAGTGGTGGTGTAAGAGTTTGAGACAACAAATTTAAATGAAGCAACAGGCAATGAATGATTCTTCCTCATACTAATCAACAATAGATGACTGTTCCATGTTAAATTGGTAAATCCGAGAAAGAACAGAGGACAAGGGCAAAGAGCAGAGAAGAAAAGTAATAAAGACATACACGTGTACAGTATCTAATTTTATCTTTCTTTAAGGGTAAGTAATAGATCCTATTTAAGGTATGTTTAATATATAATGTCCTCAATAGATCAACATTTTAAAATATTCTTTTTAAATTAAGCAAGATTTGCTTACCATTTTATACTTTATTCTGTTCAATGGAAATTCCTTTTTCTTTTATTAATGTCAGGTAAACTGAATGAAATATACTTTGTAAAAGTAATTATCTTGAGCCTGAGAAAACATTTTTAACTAACAATCCAGCCAACTATATACCAATAGAAATGCCAGGTTTCCCAAACGCTGACATACTTATGTAGGAGCAGTGAGTAATTCAGGTAATTTTTGATTTTTTAAAATTATACTATTTATTACTGCCTACATTATGAAAATGAATATAAACTAATTTCTCAGTTGCTTTCAGTCAGCTAACCTAATTCACTGGTAGAGATTCAAAGAGGTACGATTCTAATTTATTTCAGGTTTATAGCATTAGTTAGGGAGCTGTGTAATCAGAATGAAACAAAAAATATTTTGGAAATATATTAGTAAGCCATGACAACTTCCAGCTGTATATCCTTGTTTATTCAGGTTGCTTTCTTAGTGAATGTGTAAACATAATGAATTGACTTGAAAAGTACTAATATTAGACAAATGACTGATTTGGGTTAATTCAAAGTAACACTTGGACAGCTGAGTTGAATGTATTAAAATACTTGTAAGTAAAATTCACTTTCAGTGAACATTTGGCATCAGCATGATAGTGAATAATATTTTCATGTCTACTATTTTAAAATTAAAATGCTGTTGCCCAGGACTCCATGTACTCCTATAGTTTATAAGCAGAATTTCCTCCAAAGGCTCTTGTGTTAAAGGCCCAAAGCACTATCTGGAGATAGTAAAAGCTTTAGCGGTGGTTCCTTGTGCTCTGGAGGCATTGGAGATGTGCCCACAAGAGTGACAATGGGACTCTTGGCCCTTCCTCTGCTTTCCTTCACAATCCTATGGGGCAAAGGAGCTTACTCTGCCACGTGCTCCTGCCGTGATGCCTTCTGCCACCACAGGCTCAAAACAGTTCAACCCATCAGACAGAAACCTCCAAAACTAAGCCAAAACAGGTTTTTTATTTTTAAGTTGATTCATCTCAGGTACTTTCTATTGTAGCAGAAAAGAGACTAATGTATGTATGTAAACAAAAAGCACACCTTCTAAATAAGAAAAATATAATCCAAGAGACTAGACTAATAAAATTCTTACCTGGATGGAAAATTGACAGACTTCCATCAATATGACCAAACACAACTTTCCCCTTTTTGTGGGTATGCCATCTGAACATACAGATGTCAGACAAGAAACTATGAGCATCGCTGTGGACAGTCACTCCAGTGTCTGGCCCTGAGATGGTCCAAATGAACAGTGGGCCTCGGTCGGAAACGAATGCTACAGCATCATCTGCATTCCAGCACCAGCTAAGAAAGGCGGGCGTTCCTGGAATGAGTCAGACATACACGTGTTGGCGAGATATTGTGACATAAGATTGTACCATTAAATACTGGTTGCCTTGTATGTTTCTACAACAAACTAAAATATAAAAATATGTTCATTATTTTAAATACATTACTAAACTTTCTTGAGAATTGAATTCATAAAATAATCATTCCAAAAAAAAATGAAGCATATGCACAGAACTTTCATTATAAAAAAGCGAACATCTATTTAATTTCAAGTACTATGAATATGGTCACGTGCTTTGTGTAATCAAAGAAACTTATAGAGTTCTGCATTTTAATAGGATACCTTTTTAAAAATACGTATTTATTATATGTTTGTCACTAAGACCTTATCTAGATATCCTGTGTAAACAAGATAATATAGGATGAAAGGTTTTAAAGATCTTAAATGTGAATTGAGGTAAGAGACATTAGGTGTATAAACTAAAGATTTAATAAAATGGGCTGAATTTTAAATACTGTCTTTTAGGAGTTCAGATTTAAATCCTAGTCTTGTCTCAGATGAACTAAACAAATTATTTTTTCTCTCTAAACCTCTATTTCCTCATCGATAAAATGGAGGTAATAATAAATATCACCGGCCATCTATTTCACATGAATATTTTGAAAAGGAAATATAATCACGTATGCAACAGTATCTTTTCAATTACATGATGAAATGCAAAAATTAATTATTGTTTTTACTACTTCTGTAAACAAATAAATTATATAAAATAAATATGGAAGTTATTAAGAGATTATGAAATCTCTCAATATAAATACAATCACTGCATCAGAATCATCAAATTGAATATATCAGATCACATAAAGTTAGGTGCAGAAATCAATTTTTAACAAGTTTCTTCAAATGATTTTGAAGCAGCAAAGATAGGGAACCACTGGATTATTGTCAAAAAGAAATTGAGTTTAAATTACACTTTGAAAGAAAGGTAGAATTTAAATATATGGAGGGAAAGTATTTTTAGAAAATAAAAAGCATGAATAAAGATGTAGTTTTGAAACATGTCAGTTTATTGCAAGTACAGTCTGTACAGTCTGCGCTCCAAGAGACACTACAAGAAAATGGAAGCCTATTGCCTGCTTCAAGGAGTGACACATACTGGGAACTCCACACTTCCTGAAGTAAGAAAGAGTGAGTTCATGGATAAGGACTATTTAAAAAGTGTAGTTTTAGGAAACATTAACAGAAGAGTTCCTTCAGAAAGAGGAAAATTACTTTGAATGTTTCAGACTGCTATAGCACAAATAAAGGTAAATGGCTCTCTGTACATTAGAGAAGACATCTAGGGGAGTGAAGCATTCAGAAATAAGATCTCTATATTGGTTATGATTTTGTAAGCTACTGCTGGATATATTGTACAAATTCAGCTTATTCTCTAAAAATAATGAAAATAATTTTGGGATAGGAAACTGAGACATGACAATCTCACCAAATTTGTTTTGTTCAAAATTTATTTGTAGTGTCCTCCTAAATATGTATTAATAATATTGGGAATTCATAAAAAATTATCTATAAATGTTTGTTCCCTGATAATAATGACTGCAAATTGGAGATATATTTAATGTTCTAACTATGTTGCTTTTTCTTTGACTTTTTAAGTTTAGGTAATTGAAAATGTTGAGAATATTTGCAAATGCAACAATTTTTAAACTCAACTATAGTCTTAAAAAATTGAGCAAATGAAGTTGTCAACTAGAAAACTGTAAAATGTTATTCCCAAATCCATATTCCTTGTTTTATTATTTTCACTGGCAAATCACCAGAGAGTTAACTAGTACTCAAAATTAAAATGAATTATTGTGATGTTCAACACAAGAAAACAATTACTTAATTCTAACATAATTATCAAGTAAGATTAAATAAAGGTTCCCAAGTTCTAATACTAAGTAGAAAGAAGATAGTGATATTATTTAAATGTACAATGAGTATTAGTGTTAACTAGGACTATTTTTTCCAGTACTGGGTATTAAACCCAGGGAATCCCCACTGAACTATATCTCTAAGCTTTTATTTTTTTAAGTTTTTATTTTTAATTTTTGAGACAAAGTGGCTAAGTTTGAATTTGTGATTCTTCTGCTTTAGCCTTCCAGAGTGCTGAAATCGCAGGCATGCACCACTACACCCAGCTGAAGTAGGAAATTCTCTTTTAATCAATCTACACATAAAGGCATGGAATTAGCTCAACAGGGCATCAGATATATGTATAATATTGTCATTATATGTTACAATTTTTAATATACTAGTGAACAGGGAAAGCTTGTTACTTAAGAAAACACTATATTTATTTTGGAAATTTTGTATTATATCTAAATGCCTATGATATTAATTACTGACTGCTTAATTAATCATAACTTATGAGTATAACGATTTCATGACAGTGTCTTGATTTTGTTCACACACGCAGAAATCATGTAGTGAAATGCATTTCTTACTTGAGTTTTACTAGAAAGTCTTAAAGCATTACTTTAAAACCTAAACAAAAACTATTAAAAACTAATAGTACTTGTTAAGATAAAAACTTTTTATCCAGTAAAATAAATCTGTTACAAATGTACCTTTTGTATTGTTGAGTTTGGCAATGACTTTTTGTTCTGCAACATTCCAAATGATCACTAAATTATCAGTACTCCCACTTGCAAACAGGTCAGGATTATGTGGACACCAAGAGATTGCTGTAATTGTTTTTTTATGTTCAGACATAATTGCATGAAGTTTGAATTCATTGTAACGGTGATCCAACTAAAACAAAATATAAAATAAAACATTTCAGTGCCTCCTTTTGGGCAACATATTATAAAACAAAGTAATATACATAAAAATTACTTCATCTAATAAGAATACAAACATACTTCAAG